>NC_038048.1:41596307-41916940 GCF_002211085.1 Panicum hallii | reverse complement strand
CTCCGGGGAGATCTCGCAGGTACCGTTGCCGAACGTAGTCGTATCTACATGCAATGTAATATTTCATTCAAAGTGTGCACATAACACTAGCTTACTTCACAATACAATTGCAATCTAGCATTCATATAACACACTATTCACCTAACAACCAAAAAGATCTGAAACTAAACTTAGATAGAGCTTTAAGAGGACATCTAATTATGATCGGCTACTTGTTGAAGATTGCAACAGAGCCGATTGGAAATAACGAGGGTTTAGCCGATGGAAAGGTGCATCGGGTTCCTAGATGATCGATGAAAGCATCGATTACCTTGGCAGAAGGATGATTCCTAAAACAATGGTCTTAACTAAGATGTGCTTAAGTGTTATTCTAGGTAACTAAGTGTGGTTGTATCGACTCGATTACGTCAGCACAACTATTGAGTGACGTATAGCCGAATGGAGTGTGGTTGAGGGTATATCACCGACAGATATATAGCCGATCTCTCAGTCGATAAATCGACTGATAGAAGTATGTGGATAAGGATGAGAAAACTAAGGATTGATCGGCCATAATTGATACGGAGAGCAACTAAAATCGGCTTGGATTGGTTGATGGCAAGAACCCTAAGATCGTGGGTGTCTCTCCAATACATCGACTCTGTGCAGTCGATGTAGGACA
This sequence comes from Panicum hallii, assembly GCF_002211085.1. Classification (NCBI taxonomy): domain Eukaryota; kingdom Viridiplantae; phylum Streptophyta; class Magnoliopsida; order Poales; family Poaceae; genus Panicum; species Panicum hallii. The sequence continues at coordinate 41,916,279 of NC_038048.1, read as the reverse complement.
GAACAAAAGGATTGTATCGGCAGTAGCCGATACTAGAAAGGTATCAAACGTATCAGCTAACCAGCCGATGGTAGAAGTATCGACTGACAGCTGTTACACAGAAACATCCTAGATTCAAGGGAAACGGATGCTTAGCGGCTTAATCATAGCCGCAGAGATGTATAAGCTAAGCAGCAAAAACACATAAACTAACAGGGATCCTTTTACGAAAAGGATCGTAAGGAAACGGCAATCAAGACAAGGTTAACGTTTTGATGACAGGGATATAAGCATTCGCATAACAGGATTAACTAAACATCACACATCTCTATTTAAGACATATATTCTAGGGCTTACTTTTTAATTATAACACGAGCATATAATATAAAGCACAATAAAACATTCATTCCCTAACACTTGACCTAGACCACACATCAAGATTTTCAATTCAAGATCACATCATAAACTTGTAGATTTTGACCTAGGGTTTCCAATAAAACTGATTTTGTATTTTTATGAACTCCTTACAAAAATCTATGAAATGTATAAGTTCACCGATTTGAAATAAAGGAAGCTCTGGAAATCTTACAGAAAACACCCTTGAACTTTCTAAAACGAAGCAATCAAGTCCCTGATTCAGGAAAACAGATAACAGGAAGTTAACGACGAAATTCCGGCAAAGGAGTCGCCGGCATTAAGAAGATTCAGTGAATTAGGGCAAACCTTGGTTGTGGAGAAGAATAGACGGAAAGCGAATTTCCGCAGTGAACAAGATCAGCGATAAGATAAGCTCGACGGTGACGAGATTCCGTAGATGATGAAGAAATTTGCCGCGAAGGGTTGCCGTGGGTGGAAGATAGCCGGAGAGACATTCCTCATGTGATCCGTGGCGACGATACTTGGCTTTTAATCTACTCGCGCGTGGTCCGTTGCCTTGCACGCACACACACCTGCGGAATTGAGCCGAGCCGGCCACTAGCATAATACTTCCGCTCGCACTCGCGAACGCTCCGATTCAATCCCGCTCAGACCTCCGGATCTTGTAACTCCGCCGTCCTCTCCATTCACTGTGACGCCCTCAGGACCGGTCTACCACCGCCGCCGGTCATATGCTGCGCGTCGAACCTGCGCCGCGTTACTTCTGCCCTGATCACCTTGCCGCTGTACAGCTAATCCTTCCAAATTCGCCGCGCTATAACCGTCACCTTAGCTTCGCCATCTTTCCTTCTGGCTCGCCGCCCCTCGTAAATCTTACGAGCGAGTGAGCTCGCGTCCTCGATACAGCCACTCTTGCATCACCAGAGATCTCCGTGGCGTAGTTCGGGCCGATGTCACCGTGTTCCCGCATCTCGCGCAGAAGCACTTCACCGCAACTCCACCTGCACGTGCCGTTGCTCGGCACGTCGCACTTCTAGCATCGCCTGCTCGTGCCCATGGACCCGCTCTGCTCCAGCCGCCCAACAACTGCATACGCCACCGGCTTCCGCTGCGTGACCGCGCGCACGCTTGCGCCACCCGCTCGGCGTCGCTCACATTCGCTCCTGCACTGCCAGCCGTGCCGCACACGAGTTTGCGTCACACCCGCACGCCGCCAGCTTGCTGGGCACGTGCGCGTCTGCTCCTGGCCGAGCCGCGTCCACTTCCTGCGCGCCAGTGCGCCTTCACTCGCCCGCGCGCACGCGCTCGCTCCCGTGCACCTCCACGCCTCCCGCGCACGCTCCGCGCTCCTGCTGCCGTGCATGCCCGAGCCGCATCACCTGCTCCCGCTCGCGCCTCGTCTGCTCCCGAGCCGCGCACCAACGCCGGCCTGCCGCCATCCTGCGCACGCTCGCCTCGTTCCTGGGCCGAGCCGCCACGCCACCACCGCAGCCGCGCCACGCCGCGCCCCGCGCCGCTCGGTCCGAGCCGCGCCTGCGCTGCCCACCACGCCGCGCCTCCGGCTCCCGCGGCCCGCCTGCACCGCACCTCCCCACTCTGCGCGCTCCGCATCCACCTGCCGCGCGCGCTCGCGCACCGCTCAGCCCAAGTCGCGGCCGCCTGCCGCTGCTGGGCCCCCATGCGCCGTGCGCCGCCCGCCGTCGCCGCTTGAAGCCGCGCTCCGCACCGGCTCGCCTGCTGCCCGCGCGCTCGCTCCTCCGCGCGGTGCCCACACCTGCTGCCGCGCGCGGCCGAGCCGCAGCCGCCCGCGCCTGCTGCTCGCCACAGCGCCCAGCGCCCGCGCGCGCACGCCTGAAGCCACGCCCGAGCGCCCCTGCGGCCGCCGCTCGGGGCCCACGCCGGGCCGCGCTCTGCTCCGCCCGAGGAAGGAGCCGAAGGAGGCAGGGAAGAGGAAAAATGGAACTTGGATGGAGCTGCCGGTTGGGGGAAAGAAAAAGAAGAAGATAGGCGCCAGGATAAGGTAGAAGAGAGAAGAAAGACAGTTGGATTTCCTCAAGGGCTTATGCGCAATTATAGAAAACTGCAGGGACTTGTTTGTAAAACAAAATTTCCCGTTGATTTAAAATCCAAATGAAGAAATGCCCAAAACGAAAGTTGGAGAGTTTTTCAAACTCTACAACATTGCTTTAGGGCTCAAATTCAAAAACTCAAAACTTATATTTTTTACACGTGAATCTTTGAACAATAATCGGATTTGAATTGCTTTTGTCCTAAAGAATGAAACCTTATAAAATTCAGGACCTAAGTGCAAGCATTTATGACATGTCATAATGACGGGATAGACACGTTATAATGATTGGATAGACATGTCATGATGACTTGTACTTTTACACTTTAGTCCTGAGTAATTTTGAAAGTTACTTTTGTAATTCAAATACTTGCATAAAAGGACTTGTACTTTTATAAAATTACATAAACACCTTTATTTTTACCATTTTACCCAAAATTTTTACATACTCCAACATACACATTTGAAATGAAACTTTTGGATAAATAAATATATATTTTTACAAGATATAACATAAGAAAAACATATTTGCAAAACTATCCTTCACTTAATTTGAGATTACCTCCCATCCAAATACATTTTGCAAAAACAACTCTAGGTTTTTCTGTAAATCCAAAAGTACCCTTTTTACTTGCACTTTAAATTTTCAAAAGCTTCACACAAACACACACAAGCTTTACACTGACAAACACATATTTCACACTAACAAATAATATGCCTAGCATTACAAGTACACGAACTGTTACAGGTACCGCAAAATGCGGGGGTATAAACAGCGATCGCCATATCCTGCGCCGAACCATATACTCCCAATATACTCAACCTAAGTTGATATATTGGCAGCATCTCAAGTAGGCCACTGCTTGAGAAACAGCGTTCGGTTCGCATCACCGATAGGAAGGCCAAGCTCCCTCCGTTGACTGAGAATTCTTACCTTCTTATCTTACCATCGAAGGTATCGTTACAGAATATAAAGTTGGGTTATGCATAAATTTAAGTTTTGACAAAGAGTAGTGCTGCGAGTCAAAACGAGATTATATATATATATATATATATATATATATATATTAGCAACCACCTTGTAACTCCCATATAAATCCCTAGGGCTTTGCGTGCTAAGCACCAACCTTAACATATCCAACGTACTTTGTAAATTCTTTTGTTAAGCATGTTTTCATCTTGAAAACATATTTTACGAGCTGCTGCAGTTGTAAGAATAAACCTATGGCTCTGATACCAGCTGTGGCAGAACCGCCTGAATTATTTCGGCTCAAGTGCGCTTGTCATCGCTACCTAGGCGATATTAACTCAATGCACTTCAGACGGGACAATCCATTGGTCTGTCGGGTCTCTGCCCGATGCGACCACGGTTCAACAGGATCGAAGCAGGTTTACCTCGCACGAAAGCGAGTTTACAATTGCACACAACTCATCAACTTTTAAATCACAGGATATTACACATTATTACAAAACGTTCAGACTTAAGTAAACTTATACAATTATTGTTCAAACGACAAGCTAAACAGCTTGCCCAGGTTCACAGCGGAAGCAAAATTTATGCGCAACTACACTCGTCGCGGAGGTGAACACCACACTCAGCCCGAAGTATGGAGTCATTCAGGAAGGTCACTGCCGGCCGGGGACGGATCCCACTCCACGGACCAGCCAAACGGAACAGAGGTTGGCCATGCAGAACTATCCGTGGAGTTCTCAAAGGTCATACCTGAAAAAAAATTCACTAGTAAGACTGAGTATATTAATACCCAGCAAGGCTTACCCGGGATTAGGGTATACTTAGCCCATGACTAGACTCATGAAGGCTAGGAATGGTTCTGGGTTTAATTTCAGCTGAAAAGAAACAAAGAGTATGATCTACTTTCATATTTTAGCTTTTAGATTCTATTTTCATTAACCATTCTAGGTAAGCACCTATTCTAGATAAGCAGGGTAGAGATTATCATCCATCAAGATTACTCCAACAATAGTTACTATTATTACTCTATGTGGCAGAAGGAATAAGCAGTCTCAATTTCCGCGAGAAACGGACGATTCTGAATCGAATTTCACCCTGCGGAGACACAGACGATTCTGAATCGAATTTCACCCTTGCAAAGTAAACCTAACTCACACGCTTGAAACATCTAACGATAGCTCCGAAGAAACTGTTTCCCTCATATTCCAAGTTAAGGATCAGGGCCACCACAAGCGACTGCAGGACCGTACGCACACCAATTATGCAGGACATACTTCTGTAGCGCGACTACATGATCGTACTCCTGTCTGCTACGCAGAATATACTCCCACACGTCGGTGCATGTGTACAATAGAAACCAATTAATCGAGTGGTGGAGACATATCCATTTGCCAGGCCAATCAGGTACTATGCTTACCGCTTTACCATATTTCGCGGCGTGTGGCTAGTACTTTCAAACGCTTAGCCACCACTACCACACATTGCGATCTTAACAACTTTTATCAACACAGACGGGGTAACCTTCCGAGTCAAGATATTGCACATGACCCCGTCCATCATCCTTATAGTGATTGCAGAATAGTAAGCATTCAATTCCTATATCGCGCGAGTGACAGGAAATCACCCGACTTCTACCGGTCCTATTAGCAGAGCACCTATGCGATAAGGATTCAGGTACAATACATAGGTTTCTAGGATTCATGCATTTAAGGTTTCATTTCAACTCCTAGACCTAATGCAACATATAATATATAAGTGTAAGATTGCATAATGTAGTAATTTGAAATACTGGGTTATGTACCGGGGCTTGCCTTCTTGAGCGGGGGTCAGTGGTGTCAGAGACTTCCGGACTTTGGTTCGGGGCTTCAGTTATAGTCTCGACGACGTTTGCCGGGTCTTCAGAAAGCCCTGGCTCAGCTTCCGGGACTAGCTCGTAGTCTCTGTCGTCGAGTGTCGTTGACTCTACATGATATGCAACAATTTGATTAGATGGTTCTCGAGTTAAGAGTTTTATTTCACAATAAAGTTGCAATCCAACAGGTTAATACACTCAAACTCATAAAGCAAGAGGGTTAAACATAAACCTATTATTGGCTCTCTAATCCAATTACCTTAATTAGTTGAATCAATTGAATTAGACTAACAAGTTTGATTTTTGGTTTGAAATTCATAAAGTCTACGGCCATGAATTTTTGTGGATAAGCTTGTTCCTAGTGGATAAGCTTCTTATGAATTTTTCATAATTTTCTGAAAATAGACATTAGGGTATTGGAATTTAGTTCAAATGTTAGGTTTAAATTCAAATCTTAGGTAAATCTTCTTATAATTCTTGAAAAATTAATTAGGAACTAACTATCAACATATCAACATATGGTAAAAAGATCTAAGAATGAAAAGCTTAGGAACATGTTTGAATAAAATTTAAATCCTCTCAAGTTTGATTTGTATAAAATTAAATTAGCTGAACTAGGGTGCAGTACTGGTGCTGAAATTTTTACACAAGCTTGTATTCACTTTAAATAGACTACACAACAAAATTCACAGGTAACAAAGTTAGCATGCAAAAGTTACACACAAAATACTCTTTTGCTTGACTTTAAAATAACTCAAAAAGTATTTAGTTTTAAACTAAACTCTAGTAACAAAGTAGTCGAGTTCAACTTCTAGAGTACAACAAAATTGGTTTGATAATTTTTGGATTTTTCTACGAATTCCTATAGATTATACAAGTTAGCTCACTTGGATTTAGAGAGGGGTGCTGCTTTCTCACAGATAGGCCCCTAGAAACATTTGAATTTTCGCAATTGAGTCCCTGGCCGGACTACACAGGAGCTCCGACCGATGCCGATCAAATTCCAATGAGAGAGTTCACCGGCGGCGAGGGGCAAGTGAGGCGAAATGCTCAGGGACTCACGGCGGTCTCGGGCGTGGCCGGGGTTGGGGCAGAGAGGGACCGAGGCAGCGTAACGATGGCGAAGCTGAGCGGGCGGCGAAGCTCCGAGGGGGGTCGACGGCGTTCCGGTGGCTAGGGTGCCGGAGGGCGGTGGGAGCTGCCACGTGATGACGTGGTGCTGACAGCGTGCTTGGCCCGGGCTAAGAGACGGTGGATCGACGCGACGACGGCGAGGCCGAGCGGCGATGGAAGCTCGAGCCCACCGGCGTAGTGGTCCGGTCGTTTCGGTGCACGAGAGCGAGATTGGGCAGGCTACGGAGCACCAGTGGGTGATGGGGATGCTATTTGTGCATTGGATCAGGGATGGGAGGCGGCGTGGGCGGCTGTCGACGGCGGCCAGAGGGTGCGGCGGTGGTCTGGTGAGGCGCGGTGGTCGGGAAAGAGAAATGCACGGGAAACGAAGTGTTTGAGTGAGTAAAGAAGGGCGTGGAGCAGCTACTGAACAAGCTTTAAGGCCGGGAGAGACACAGCGCACGCGAGCAGGAGCTGGCGATGCCAGCGGCACGCGTGGTGGCTCGAGCGGCGGCGGCGCGACGTGGAGAGGCGAGGGAAGAGCCAGCGGGGGCCGGGGAAGCGGCGGCGCAGACACTGGGTCGACACGTGGTGCGAGGAAAGGCGGCGCGGAGGCGCGGGTGCGCGGCACATGCCCGGCGAGGGCGGCGGGGGCGGCGCAAAGAAGAAACAGAGGAGCTGAGGGCTGGAGGTAGACGAAGAGGGTCTATTTGCAATTTTTCAAAAGTGCAGGGACTTCACTGTAAAGCCTAGATAACTTTCAAACCATAGCTCAAATGAAAATGTACCCAAAAGCAAAAGTATAGGGTTTAGCAAGATCTACAACTTTTCTTTAAGGTTTAGTTGCAAAAGAGCTAAGTATTGGTAATTAACATAAAACTTGGCAAAGTTTTAAACTTTAATTAAATCCTATTTAAAAACTACACTACACTTACATCCTATGGGTAGTTTCACCTATATTTACGGTTTAAAAGCAAGTGGACAGGCTGTGATGATGGCGGTCCTCTCCGTCTTGAAACAGGCCTGGCAAAGGTCTCGGTACGTAGCAGCAAGCACTGCCGATCCCCAGCTCCACCCAGGTACCTGGCCCGGCTTCGCATCAGCAATCGCGTGCGCGTACTGGATGAGAACCTTATCCATATAATTGCCGCTAGAGTTGCAGAAAAGAGTCCAGCCGAAAAACCACAACAGATATGCCTCCAGGCAGCGCGACACCTCGTACTGCCCAGCCAGAGGGTGGAGATTCTGAGCCTGAAATATATTTCTTCAATGCTTAGAGGTAGTCACATATAATTCAATTAAATTAATTAAAAATAATTGTACGTACCCTATATTGTATTACCCAACCCTTGGCGGGGCCGGGCGTGTCAGGTACGTCCACAAAATGTGGCGGGTTCACTGGAGCAAACCGCTTCTTGGCGCCACCGTCTTTATCGTCGCCGGCCTGAAGTATACGTGCGAGTGGCAGCAAACCAGCCTCACGTAACCTGTATATTTTGCATTCTGGTTACAATTGTCGTACAAGCTATACATTCATTCCATACAAAAATACAAAGTATCACCTGTCAAGCCAGCGGTCGTCCAGGTGCAACAACTCCTTTGCTAACGAGAGCGCAACTCGTGAAGTTGCTGCCCCTCCACCGCTGCCAGGTACGACCTGTGCCGTTCGTCGGTGTTCGCGTCAAGGAGCTCCGGTGTCTGCGCCATATCTGCATCAAAAATATAAGTACCCTAAGACATATTCCTACAAACAATTAAAAATACTAAAAACTATTTAAAATATAACTACCCTAAGAAATATTTCTAACAACTATTAAAAATACTAAAAACTCCTCAAAATATAACTACCCTAAGAAATATTTCTAACAACTATTGAAAATACTAAAAACTTCTCAAAATATAACTACCCTAAGAAATATTCCTAAAAACTATTGAAAATACTAAAAACTACTCAAAATATAACTACCCTAAGAAATATTTCTAAAAACTATTGAAAATACTAAAAACTCCTCAAAATATAACTACCCTAAGAAATATTCCTAAAAACTATTAAAAATACTAAAAACTATTCAAAATATAACTACCCTAAGAAATATTTCTAAAAACTATTAAAAATACTAAAAACTCCTCAAAATATAACTACCCTAAGAAATATTCCTAAAAACTATTGAAAATACTAAAAACTATTCAAAATATAACTACCCTAAGAAATATATCTAAAAACTATTCTAAATATAACTACGCTAAGAAATATATCTAAAAACTATTAAATATACTAAAAACTATTTAAAATAGAACTACCCTAACAAATATTTCTAAAAGCTATTGAAAATACTGAAAACTATTCAAAATATAACTACCCTAACAAATATTCCTAAAAACAATTGATAACTATACGACTAGAATGAGAATATACCTCCAAACGACGTGTGAATAGGGCTTCGCCGCTTCCTCTCCTCCCTTTCTTTTTTTCTTAATTTTTGCTGAATAATATGAGAATGTGGGGGTGGTTGGGGGCTTAAATAGTGGGGGGGGGACGTCCCGCCCGTTGGGAGGACGGGATGCCCCTCCGGGTAACCTTCCGGACGTCCTGCCCGTTGGGAGGACGGGATGCCCCTCCGGGTAACCTTCCGCCCGTTGGATGGGCGGGATGCCGCGACAGGGGGTTCTTCGCGAATAAGAAAAGTTTCTTATTCGCGAAGAGGCCCTCGGGAGGGGCCTGGGAAATATTTTTGGACCTCCCGCCAGTTGAATGGGCGGGAGGTCTCCGGCCCCACGCCTCCCGCCCGTTGATCGGGCGGGAGGCACCCATTTTTCAATTTTTTTCAAAACGGCACCCATTTTCCGAATTTAATTTTTTTAAAACCCCTTTTTTAAAAAAAGTCCATCAGTGTCCACATGGTGGTCCTTGGGCACAGTTGCTGATGCTTCACACTACCCGTACGCAAGATTGAGCACCCTAAGCTGGCCTAGCTCATCGCCAATTGGGCAGGACAGCATGACAGCAAGAGAATAGAGAAAAGCAAGTGCAACGCCAGATCACTGGACGTACGAGTGCCACGCGACAATCTGGTCAGAAAATCGGCCAGAATCCAGGGAGAAAACCAGCATACGATTATACTAACATTTGGCGCCATGATTAGAGTACTTGTGAGGACAAAGTCTGGTCCCCTCGCCGGGCTGATCCGTCCGGTCCTCCGACCAATCTGAACCTGTTCTTGGGAGATAAAATTTTGTTCGGCCGGGATGCGCTTGAGTCACCCGATCTTCCCGCTGACCGGAGCTGCTCCGCTTCACGTGCGAACAAAGCCGTGAGCGCACGCAGACGAAATGGCTCGACAACTATGCGAGCAAGTGAGTAGGAACACGCGCGCAGCTGCGGCGAGGAGATGGACGCTGGAGCTGGTGGTTGTGATGCATGGCGAGTGGCCACCGGCCAGGGAGGCAGGGAGAAGGTCGTCGGCCTCTGAAGAAATCGTCGCCACTTTGGTGAAGAACGGATCATTGTTCCATCGAATCTGCTCGATCATCTTATTTTAGAGCTAGCTAGCTGCCCTCGGAGCTAACAAGGACGGATTTAAAAACTAATCACGAGTAGTCCTTTTGGTTTGGAATTCTAGATTCTAGATCAGTACGAATTGTATTGTAAGTGTGGTAGGATGGTCCAATGGCTGCCCTACTCTACGCCCAAGAAAGTCCCTGCTCTTGACCTGTTTTGGCCGGCAGGGGTGTAGGACTCATGTGGTGTGATATAATGTTCTTTATATATAGGCTTGATAATATAACAAGACCTGGGTGATGCTAGACCAGGTTGTGGGCTGACCTCCAATCAGAATTCAGAAGAAGATGTTCCCTTTTCACATCAACGTCGTAATTTTTCACTGATGGCGACGCGAGATGCGAAACCGTCTAGAAGAACATCGCAAGCCAGAAAGCCCAGTGGGCCAGAAACGCTAACAGAGAAGAAGAGGAGGAGGAGGAGCACCTGCCACCTGGTACAAAAAAAGGCCCAATAAAAGCCCACTAGCCCGTATCAATGACGTGGGAGAGGACTTTTCTCACCAGCACAACTGCACATTGCCCGTCGCGATCCGCGAAGCCTACAACCGCCGCGCCGGCGCCGCGGAACGGCAGAGCCCTAAACCCCACGGGCCCCACCCGCCCTTCCTCGCCGACATGGCCGACGCCACCGGCCAGCCCCCGTACGGCGAAGAGCACCGGTCTGAAGGCGGCTCCCGGCGCGTCTACACGCCGTGCCAGGCGGAGGGCCTCAACCTCTCCTCGCTCGGCGAGCTCTACGACCTGCCGACCTCGCCGGAGCTCCTCTTCGACAAGGAGCGCCGCGAGGGCCACACCTGGGGCGAGAACCTCACCTTCTACGCCGGCTGCGGCTACCTCGCCGGCCGCGCGTCGGGCGCGGCCGTGGGGCTCCGCCGCGGCGCGGCGCAGTCCGAGGGCGGCGAGACCGCCAAGCTCCGCGCCAGCCGCGCGCTCACCCAGTGCGGCGCCGTGGGCCGCACGTACGGGAACCGGCTCGGCATCATCGGGCTGCTCTTCGCGGGGGTCGAGAGCGGAGCGGCCGGGCTGCGCGGCGCGGACGACTGGAAGAACACCATCGCCGGGGGGCTGGGGGCTGGCCTGCTCTACCGCGCGGGGGCCGGGCCGCGGTCCGCGGTCTTCGGTTGCGTCATCGGGGGACTGATGGCCGGCGCAGCCGTCGTGTGGATTCAAGCTCTCGAGAGATACGTGCCTGATCTGAAGTTATAAACCGGCCGAAAGCCTGACGTGCTAGTAACTTTCGACCTACCGGCAGTACCGGGTTGAGTTCGGCAGTAGAAATTAGGCTAGTTAAGGTATTATTATGCACATGGAATTAGTACAATTTTCCAAGCTTTGCTGATGACTACATTCCTAGGGTGCCATCTCTGTCCTGAATTCGATAATGGTGGGTATGTTGATCCATGGATATCAAGATCGTACTAGGAATGGTCTTGAAGATTCAAGTTGAATGCTTTATGCTCTTTATATATCTATAATCGAGTTATGGCTTCCCTTGAAATGCTTTGTGGATGATGAATACTTGAATTGTTGTTGGTATGGTTCGGTATTTAATAAATAATAATACTGTGAGATTTGGATCAGTGCCTGTTAATGCTGCATAACTGTAAACTGTGTTTATGCACCTTTCCTGAAACTGCAAGAAAATATGCATTATTGGCCTTATATTATTCTTTTGTAAATCAATTGCCACGACATTTTTCTTGAAGCGGTATTGCTGTAGCAAATCTAGTTTTATTCTTGTTAAGTTGTTATGGAGATAGTTGCATCGTGCTATTCTTGTTTGCGGCAACGCCTACTGCAAAATTTGCAGACCTTTAGTGGGCAATTTTAGATTTTTAGTCAAATGTGAGATAGGTGTATGTGTTACTGTACTTTGTTTTATCAGGTGATTTGCCAATACTAGTAATTAGGCTACTTAAGTTATTGCATATGGAATTTTTACATATTTCCAAGCTTCATCGCTGATGATTATATTATTAAGTGCAAAGGTGCTGAATTTGCTGCTGGTGAGAATGTTGGTTTACGGATATCAATTTGGTATTGAAATTAATAGTTCTTGCTTTGAGATTAAAACTGAATACTGTGATGCTCTACATATTGCAAATTATGGACTAACAGTTCTTGCATTTGTATTGTATAGTATATTAAAGTACGGTGCGGTGGTTATTGTGAAATGTTCAGATTATTGTGGCTTTTAATATAGCTTTAGCCTGTGTTTGAATATCCTGGAACTGCAAGAACATATGCATTATAGGAATTGGACCCCCCCTGTTATTCCTTGTTAAGTAAATCAATTGCCAGGATACTTTTTCTTCCTCGGCAACTCTAGTTTTATTTGTGATTCAGAGATATCAATACGTGTTCAAGGTAACGCATGGCTGGAATTTCGAAGAACTTTAGGCATATTTAGTGTAACTGTTACAGGTCTTTGTCATTCCTAGCATCTTCCAAATGCTTGGTTCTTTTTTTTCCCTCAGATTTTTGAACCATATGACAGCTTCTGTTCCTCATGTTAGTCGTGCGTATGTATGTGCAGTTAAAATGACATATGCCTGAATCTCAGAAAGAAGTTTAACTGTTGAATTGGATGATACGTGTTCTGTGAAGCTTTGATTTGTTCCCTTGCCGCTTGCTGACGTAGGGAACATTTGATACTTCTAGATGTTAATGTAGTTGCTTGATTTGATTATTCTTCAAGAAGAGGGGTATATTGCACCCTCTTTCACCCATTATGCAAAACCCGTTTCCATTGGAAGGTATTTGATTATTTCTGTGATTTGGTGTTCTGGTATGATGTTTTCTGGCTAGGTACTACCTGGATTCTGATGCTTTTGTCCATGCTGAGATAGTATGAAACAACGCCGAATGTAACTGTTGCCCACCCCCCCCCCCCCCTGGATTTTCCTGTAGCAAGTTAAAAATCTTTCAATCATTCTCAATCTCAAAACAAATTCTAACTTTCAAATCTGGATGGACGGAAAGCATTTCTGTAGTGATGAACGCCATGAAGTGTAATGCTAAATTGTGAAAAGATACTGGTAAGCATACTGTGCCCTTTTGTTTATCTGGTGCTAATGTTTACTACTGTAGCTACTTTTCCTACTTTCTGTCAATGCTTAAATCGTTGGCATTTCGCCTAATTAACGGAATATTTATTTAGATTTTATTCAGCTGCTACTGCATGCTAGCTTTTGCTTTGTGATACTGCTGCTGAAAACGTGCAGCTGTGCACACCATCTGATGTTGCTTTCGATTGTGCAAAATTGATCTGATCTGAAGCAAAGATGTAGTGGAACTGTGGAAGACGTGAATGGGCACGCTGCACGGCTCTTTGTGCGCTGCGCTTGTGCTAGGCTCAAGTTCAATGCAGGAGACAGACGGAGTGCAGGGGCCAAGCTGCAGTAGTTTTGTTTCTGCAACAGTTTTGCTCATCAAGCTGCAGCTAGCAGTTCTGGGCCTCTTGCTTCAGAGCGGGCAGCACAAAGTCGTTGCCCTCGCGGGTCTTGCTGACTTGCTGTGCCTGTGCAGACGGCTGATGGCGTGGGAGTGGGATGGACGGGTCCGCCAACCCATCTCAGAACGCCTTTGCTGCCTGCCGCTGAGGATGGTCTCTCGCCTTCGCCTACAGCGACCATGCAAGTGCTGTCAGCTCGCACCAGGCTTCAGAGTTAGATGCAGCCGGTTACAGCTGAGCAAAACCACTGCTCTTTGGTCAAGAAACTGGAGAACCTAAACTGCAGGCTCGAGAAAGCTCCATGGGACAAAAGACAAACAGCAAATGCGTGCCACAGTGTTGAACTAAACTGACTGCAGGGCTCTGAATTTCCAGTCTGCTATGCTGAGATCGAGCTGCTGGAAGTTTGGTCAGTGGAGTTGGCATCTGCTGTTTGCACAACGCTTAGACTGGCCTGAGGTTCCACGGTGCTGAAGCAACGGGCTTACTGCAACTGTGCAAGGGCAATGCAGTTTTTCCACTCTGAGCTTTTTTAGCAGAGGACGTACACGTACCTAATCAAGATAGGATTAATGTAATGGAGCGAGGTCCGATTGCCCATCCACTATGACCACGGGCCAGGTCAGAGCTGAAAGCCCAGAACCGCTCCAGTTCTTGGAGCTTAGCTACCACTCGTCACCTTTTCAGTGCCCTTCAATGTCAAAGCTCAGAAAGCTTGTGGGGTTTGATCATGGCCTCGCCGGTCACTGTGCCCCCGCAACTTTCTCCCGCCACTGTGTAATGGCCAGTTCACGAAGCATGGCAATGATGTTGAACCGCTGATGCTGGAGGGGCCACAGCAGCAGCCTGTGCTCGATGGCCTCTGCTCCTCCCCCGCCGTGAACCGTCTGCGTGCCATGCGACCTGCCGAGCTCATCATGGTAATATTTGTACTACTTGGGCAGCAAAATTGACAATTTTCGCACATTCTTGTTGGAGGTTTTCTTGCTTTCACAAAATTCTGTCCTTGTATTGCAAAGCTTTATGAGATTCCTATGCAGTACTTCTTTTTGATTTCATGTTTTTTTTTGTTGGCAATAGGTCAATTTTGTCTACCCTTTTGACCAGGAAACCAGTGGTCCACATGACAGAGGCTTGGCCCCTTTTGGAGCACCTTTCCCTCCACTCATACTGCACACGCGCGGCTGCTCAGACTCACGCAGTGGGCGCGCGCTGAGGTACATTGCCTTGACCGCTTCGCCCGCAATCATGCTGCTGGAGCTAGGTGCTCTGGTTGTTGGCTGTTCTCCTGGCTCTGAACTTGCAAAAAACTTTCAGAGGCCCCCCCAAAAAAAACAGATGTTCTCCCGATTCCTGAAGCATCCTATGTGTTCACCATTGGTCTCGTCCCTATTGCCTCAGCATGTGCTTATCCTAGGAGTGATAATGGCATTTCAGATGGAGACCTGCTTGCACGGGAGCATGCTGCATGCTCTGTCTGTACCTCACCGAGGAGGCTTGCTCTTGCATCCAAATGGCATCGCCTAGGCCATATATTCTTTGGATGCAGTAGCGATTTTTGGGAAAAGAGAATCTCCTCAGTTCAGGATATTCTTTGCCGCTGCAGGAGCTGTCGATGTCAGCAGTAGCAAGCATATAGGAGCAACATTATGAACAGCAGTACTCTACCAGTACTCCTACATTGCTTTTCTGACTTCTACTACATGGAATGGAATAAAAAGGGTACACTCTTTCTAGTTTGTAAACATTGTTGGCTCGAACATGATCTCACAAAAAGCTTGATGTTGCCAATTTCTTGATCCCTACCCCTAGAAAGCCATCTTTGACATGATCAAACAAAAGGAGGTAAAGGAAAAGATGGCTGGGGCAAGAATCTCGCTTTTTCCTGTTCTCTGGTGCTCAAGCCTGAAGCTGAAAGCAACAGTATGACAATTGTACTCTGAATCTGAAAGGAGCCCGGTGACTTTGCCACTTACACATACTAGCTAGAAGTAACATGCTATGATTCTAAGGTCATCGTCCTACTACCAACTTGGCCTTAGCTACAACTTTCTAACACGGCCATGCTGCCAGGAACATCTTAAAGAAACGCCGGCGAGCACAAACGGGGCACCCGGCCGATCGATGTACAAAATCCGGAGCTGGAGCAGTTTTCTATCCACGCATTGACAGGGAAAGCTCCAAGCTTAAACCCGGGAAGACAAAGTAGTCTGAATGGCCGGAGCAGTCACCGGAGCTCCTCCTCGCCGGCGAGGCCGTGAGGATGCAGCTGCTCTCGCTCGGCGAGGAGGCGGCCATGGCGCGGGCGGAGTTTGGGTCCAGACCGAGGGACAGTGACAGAGAGCATTGCTCAGGTGGCTCGCCCTTTGCTGCAATGCTGAAGCTGCTGAAGAGGGAGCATCCGTTTCCATCCTCTATGGAGCCCTGCTGCTGATTCAGCGCAAGACCAAGATGGTTTGCTTCTGGTCTGCTTATCTGCTAAAGCCCAACGAATTTATATATAGTTAGAAAGAGTGATTTGCTACACTGATGGAAAGTATGGGACAAAAGAAACAAGTACTTCTGCAGTAACTGTATAACTTTTACACTATTTGGAGTTTTCGTATTCGCTCTGCACTTAACAGCACTAGCAACGGGGTACAACAGCTACGCTATTCATGTCTATAGAAGCAAAAGGACGTGCAGTTTTCAGAAATTTTCAGTCAGAGCATGCCTTCAGAGAAGCTATAATGAGTAAATTCTGTCTGCACTAGCATCATCATGAGAACTACAGGGTGCAATGCAAGGCTTGGATCTGAACGCTGCAGAAGCCACTGCAACATGCCGCTACCGCAACGTGAGGAGTAAATGCCTGAACCAATGCTAGCTATCATTTCTAGTTAACAGATAGATTTCAAGAGCTGATTTTGGCAGTGTTCTTGCCATGCCGGTGCTTGTATGTCCTGAAGATACGGGTATTCACGGGCCTATTGGCTTATGTACTCTGTACACGTAGCCAGATACCGCAGTTGATACATGTACCGACAATCCTATAAATGTTGTGTATCTTCTACGAAAACATGCGCCAGAGATACAGCAATCCTGTTCCTGCAGGAGGATCTGGGATGTGGTTGCATCTGCACTGGTCGATCAAGGATAAGGTCTGAACTCTGAACCCCAGCCCCCTCACACGACTAATATGAATACGTACGTGTTAGACATGTGGGCAGATTACTTAGTACTATCTGATTGGCAGGTTGACCAATACTCAAGGATAAGAAGTGGGGCTCACAGGAAAGCAACTTTTGTGCAAAAATTCTGCCACAAAATAAATAAACAAAAATGCAAAATGGGATGTAATGTGCAGATAAGGATGGTAGTGTGAAAGCGAGCAGTTAAGACAAGGAAAGATTCATCTTCTTTTGATAAACCTTTTGACGATATCTTTTCTACCATCTTTTACTTTTTTAGCTGATGTACCTTAAAGCGGTCAGATTCTTGCACCAAACATCCCACGGCTTGGAGGTTGGAAGCCGCAGCAGCAGGAGCAGCAGCATCCCTCCTCTGCCATCTCAGGCCCTCCTCCTTTATTCTCCTGCGCATCGCCATGGCTTGCATGTAATCATCGACGCAGTGCAGGCTCCCAGCAGCTGCAGTCCTCGCCTCACTGATTCCATGGCTTCCCTGCAAGCTCTCGTATACGGCTGCCGTCCCCATCCTGGACCTGTTCATCCATCCAAAGACGACCCCCATGTAAAAAGAGCAAACGGACAGACGCCATGGGAAAAGGCGCTTTAGTTCCTTGCGTCAAGATTAGGCCTTGGAAAAGCTTGTCTTTAACTTGAAAACACGTTGCAAAGATGGAGGGGGAAAGGCGTTGCAGGGCAAACCTTTTCAGAGGTGGGCACAGGAACTCCTTGGGGCCTTGCTCATCACCGGCACATGAGTGCCTCCTTTGCAGCTGGGATGCTTGCATCCCTGATGGAGTGATGGTGCCATGAAAGAAAGGTGTTTGGCTTTCCATTAGCAAAATCTATAGAAAGTGCGCGATTATTATTACTATTATTAATTTTATATTTAGCTTTCCAAATAGAGGGTTTACTTTGCATGATGAAGGTACTCATGAGAAAGGAATCTGGGGTTGCTAGGAGTAGTTGGCAAGTGCAGTGAGCATGTGGGACAGTGAGCTTAGAGAAGAGTCACACAAACCACAAGGCAATGTGATAGGAGTACTTGTTAAAAACTATATATTTAAATAATTTGGAATGTTCAGTTTACTGTTGTAGACGTGTGCTTTGCTCCTGAATATTGAATAAACAATGCAGGTAAGCTACACCCACAGCGTTGACATGTAAACCAATTAAAAATACGACCAAGAGAAAAAAACAAAGGAAAAAGAAATGACTTGGGAGCTGGGAGGGATGGAGAAGCAGTGGGTTTGTTTCATCTCTCACCTCTTCTTGCTGCGCCAAGCCTCGCAGCTCTGTACATCTGTTCATCAGAAGGGCGAATGGAGGAATCAAAAGCTTTGCATTTGCATACGGCATGGCCTGCAGGCGTGAAAGGATGGAGAAGAGAAGTTAGCTCACCTGGAGATGGCTCTTGACATGAGATATGGTAAGCCCCTTGGCGCCCATGAACTGGAGAATGAGCTTCGGCGTAGCCTCTGCAATTCACAGTTTCACACCACTGAGAATTAGCTAGGCAGTTCAAACTTCAAAGCACTACTGAGAATAGCAGAAAGGCAGAAGAACACAACCAACATTAGAACATAAAAGACAAGAAGCACTTCATGGCACCGAGAAAATTCATCTGAATCTCTCGGGGACACTATTACTACATAAGCATGCATCAAACAACTGAGGGCTAAAGAGGAGCGAGGAGGAAGAAGCACAGCAAGTAGTCCTAGAATCAAATAAGACGGCGTAAGATAATCTACAGCTAGCATCATCAATGGAGAAGAAAAGAATGATACTAGCGAGAAAAAAACATGTAGCAAACTAGCTCGAGAAGAAGAAAGAGAGAGGCTATCGAACACGAGAATGTAAAGCGAGTTGACACCATGAACACAACATGGGAGGGAAGCAAGGAGGGGAAGCGGAAGGGAAGAGGGGATGGAACTCACTGTCTTCGCCGCCGAGGCACTCTATGGCTCGCACGAAGCTGCGGTGGAGGTCGGCGGTCCACCTCATCCTGGGCTCCTTGGACCGGATGTACTGCCTCACGGCGCCATTCTTGACGCCGCCGCCGCCGCCCATCTCTTCGATCGCCAGCAAGATGGTGGAGCGCACTAGGGCCGAGAAAGGGAGCAGCGCGCGCGGCAGGCAGGTGCTAGAGAAAGAACCAAACTTCCGCTTTTGCTCCCTCCTCCTCCCGCCCGGCACCTCTCTGACCAACGTCGTAAGCCCGGCCAGAGCTGCCGCACCGGCAAGCAGCAGGCGGTCGCTCCCTCTCAGCAGAAGACGCGTTGCGAGCGAGCGAGCACGAGGTGTGTGGCGCTCCTCGCGGCGGGCTGAACCGTGTCTCTTCTTCCTCTCTCGCTCTCTCCTCCGCCCTCAAAAGACGAGAGGGGCGTAGGTTTATAAGCTGGACGGGCGGTTGCCGTCTTGGGTGCAGTTTGCCGGTTCGTTCGCTCCCCTCCTGTATGGGCATGGGCGCATGGCTTCCTGTCTGCTACGCTGATGGGTAGGTACATGGAGAGAGAGGCTGTCTAAATCATCATCTCGTTGGGCCTGTCGCGGGTTAACGCAGCACGGACGCCGGTCGAACGACGATGGTGTGAATGTGTGACCCTACTACGCTCGCGAGATACGGCCATCAGGATTTTAATGGGTCTGCACAAGAGATTGTGTGTGTGTGTAGAGAGAGAGAGAGAGAGGTGGGGGAGTCTCGTTCATGTATACCATGGCCATGGTCACATGGAGGTGGATGCTGTTTTAATTTGGGAAGAATCCTGGGAAAGCAAAGGCTTCTTTACGATTGAGAAGACGGCAGATTCCTTCCTCCCAGTAATGGCCTGCCTGCGACGCGTATCGTATCTCGCAGCGCGTCAGCAGTTATGGTGCCTCGGGGTCAATCCTAGCTAGCAGTAGCAGCCATGCATCCCCTCCCTCTGTCTTGTCGCTCTTTGGAGAGTAGAGACAAGTCAAACACCAATCTCCCTCTGCTCTCTCCAACGTAATCTACCAGTCCAGTAGAGATGTCTCAGTATCCGATTTCTCTGCATTATCCATCCACACCACAATGCTGAAACTCTAACAGCTATAATCGGAGTCCGCTATCCACATTCCAAACAGGAAGGCCAAAGCAGCAGCAGCACTGGAAGTGGGAGTGGAAGTGGATTTCAAAAGGAAAGCAACAGTGCGGTGGCAAGTGAACAAATGGAAGGGGACAAAAAGGATGCACTGGTCCAGCCATCTCAGAGGTCCAACCTAGCCGAGCCACAGCACAACGCCCACAGTGAACTGAACAAACCCATCCAGGCCAGGCCACCATTTGAACACCTGAGAACAAAGCCCCGTCCCTCCGGGCTCCGGCCAAACATGCCACCCACGTCCTTTTGCGCTGCCCTGCCCAGCCCACGTCGCTGCGCCCAGCAGCGAAATACCCCTACCCTACCCCCAGCCCCAGCCACGGCCAGGTCCCCGGCTCTCCCTCTCCAGCCAGGCCATGCCATTGCCATGCCATGCCAACCCAGCCTTTGACTCCATCACCGGCGACAGCGACATGGACAGACGCTCAGTCGGCTCAGATGATGGACGGGGAGGGGATGCTTGCTAAAACTACTGTCTACTCGCAACAGCGCAGGCGCGTACGCGCAAGAAGACGGCCACGGAATCTCTGGGCGCCGGATCTCTCTTGCCGAATCGTGTCACTCACGCTGCTAATCTAGAACTAGCCATAGCCCTACTAGGCTGCTGCTGATGCTGAGGCTAGTGCTAGGCTCCCTCTGCGCGACCGCTCGACTAGTCCATCCGCATCCACTGCTGCGGCTGCTGGCTTCTGCTAGGCGAGGCAAGGTACGCCGGTCGCCTTGGTGGCAGCTCCCCTCCCATCACTCGCCTCCTTTTTCCTGGTTTGGCCACGCACAGGCGCGCAGCCTACCAGCCCCGTCGCCGCAGTACACCCGCCACGGCAGCCTACGCGGCGTCCATGCATGCATGCACATGCCATCGCCGGTCGCCAGGCCACGCGATTGATGCGGATGCGCTTAGCGCTCTGCGCGCACCACGCAGGGTCAGAGCGTACTCTCCGATCACATGGATTCGATCGAGCAGCAGAGTCCAGTTGCCAGTTTTCAAAAAAAAAACAGTCCAGTTGCAAAAAGGAAAAGAAAAAAATACCACTGTTCTTTTGGACGTCTGGTCTGGTGGCTACCGATACGCGGGGTGGTACGCGTACGCTCGTAGAATATACGACAACAACTACTCCTTCAACAGCTTGCGCGTGGACTGTGGTATACATTGTACGTACGGAATACCTGCTTTACCCGTCAGTACGTACGTGTTTTCGTTCCGTATCTGTATTTATATGCACGCGGCCAGCGGCTATATAGGCGGATCCTCTTCAAACAGTAAATGAAGTATACGGTTGCAGCGCAGAGCGGCTGGATTCGGAGTTCTGCGAGAATCCCCTTCGAAAGTAAGGGCATGCATGGGACTGCTCTTTGGGACTGCTCTGCTCCCTCTGCTCCACCAACTCCACTATGGAGTACCTCCACTGCAAAGTTTTCAGAGCAGCTCCAAGTGTTTGGCTCGCAAACCAACTCTAGCTCCAGAAAATTAAGATTTTGATGTAAAATGACTCTAGTACCCTTTACTTTACTTGATTACAGTGTTGTGATTAACCAAGTAGTATTACAATAGTCCGATGCACATGAATAATAATTAAAATTCAAATATCATTACAATAGTCCGACGTACATTAATAATAATTAAAATTCAAATACCATTACAATAGTTCGATGTTCATGAATAATAATTAAAATCCAAGTACCATTACATAAATATTTCAAATGATAAAATCACTTCTATTACATGACTAGGTCCAATTCATACAAATAGCCGTCGCTAACTCATCATGAAAATTATCCATAGTAGGTGCATTAGGCATTGAAGTTGATCCATCGGATGGCGCCACATACTTGTTGTATCTTCCCGGAATTGTAGGCTCATAATCATCATCACGCTCCACACGGTCAAAATCCAAATCACCACTATTGTGCTCACGAATAAAATTATTAACCACCATAGTTCCTACAGTTATCTTTTTTTGCTTCCTTATAGGATAAATCGCCATTTTGTAAAGAATGTGACACTTCATTTTCCATACTCCAAATGACCCCTCAATAGAATTACGTACACGTGCGTGAATGCGATTAAACTTTTCCTTAAGAGTATTTGGCTCTATACCTCTATGCCATTCCGGCAAATAACATCTCTCACCCTTGTATGGTGCCAAGTATCCAATGCGATTAGGATAACCCGCATCAACAACATAATATTTAACTAGAAACAATGATATAATTAGATAGATACTATAGTAACCACTTTTATAGTAACCACTTCATACCTTTGGGAGGGTGCGGGAAGAAGTCGTGGTCACATGCATTACATCATACAAAACACTTGTATCATGCTTCGATCCCACTTGACCAACAGATACATAAGTGAATCTCAAGTCAAAGTCACAAATAGCAAGAACATTTGCTGTTGGAATCCCTGATTTTCCAATATATCTCACTTGCTCATTTGGATGGAGAGCTACTCTAATATGTGTGCCATCAAGAGCACCAATGCAATCCTTAAAGTGAGGGTATGCTCGTTTATCATCCCGGATTCTCTTATGAACCGTTGGAAAGTTGGCATCTTTTGGAACAATGAAATTTTCAGCCATAAGCATCAAGGCTTCAAGAACCTCATCAAACTTTCTATGAATTGTTTCACCCGAATCATTGAAACAGTTTTGAGTTTTTCTATTAGACTCATTTCCCGCACAAATGAATAGAAATATTGCAAGAGCCTCATAAGTGTTCATGTGCATGAATGGTTGGAGCCCGTACCTTGAAACTAACAAATTATGAAGGTCCATAAATATTTCTGTGCTCATACGAAGTTCATTTTGATATTCACCCGGTGTCCTCAATGTTTCTAGCAACCATCTCATACCACCGGTATTTGCTATCCTTGGAGGATTCTTGTCAAGGTATAATGAAAAGTATTGTTCAGCAATTTTAACACCACCCAATACAATTTCCCAAAACTCCTGACTATCATCATCAGAACTATCACTATCACTCTCACAAATCTGCAAGTAGACAACATGAATTCAAACTAAAATACATCAAACTAACATAAATAATGTCATGAAAACAAACAAGAAAAGAGTACAATCATCAATGTTCAAGGATACATCAAACACTTAGACACTCCCATACTTATCATTGTACCGCCTGGTAAGCCAATCGAACCTAATTTTAGTAGTTGGAAGGGTCAAAAATATTTCTCTTTGATCCTTTTTGACAAACAATCGTGTAGCAATGTCATGCTCATTGCTACCATAATCAGCCCCACACTCCAACACATGTTGCATCACTTCCTTAATTGAAACTTCAGCCTCCTTCCTTGATGTGAAAGACGCGGCTCACTCAGCTATTGTTGAAATTTTTTCTTAAATAATAAGAGCTGTACTGGACTTTGACTTCCTCCTCTTCCTCTTGATATGCCCAATCATGAATGATATCTTCATGATCTTCCTCGTTAGGCACATCATTAATCCCATCAACAGTGAAAGGCTCCACATTCTTTTCTGGCACAATAGGGTTGCTGCTCATAGGATTCCAATGATCTGTTTCATCACTAGAGATATCGCCAAACATCTCTCTTAGTTGTTCCTCACACTGAAGTAGCTTCTTCTTGAATTTTCCACACCCAGGAATGTCCTGTACAACACCATTACTTTCGATTACGACATAGATAAGATGTGAAGAACACAAAGATGCCTCTCAAAATCATAAGAACTAACATTTTTGGTCTTTCTCCACCATTCATTGTCCATGACAATGACCCCTTTACCACTATCCCAACCTGTCCCTGTTTGCAATCTCATCAACTTCTGCTAAATAGTCCAGTCTATCTTTAACTTATCCCACTTGTTCTTTATTTGTGTCTTCGTCAACTCAATACCGATCACTTGAAAGAACCTATCCGATACCTCATTGTAACCTAGAGTGTTTAGATGGGTATTTGGTCTATTTCCCTTTCTTACTTGTTCAGCCATCAAATCACACACTATGCGGAGATACCCATCTGTCCACTCCATGGAATCTCCCTAACCATACCAAAAAATTCAAGCATACCATACTTTAACAATCAACATGAATCAACAATCATTTCATGTAGTTCACATCCGAGCAACAGCAACACAAAGCATCACATACCATCGTATAACACATTTGAGCAACATAAAACATCGCATAACGCATACCTTAGGAGCTGGTGCACGTCGAGCTCCCTGGACAGCAGCCAACGGAGCAGAACTCCCGCCGTCACCATTGCCATGGCTCTGGCCGCGCCCTGCAGTGGACTGCCACGGGCTGCCGCGGCCTGCTGCGCTAGCTGGAAGGCCATGGCCACGCCCCTGCGCGCCGCCTGGGAAGCCACGGCCGAGCCCTGCCGCGCTGGCCGGCTGGCCGCGGCCGACCGTCGCCGCGCTAGCTGGGAAGCTCTGGCCAAGCCCCACCGCGCCGGTCGTCTGCCCGCGGCCACGCCCCACCCCGCCGGCCGTGTGCCCGAGCCCCGCCGCGCAGGCTTCGAAGCTCAGGCCAAGCCCCGTCGCGCATGTCGGCTTGCCGCGTTTGGGATCCGCCCATGCCCCGCCGCCCACAGCAGTCCTCCCCTGCGACGAGTTGGCACCGCGGCTGGCAGATCCGCCCCCGCGCCCGACGCAGGAGAGCCCCACGCGCGGGACGGCCGGCCTCGCCGCCACATCCACTGCTTCTCCCAAATCCGCTTCTTCCTGCTCGATTTCCTCCGCAATAACAGGCGTATCGGCTAGAGGGTCGACGGATCTCTCCATTTCTTGGGTTTCGAGGTCGTCGGAGAGCTCCAGATGGTCATCCATGGCCGGCGGCTAGGGTTCCACACCGTGGATGGAGAAGAGAGGCAGGACGCACGGTGGGAGAAGAGAGGGCTCGTTCGCTCGTGAGGGTCATGGAAGAGAAGGACACAACAAAACAAATCGAACCGTTTTTGTGTAACCAGTGGTATTGGTGGGTAATTTTCACCCAACTCCATGAGGATTTTGGTCTGAGAAATCTGTGGAGTACCTGTTTTGTTGCTCCACCAAATTGGTGGAGTTTTGCCCCAACTCCATATTTTTTTAGGAGTAGAGGTGCTGGAGTTGGGAGTGTTTGGCAAGTATGAAATGGAGCGGAGTTGAAAAATAGGGAGTGAAACAGTCCCAAACACGCCCTAAATGAAGTTGCAACTTGCGACTATAATATGCCATCCAATTCTATTATTCTTTATTCAATACCTATTATTAAGTGATTAAAGTCACCATGTTTGCCTAGATAATCTAAAAAATTAGAGGGATATTTTTTGTTTTCCACAATTGTATAGTTAGGTAATTTGGATGAAGATTAGAAGGCTATTTTAGATTATCTTTCATAATGAGAACGGTGAGCTCAGATAATTTAGATATGAGGTCTTAGGGGATTATCCTGATTATTTTCATAACAACAGAAGTGGTTTACTTGGATATAGATTTAAGTGGCTACCTACTTTAAACTATTCTCTTAATGGTAGGGATTGATACTTCATAGGAACAGAGAGTAAATCAAATGACGATCTCTGAATCTACCGAATTGATCACTAGCTAGATATTTCTGATTTTTAAGTATAATTCTAAAAAAGAGTTTTTTTATAAGTTAACCTGGAAGCACTCTAAAGAAGCCTCCAGTTAGTGTTAATGAGATCCGGTGCGACACGATGAGAGTGCGTGTGGCCACTGCTGCAGTGCTGTATGGTCCATGTTCTGCAGACACATATACGTACTGGAACTGTAGAAGTATCATCGCGTGCCGGTACACGTACGGCCCCGTGGTGACCAATCAATGATGTACGCGTATGCCGGCTCCACCACTTTAACTGCCTACACCTCTATTTTCTCTCTTTCTCTATATCGTTCGCACTGGCTAATCTAGCAATAATCTGGATGTGCCATGTGTGTTTATGCATGCATGATGGATATGCCAGTGATGGACTGTCGAGTGATCTAGCTCAGATCACGTAAGCCGGCCGGCATCCATATCCGCAGCGCCGCGGGCTAGCTAGCTACTACTTGCCACCTGCCAGTGCCAGTGCTAAACAAGGCTAGGAGCCTAGGTCGGACCAAGCTCCATTCTTGGGAGCAGTAAGCTGCCAACAACTCAAATCGGCTCGCGTAGACGATTAGACCTGGCTTCAGTGATGCATGGGGACGTCGGTCACTCACACGTCAAATCAATCCGTCCACCGGAGTAAAACCTCATTCAGGCCTCAGGGTAAGTAAAAAAAATGGAAGGAGAATAATCGGTGTCCCCGTTTCACCCTGCAGGAGAGGCAGGACTCGCAACGGAACAAACGGGGTTTAAATGTTTTCCAGACCTGGACCGTTGCTTTGCCGTGTGTTTGTGTTCAGGGACACGGGAGCTTTCGTCTCCTCTCGACGCAAAAGTCTACTTGGATGCAAACAAAAGGCGCTGAAGTTTTGCGCGCTGTCCCTTGCGCTATCAGAATGTGGAGGGGATTGAACTTCGCAGGTAAAGTCACGGGAAAATGTACAGGGGCGCATATGTTGTTTTTGTCGTAACTGGTGGCGATGGAAAGGGCACAAACAGAGGGGAACAAGCTAGTGGTACTAAGGAGTACTGTAGCTGTCGGCAGCTTGCCAGTTTTTCTTCTTCTTTTGAACACAAGAGTCCTCTTGAAAGAATTGCAGAGAGATTCACAAGCTCTGAGCAGAAAGATCTTGTGCCTCTGGAAAATTCCTAGCATTAGCTTCCATGCATGCATGAATATTGATACGGACTACGGTGGTGGCTAGCACTAGCAGACAGGCCTAGAATTTCAATGAGACGGGTGTGCAGCAGTATGAAGTAGTATGAACAACTGGAAGAGGCGAGTCGAGCAGCTGAGGTACTGACCGAAGCCTACGGAGCCTAGGCACTTTTACTCTTGCCTGCCTGCGCTCCCTGTGCTTCCATCCTTCTTCCCTTTGCTTTGCTTTGCCTACTTGTAGAAGCAAAGTTGCCATAAAAGTTGCGTAGAAACCAATGTTTTGGGCGCGGCTCTGCGGCAGGCGGCAGCTCATGGTCATGGATATGTGCGAAAGGACGACCAAGGAGAACCATGGCGCTACCGCGCAAGGCTGCTGGGACTGCCACCGCCTGACCACCCGCCGGGTAATGAGAAATTCCCCCCTTCTCCTTCTTCTTATTTTTGTTTTTTGTCAGCGAGATAGTACATCAGCATGATGGCTGATGTGGGTATATATTAGCGAGTTTGCTAAATTAGTAAATTTTATTTCTTTGCTGAATAAGAATCTTACCATGCCTAATGTTTTTCTTTTTAATCTCACATTCATAATGTTGGTTGGATATGGTGTTAATATCTTGGTATAATATTTTCTTTTATTTTGAGTTCAGCCTCAGAGCTTGACCACATAATTGAACATAAAATTATTTTCAGGTAAAAAAACATATGAAGCAATACAAGATAGCAACACATCGAGCTGCCTTGTAGTAAATGGATAGGTAGTTTAGAAGCAATTATTAAGGATATTTTTACATAATGCCAAAGATAGGTAATGTAAAGCATGTACTGTGGGTACTTGGGTTATCATTCCGTAATGTGAGATATGGGTAACCTAGATGCATAGCTTAGAGGTGTCGGGTGTTATCTTTTCCTAGTGGCAAGGTAATGTAATAAAATCACTGTTGCTAACTAAGATTATACCTCCTCTTGTCTTCAAATAATAATTAGCAGTGACACATGGTTAACAAAATACTGTTTTTTATTACCATGAATGAATAGTATTAAACACATTAAAATATATCAAATGCGTAAAGCTTTGAAAAATATCGTTGAAGACAAATCTATCCATATGATTTTCAAAAGTTAATTTGAAATACTGAAAGAAATATTGATGGTTGAAACCAAAATGTGGTGACCAAATGTATATCAAAATGTCAGTATTTGAGAATTGGAAGTAGTGGAGTCCACCAAATCTCAACTTGGGAGCAAACCGGGTCGACCCATTGGGTAGTTGGCTCGATCCACGAGAGCAAGGCCAATGGGCCACATGGGCCGGCCTCAAATCAGAGAAGGGTCCATAGAAGCCGGAGACTACTAACCCAATGGGTAAGATGGGTCGACCCAAAATAGCCAGCCAGTTCCATGTGCACATGACGCAAGAGACAGGCGTGGAGGCGAGCGAGCGAGCTAGCTGCGGCGACAACTCCGCGCGCCGCGGTCCCCTGCAGCGGCTCTCCCGTCAGGTTAGCTTCTTCCGTCTCTGTTTTTTCCCCTCCGATGGTTGTCCTAGGTTTTGTCCTACGATTTCTATATGTGATTTAGCTAGCTACAAATACTACAACGACACTGGTGGAAGAAGAGAAGGTGCGGCAGAATCTGCTCCCTGCTTCCTTCCTTGGTCAAGCCAAACAAATGGACTAGTATATGAGCTGTTCTTTTACTGATTTCGTGGATATGTGAAGGCTAAGGTCCAACAGAGCCTATACTGGATATAGGAGTTCTAATTGTTGCAGTCCTTTGTGATCCGATTGCTCGTTATACAGTGTCAGTGAGCCTGTGCTACTTCCTATGATCATTATAGCCATTCTGTGATCGTAGTGAATTAGCTAGTATGCACTACTGAAAGATGTTGTTTACAAGTAGTATGCAGAGTTGCAGACCTGCATAATTTAACACAATGTTTATTGGCTGGTGAGGTGATGTTAATTGACTTTTGTCTTGGCTTTCAGTAGCTTTTTTTTTAGCAAACCTGCAGGTGGACCTGCATTCGGGTTCTATTACCTGTCTTAATCCTATTATTTGTCTAAGATATTGTGATGCTGATTAATGCATATTTCTATACTCACTAAGCTAATAAATTGTATCCTAACTATTAATATTTTTAACAGTTTGGAAATATGGAAGAGGAAGAAGGGGCTCATGAAGTGTACCAAGGGGGTAGCTTATTGTTCATGCTTGACGAACCAAGGATGAGGGTTCCACCAACAGTGTTGTCTCCTTCAATTGTAAATATTTGCAGAGCTTTTAGCAGCGGTGAGCATTTTTTACTTTAATTGCCTACTATTGGTCCTTGATTCACCTATGTCAAGATTTTAGTTGTGCATTGTTTGCTGATTTATCTGCCAGTAGTATTGTCTGACAATACAGTATCTTATATTGTATTGTATATCTGCAAAAATTGTTGCTTCCCTAGTAGCATTGCTCTGAAAAAATTATTATGAGTACTCAATTATCATTATTGCTTCAGATCACTGCATGTTGTAGCTGCTATTATGATCATTGTTGCTATCACCTTAACTCTTTATGCCCTTTTCTCATTAGGACCTTCCCATGACACTGAAATGTTTGATGATGACAATGACGATGAAGAAGACGCCAACTATGAACTAGAAGAAGAGGAAGAGGAAGACAACGAAGAGGAAGAGGAAGACGACGATGATGAGGTAGAAGAAGTAGAAGAACTTCAGATGGTTGATGTTGACATAGACTCATTTTCTGAACCAGGACGAAAGTTTCTGTCCAAGGTATGGAAGAAATATGAGCCTATCTGTGTTGATGGAGTAGTGGTCGCAGCTGAGTGTAAACATTGTGCAAGGAATATATATGCTGAGCTAAGCATGGAACAAGTTCATTGCGCAAGCACTTCAAGAGATGCAATGAAAGGAAGAAGGCTCTTACAGTTACTGGCCAGTTAAATGCCTCTATCATGACCCCTGATAGAATTGCATTAGGGCTTTGGACATTTAATCAGGCAGTGTCACGCAAAAAGCTCATGAGGATGATTGTGTTGCACGAGTTGCCTTTCTCACTTGTGGAATATGATGGCTTCAGAAGGTTTGTCTCCAATCTAAACCCAAGATTTAAGATGATTTGCAGAAAAACAGTGCATGACTGTTTGAAAGCATTTATGGAAGAGAAGCAATGTCTGCAAGGATTGTTTAAAAACTCGACATCCAAGATTTCTTTGACTATGGACCTGTGGACTTCTAACCGAATGGTGGGGTACATCTGCATTACAGCTCATTTTGTTGATGAGGAGTGGCAGCCACAAAAGAGAATAGTGAAATTCACAGCTATAGAGTCCCTCCACACGGGCATTGTAATGTTGAATACCATGGTGAAGTTCATAAGAGAGTGGAAGATAGAAGACAAATTATTTGCTCTGACTCTTAACAATGCATCCAACAATGGTGCAATGATGAAGTTACTAAAGACCCATTTGCTAAATAAGAAGATGCTATTTTGTGGTGGTAGGCTGTTCCAGCAACGCTGCACTACTCATGTCATCAACTTGATATGCCAACCAGGACTGGATTATCTTAGCCCAATGATAAGCAAGATTCATGAGACTATGAAGTACATTCGGAGCTCTCCAGCAAGAAAGGAAAATTTTGAAGAAATCGTTTCACAGCTAGGCATATCTTGTGGGAAGAATTCCTATCTTGATGTTTGCACGCGTTGGAACTCCACATGCATCATGCTTGCTACAGCAAAAGAGTTTCGCCTAGTGTTCAATTCATTGGCCATTCAAGATCCGAACTACACCTTCCAGCCGTCATTTGAGGAATGGAAAAATGCCGATATCATTTGCGGGTTGCTGAAGGTATTCTATGAAACCACTAATGTGATATCAGGCACAAAGTACCCTACTGCTAACTTGTACCTTCATGAGTTGCTGAAAGTGAAGTTAACATTGGAGAATCAGCATTTTGAGGAAGAATTTGAGATGCACTCTATGGTCAAATACATGAAGAAAAAGTTTGACAAGTATTGCAAGGCATCATGGTTGGATCTCCGTATTCCTGACATTTTAGACCCCCAATTCAAGTTGAAATACCTTGAGTTTTGATTTGACCTAAAATTTAGGTACGATGCTATAGGAATGATTAATAAAGTAAAAAAATCTTCTACATGCTCTATTCAAAGAGTACCTCAAATTGAATGATAACAGTTCAGATCCCATGTCACAAGGAGGTGATGTTGAAATGGGTGTGAACGACCATGATCCTTTGGCAAGTTGGGACCAACATGTTACCCTTAGTGCTCAATCTACAACTGAGGCTTCCATAGTGCTTGAAACATATTTATCAAAGGTACCAATTCGTCGAAATGAACATTTCAATATCCTTGCATGGTGGCAGATGAGCTCAGCTGAATACCCTACATTGAGTCGTATGGCAAGAGATATATTGGCTATTCCAGCTTCTACTATTGCATCAGAATCTGTATTCAATATTGGGCCAAGAGTACTATTAGATTTTCGAAGTCGAATGACCCCAGAAACCGTTGAAGCTCTAGTGTGCCTGCAAGACTGGATCAAGGCAAACGGTAAAATCATGACTCATGTTAATTGCATTTCTCACTAATGCTTCACTTTCACAAAGTCATAAAATCTGCTCTTGTTTTGTACAGCTCATACTCAACGCCGCATGGATTCGGTTCATGATATTATCTTAGTTTTGGAAGGTACATTTTTCCCACTACTTTTTGCATCTTATTTCTGTTAAGAATGTATGTCTAACCTCAAGTAGACATGTAGTAGTACGGAAATTCTTGTAGCATATGTTATTCCTGTTAACAGTGCCAATAGATGCCTTGCCAATATAATAAAAAGCTGCAAAAGTGTTCCGTTGAATGCTATGGACCATATCACATCTACTGGATGGTAGTGGAGTATTTTGTTGACATCAAAATACCAGCTAGGAGTAGAACTTAGAGATATACTTCTTTTTGAGGGAAAGAGATATACTACTACTTGATAGAGATATTCTACTTATTATGATCGGACTATTTTTCTTCTTTTGTGGTGTATACCTATTGTCCCTTGTTCTTTTTTTACCGTTGCATCTGAATATATACATATGCATTGAAATTCACCGATTCAATTTCCCTGAACACAGGTGATGAGGCTGCGGAGGGAAAGTAAGGTTCATGATGGCGAAAAGATGAGTTATGTGTAATGGCAGAGATGAGTTATGTGTAATAGCAGAGATGAATCGACAACTGATGGTGAAAACTGTCCAATTGTTGATGAAAAATTGTAATGGCGGAGATAAATTTCTGTTTATTAATTGCTGATGAACATGGAAGTTAAACTCTTTATGTTCATTATGTGTAATCATGCTTGTCTGAGTGCTTACATCTTGCATCTCGTGTATCAAGTGATTGCATAAGCATAATATAAATGTTGGCCAGGGCCGACCCATGCTGCCCATTGGGCCATCAAGGCCGCAGCTAAGGTCTACATTGGGTCGATTTGTAGCCCCTGAAATTGGGCCTAAGGATATAGGGCCAGGTTCAAGGTCAGATCCGGACCGGCACATTCCTATCTTGAACCAAATCTATGTGTTGGCTGATCGATCTTTTTGGGGGAAAAAATTCTTGGATTAATATGGAAGCTTAAAGTCAACGTCCCACAACAAGACCAGAAAAAAATGTGTCATAAGAGAAATTCCATTTTCAAGTGATTGGGAAAAGGATCTTTTCACATATATCCCACTTTCCCACATAAGCAAAAGGAAAAGGGTCGGGCTGCAAATTTATTGGGATATCTCACTCAGATTTCGTCCTAATTCGATTAAAAAAGCTACTCAATTTTATTATTTCTTCAACTCGACTACTCGAGACGCCAACAACGAATCTCCCAATTCAATCTGTAGGTCCAGGTCGTGCAGACACGATAAAATCATCCCAGGACACCTCCCCCGCATCCACATGCACGCGCATCGAGTACCACTCCAGGCGTCCCGCCAACGATCGACCGAGCAAGTACAGCGCACCACACGCTGTGGAAAGTGGATGGCAGTGGGTACTGTTCATTGGCTACAAAGCAGACGTCTCCTCCGTCCCTGGCCTGGCCAGCCGCTGCCGGCCGGAGCCGGACAGCCCGGAGCGCTGCCGCCGCGGCCCGCGGCGAGGCTAGTGCCCCTGACAGGCGTATCTCCGAGCCTTCCGTGTACGCGAGAGGCCGGATCCGCCACGCGCTCTCGGGGGCAGTCCGGGCGTGTATCACGACGTGCCGAGCCGAAGCCCGAGCAGCAGCCTAGCTGCCGCCGCCGCGCGCGCTGCCTACGCTACGTACCTAGCTAGCTGCTGCGCTCACAGCACAGGAGCGGTCTTGGACCTCCATCTCCTCATCTCACCTCCTGCTCCCTCGCAGCTGCAGACGCAGCGTAAGTGGACGCAGCCTCGTAATATCACGTCTTTTCGGGGAGAGATACGGGAGCATATAGTACACTACACGCCTAGGCCTAGCGAGGCAGAGCTGCTGCGATCTCTTCCTATTAAACTCTGTCTTTAACGAAAGAGTCTAAATCGTTCTCTTGAGAAAATTCCGTTCTCTACATGCTCCAGCAGCGTGAAATAGAGAACGCTACAGGTTTCCTCTATATATAGAGATTCTCTCTCCTCTTCTCTATTTTTTCTTTACGTTTTAAATACTGGATTAAATAAAAATAAAATATGTCCATAGCATTTGAGGTATGATAAATACGTACGTACAAAAATTTGGAACAAAATACGTTTGTAATATAGGGTTTAATGTATAGAGAACGAGATTTAGAGAATGTTATTGGAGAGAAATGAGATATAGAGAAGAGAATCTTGTAGAGAAGTCTATAAATAATAGATATAAAGAACATATAGAGAATGATGGTTGGATATAGAGAACGATGGTTGGAGACAGCACCTGTGCAACAGGGGCGTCGTGACACGCCGCGGACGCAGGGCTTGCTTGCCTTGCTAGCTAGCGTTACAGTGGATAGGCACTACGTCGTAGCGTTGTAGCCTGGCCTGCGCGGCGCGGCGGGCAGCGGGCGGCGACGCTGTACCACGACACTGCGAGCATGGATATCCTTGTTGCCGTGGCCTGCGGGCCGTCCTGGCCTTCCGCGGCGGCATCGGTGGCGCATGCAACACACACGGGGCGGGGGTACGAGCCTGGTGCCGGCGTGTCTGGACTCTGGAGGAGGGAATTTTGCAGCGTCTGGAGCTTTCCTTCGTTCCATGCGTGGCAGAGGGAGGAGCTCGTGCACAGGCAGCACAGCTGCGCGCGAGGACACGCCGAACCCCCCCTCTTGGCAGCATGATAAGTACATATTCGCAAGCTGGCATGCACGTATCACCGCTGGATAATGTATGTGTCGTCCTGGCCGGTACTACTTTCTCCCATGACTGATGACAGTATGTACTGTTAAGTTATCGCCACTTATTTGAAATGATAGATATTTTGATTAGCGATACATATATTATATATTGTTACATTAACTCTAATAGAATATACTTTAATACTCCCTCCGTTCCAGAATATACCTACGTTAGATTTTTTAAGTCAAACTTTTTAACTTTAACCAAAAATATTCCTAAAAATAAATTATTTCAAACAGAGAAAGCTACATATTATAATAGTTGGTTTCACAATAAATCTACTAACATAATTTTTATATTATTAGCATCTATGATTACTTTGCTATTTGTAGTCAAAATTAATTAAAGATGTTTGACTTTGAAAAAATCTAAACGTAGCTATATTCTAGGACGGAGGGAGTAGAAATAAAATTACGATGAATCTAGTAACATCAATATCGTTAATTTTTCCAAATTATATATTTTTTAAATTATTGTATTAAATCAAAAAAACTTGGACGAACCATTTTCCATGATGGGATATCGCGAGTTTTGTTACGGTACCAATACTTCATTGTATGGAAAAGAACAATATATAATCTCTATCGCAGAGAACCAAGCACTAGCTTTGGATGGTTAGTGGAGTTGGTTATTACACTCCCCCACTCACTGAGGATTAAACAACGTTCTAAGTAGTTCGTTAATCAATGTGGCTATTTCTTTTAGCATCGATGATTTGTTTGAAGATAACAATATTCTTATAGTGGCTTTTATTAATCTTAAGATATATATGGGGCTGTTCGGAAGAAACTGCTATAGTGGCTAAGAGTGCTAAGAAGCGGTAGCTGCAGCACAGTAATAACGAGCACTACCTATGTCCGTGCGTTCAGTTTTCCGTAGACATGCATCCATTAGTGTTCCACTTCCACCTTTGTAACACCAGCATCATTGATCTCGGCGAGTAGATCGGGCCTCTCTTATGATGATGAAAATGCAGTCAATTCTTTTGCAAGGGCATCCACGCGCGATCTATCCATCCGCCGCAACGGCCTCACCTCGATCGCTAGGACGACGAGAACTCGGATTTGCGCCAGGATCACGGGCAGCGCTGCTGCCACTGCCACTGTTACGTTGCCTCCGGGCCTTAGTGTAGTCCCACAACGTTTCGGGTGAGATACATGCATACAGGCCGGCGGGCGCGTACGTACACACGTATAGCTAGACAGGCTCACCGGCAGCAGGTGCTGCGGCTACTGTAGCTCGCTCTCTTTACTCCTTACGCCGCAGCACAGGCGCTGGGATACCAGCTGGCGCAGAGCTTACTTGTCTCGTTACGGAGCAGTACGTACGCCGCTGGCGCGGTGGCATAGGGCCGGGCCACAGTGGATAGGCATGTCGTCGCCCAGCGCAGCGGTGCGCGCAGGCGGCTGCTCCAGGCTCGAGCGCGGAGCCCGGCGACGCGGTACTACGGGCAGGGGCCAGGGGCAGCTAGCGACACCCTTTCCTCTCGCCAACACCGTCCCGGGCTGGTGCGCCGGCGTCGCCTAGCCTGACGACAATGCCGTGCCCGTCAGCAGGGAGGGAGAATTTGGCAGCTAGCGTCTAGCGATGGCTTCCGTTTGTAGCAAGAGGAAGGAGCCTGTAGTTGTGGTGGATGCACTATGCACGTACTGCTCCGCAAACGGGCCGTATCGCATCGCGCTCTGCCTTCATGCTGCGCCGCATTCAACGCAAGAGAGTGCACTAGCTTCTTCGAGCTCGATCACGCTCATAGTCTCCTATATATAATTGGCTACGTGCAGCCTGCAGTGCTTATGTTAGCACGCATTCCTAGGGGAAACACACACACACACACACTGATACATACAGCCCGATTGATCAATCCTGCATCATCCGTAGATCGACCGGCCGGCCTGATCCACGCCAGCCACTGCGCCTTAGTAATTACTGCCAGCACGTGCTCCTTTCCTGGCCTAATTCGGGAAAGAAATGCCCTGCATGCCGTTCGTGTCGCGTACGAGATTTCAGCACAGGCGCACAGCAACCTCATCAGGCAGTGTATCCACCAGTGCACTGTACTGCCCACGTCACCCGGGCGGCCGGGCCGTGTACGCGCACTTCTGTATTGCAAACGTGGACGCATCATTGCTGACAGTGCATTGGACACGACCCGGCCTGTTCATGGATATCAATTCGATCACGATGCCCACCGCTGTGCGTGTCATACGACCGTGCCCCTGGATTAAGCGAAGGGTGTGTCGTCCATGGCCAGGCGGCCAGGGGCGTACGTGCCGTCGAGTAGCGACCCGGTAATAACACACTTGGACGCCAACTTTGAGGCCTCAGGCGTGCCATCCCGGTGCAGGAAATTAAAGGGTACGTACGCAGTAGTAGGTGGATTAAAATGAGATGCAACGGCATTCAGGAGAGATGGTCCGTGCGAGCAACAACAGTAAAGCAATACGAGATGCGGATTCCTGCGAGGGATGATGTGTTTCTCCAGCAATTGCTAGCTCTTACTTGCCTCGTCATCGTCACCTCGTCAATAGATCGAGTATAAAAGTCGGCTTCTGCAACAGTATAAGTTTAACACACTGTTCAAAACTAATGCGTCTAAAACAAAAGGAGATCATGATTATAGAAGATAAAAGAATTAGACCACAAAAATCATCGAGCATGACTTGAGAATTATAATATAAGCAACAGAGGTCCACCAACAGTGTGTCATTTAGGTTCACGAACTCTAAAAGTGTATTTTTATATCCATTAATTTGTAATTTGTGTCATGTAGATCCATAAACTTTGAAAACATAGGTCCATAAAATCCGAAAGTGCATTTTTAATCCATAAACTTGTAATTTGTATCACTTAGATCCATAAATTCTGAAATTGCATTTTTAAGTTTATGAACTTTATCCATGAGCAGTCGTGTGGCCACAGACGTGCCCACAAAGTTCGCCCCGATATCGTTGTCTATGAATATCTTTCAACCCCTCACCGAAAACCACTCTGGGCTGATCCAAATCTAACGTCATTGTGAGATTTTTCGTCACAACACCTGGCGCCACCGTGTTCGGCCATCCACGCCACGGAGGACATAATATCCCCTACCATAATGCACATATTGTTGAGTCCCTCTATGACCTCCAGCACCTTTTTCAAGCCATCACCCTCGCCTCACCACCCAATATTATGGGGTCATATCTAGATCTAAACTGCAGAACTCACCAATGGTAGTCCGAAGCCCTTTTAAATCCTAATACATGTCAATAACTTTCAAAATAAGTCTTTCATCCCTCCTCTCTTCTCTCTCCTCTCTCTATGCTCTTGATTCAAAATCAAGGCTCAAATTTCACTCTTCTTGAGAAACTCCAGCAACATGTGGGCACCGAGTAGATTCATGTTGGTGCGATATCATTGCATGAAGGCTATATGGAGCGGTATGGACCTAGATGACACAAATTACAAGTTTATGGATTTAGGAATGGACTTTCAGAGTCTGTGGACCTAAGTGACACAAATTACAAGTTCATGAACCCAGAAATGCAATTTCAAAGTTGATGGACTTAAGCAGCACCCTCTTACAAGCTGATGGACATCCAGTGCATTTTACTCTATAATATATTTACGAAGAGTTACCCTTTCTCTCTCCTTTTATCCATATATACATATAACGCGTATATTAATGCCATGTACTACTGCCGTAGATATGCTAGCCCATTTGACATCACATATATAGTACTTCATCAATCATCATAACAAGTGGAGTATCTATATAAGTGCTAGCTGACATGGGTTTATTAAAGACGCTATCTAAAAGTATCTCTTTTGACCACACAAGTCCACTTGTTATGATAAAATACTGTGATCCAAACATGCTAGTATATCTTGTCACGCTAATACATTTTTCGTGATAAAGTGCTCTTCTATCATACCAAGTGAGCCGGTGGTTGGCTGGAAGGATTAATATAGTCTTGATTCTTGAACAATTTACTAATAAATTATAGGAAAAGTTTAGTTTACACCTTCGAACTATCACAAAAGACTGATTTTCAATCTTTAACTACGAAACCAGATAACGAAGACCATCCAACCATTTGGGTGGTTTCAAATGTGGTATTTCATTTTTATCAAAATTAAAAATATTTAAGTATAAACTAAAAAATTCATAAGTACTACATCTTAAAAATAGAAAAATACGAAATGTGTGCCAATATTTTTCTAAAAATATAATCTATGTATTGGAACTCTACTTGTCAGTTATTCGGATCCAATTTGTTCATGTTCCTAATATTTATTTGCTTATAGTTATGCCTATTAGTTTTAAATAAAAAAGATACAAATAGAGCAATTACATTTTTATAAAAAAATTATTACTAGTTTCATATTATTCTGATTTAAAATAAATTAGTTTTGATTTTTATATCTAACTAGAGTTTTTATTTTTTAAAAAAATATAAAACCACCTTTCAAACCACCAAAAGAGCCAATTGGATGTTTTTTGTCGTCCGGTTTTGTAGTTGGATGTTGAAAATTAAATTTTTATGATAGTTCGAATTTCCTTAAATTATATGGTTAAATAAACTGATAAACATCAAACTGACAAATTGATTCCACTAAGCTCGCCATGATGGAGACGTGGCAGTGGCAATGATCGCCTTGTCCCTTTGTGCGTGCGTGCATGCATGTGCAGCACCGTCGTTCGCGCTAGAAGGATAGATGCGCCAAGGGCATGCATGAGGCATTTAATGAAAACTAGGCAAGCTCGGGTCGACCACGGCACAGTGCCATTGGTGACCTTTTGCGGCCAGGCAGAATGAATAGTTGCCACACTATTTTGCCTGAAAATACGCCATCACTGTGTCCCCTACCGTTTCCCGCCAACTTCCACGCGCACACGTCCCCTCTCCCTAGAGCGATTTCTACTGAGCACGTGTTCTTACTCTTTCTGATCTCTGAGAGCAACTCCAGCTAACCCACTAAATAATCATCTATCTCAAGTAAATTTAGAAGGTTAAGAAAAAAGATATATTTCAGCCCCTCTATTAGACCCTTTATTTTAAAAAGACTTTCAAATTCCCTTCTCCACCCTCCATTTCTAGGGATCTCTAGAAAACCTCTATTATAAGTTGGAATTGAGAATTATTGCTGGAGTTAGAGTAAATTGGAAGAACCTTAAAAAATAGAGCCAACTCTTATTTAGTATTTGGAGGGTCTAATTTAGGGGTTACTGCTCGAGTTGCTCCGACGAGGCTAAGGCTATCTTATGCACAAGTCCTACCATTGCTTCCGTCGCGATACTAGCTAGCTCATCATTTTTATTCACGGTTACACGTACTGGTAGTAAATGAGGTGGTGTTTTTGGGAGAAAAAGGAAGTGGTGAAAAAACAAAAAAAAAGGCCAAGTTACTTCTAGTTCTAGTAACAGTAGCAAAAGGAAAATGTTTCGTACTTTCTTTTTAGGACGAGCAGTGGACACTGTCAAATGTGTTTGCATGGGAACAGTTTGGGCAATCATTACTTGCTGTGGCCAACATGGCACGCCGCCGAGCACGCATTTGAACTGATGCATCTGGTGATCTGGACGATGCTACATTGCTCGCCAACATTATATTGGCAGGACTCTGCCCTGCACCTCTTACAAATAGCAAGTGGTGGCTAGTAGTACTACTACCCCATATCCAACTATCTTATCAGCTAGTAGGTCCTCATCATTTTCTGCAGGCCAACCATTTTGCCTTGCAGGCGGAACACATTTCTTGTGCACGTTGAATAGGTTTGCTTTCTGGACCTTCTGGTCATTGCTGCGAAGGGAGGGAGATCAGGAGAAGCATATCCACACATCAAAAGAGCACGCCGCGTGTTGGAGAGCAAGGCGCTGGGTATATATGATATGATAGATCGAGGTCAAGTAGCCATTATTGTAAACTTGGGTATACTCATTTTATACTGTGGGTTAGCCAACGGCTACAAGGATGTAATTAATGAACGGCTAAATACATTCTCCGTTAATGCATCGGCTAACATAATGTGGTCCTTCCAATTAAAGAAAATGTGAAATAACGTTTGCATGATCAGAGAACATGCATCTCAAAGAAAGAAAGAAAGAAAGAAAGAAAGAAAGAAAGAGCATCGAGAGAGACGGTAGCATTACATCTTTCGTGGACAAGACAAGCGTGTATAAAAAAATAATTTCCAATGGATGGACCATTTGAATCTATTGGTGTGGTGACCCTCTTTCCGAATCCTAGCAAAGTTATTTTTGGAACTGTTCACGTAAAGGTACAGTGGAATCCTTTCAGCAGGTGTATAAATGCGCTCTGGTCTCACATACGGCGGCAGACCGGACAAACAGGACAAGGGCAGGGAAGTAATATAATACTCTGGCCATGTCAAGCGTTTTTTTTTTTTGATAAGAAGAGGCCATGTCAACCGTTAGAAACTTAGAATTAGGGTTAACATCAGACTTCACACCAGTTAAGAACAACTCAAATAAAGAAAGAGCGTTTGGGCAGTAGAAGACGCCAGCATTGCAAATAAAGAAAAAGCGTTAGCCAAATGTCTGGATATCTTGTCTCGTGCATCCTAGTTTATCATCCCTGCATCGATCCCAGGTGCTAATAACCGAACAAGGAAAGAAGGTACTCCTGGATTGGGTAGATAAAAGCCCACAGGAATTGGGTGGTACAAGGGGATCCAAAGGGAATAGATCTTCTTCTGGACATCATCCCTGGCCTCTAAACGAACAAAGCATACACGTGTCGACCCTCTTTCCATACCCTAGCCAAGGTACTCCTGGACTGTTCATGCCAGAGCCAGACGTGTAAGTGCGGTCTGGTCTCGCACACGGCGGCAGCCTGCAGGAACAGGACGAGGCGCAAGCAATTGTTCGGGCCATGCGTGCACGACGGAGCACGGACGGCGACGGAGCAGGGCACAGCTAGCGCACCAATGGCATCTCGACCGGTCCACCCCACCAGAGACCAGACGACGCGCCACCATCATTGCGTACGCCGTGGCCCAGCAGCAGCGTGCGGGCGGCCGCGTCCACCATTCCGTTCGCGGTGGGCCAGCGCCGAAGGCTGGCCCGCCCACCACGCCGTGTGGGCCGCTCGAGTGCCCGTACGTGCGGGTGCCGCGGCCCGCCGGTGTGGTGGGCCAGGTGGGGGGTATCACACACAGGGGGACGGCCGCGGCGCGCGCGAAAGCTCCTTCCCTTTTGTTCTGCCGGCGCACGGAGCATGGAATGGATGGGCGCATCATTTGCCAAGCACGACCACCACCACCCGGGAGAGAGAGAGAGAGAGTGGCCGTCACATCTCCCAGCAAATGCGAGGTGCGCTCGCACGGGCCACTGATCGGTGATCGCTTCACCATCATGGTGTCCCGTGTCTTTCTTCCACCCCCCCGCCCCCAACCTCGGCATTGCCCTCGATCTCACTCCAACACCCGTTCGCCTGCGTTCAGGCCGCCCATGCATGCGATCGGCCGCCGTGGAGGCCGGGCGTCGAAATTCCAGCACCACCTGCAGCCTCGGCACCGTGCCATCATTCCTCGGCTGAACCTTGCCCTGCCTGCTGCGCTATCCTATCCATGTAGGTCTCTCGTCTCTGCAATCTGCACACGCTGCCACCCCGCGCGTCAAATGAAAGCATCGAACTCTCCGTCGCTGGAATTACGGGGATAGCGACCTGATTGCTCATCTGGAAAAAAAAATCTGGAATCAATAATAAAAATTTTCGTGCGTGCAGTGATCGATGAGCACTGGCACGCTTTAAAGAGCTAGAGCTGATCAGAGGGACAGGAAGAATCGTGTCACGTCGGAAAAACCTCGGCAAAACTACTGGCTGGCGACTTTTTGGTGACTGTCAAATGATTTGTACGGCGGCAAGCGGTGGTCACCGACACCGATGTGAACCAAAGTTTCATTAAAAGACTAGACAGTCAAATTATTTGCTCCAGACAGCGTAGGTACGTGCTGGCTGTCTGGCTGGCTTCCTGACCCGGCGGCACACGAGTTGCAAGTAGCCTGGATCGGTCCACAGGATGAAAGCGATCGACCGTCCTATTCTCGTGTCAACCATCTGATGGCTGATGCTGACGTGCAACGTGCCCCGGCCGTTCAGAGGATCCGTAGGCTGCTCGATGTATATCACGAACTGCTGGGAGTACGGATCAGTAGAACCGGGTATGGAAAACATGTTAAGCTTTAAGACCGGGCCGAATAGGTCTTCTCCAGCCCAACTATGGTCCTGCATCCTTGGAAGAAAAAGCCGACCTGCACCAGCCCACGAGTAATGTAGCCCATGTCTTCGGTCCCGAAAAGGGAAACACTACGGCCCACCAATCTGAAGCCGGAACCAAACCGAAGCTCTCCCCACTTCACCAGTCACCACGCACCCCCAAAGCCCTGGCGCACGCGGCGTGCGAGAGAGACCCATGGCGGCGGCGGTGGCGACGCAGCAGCCGCACAAGTTCCAGTGGGCCGAGCTCGAGGACGACCTCGGCCTCCTCCTCCCGCCGCGGGTCGTCCTCGGGCCCGACGCGGGCGGCCTCCGGACGGTGATCGAGTACCGCCTCGACGACGACGGCAACAAGGTCAAGGTCACCACCACTTCCCGCACCCGCAGCCTCGCCCGCGCCCGCCTCTCCAGGAGCGCCGTCGAGCGCCGCTCGTGGACCAAGTTCGGCGACGCCGTCAAGGGGGACGACGGCGGCTCGCGCTTCACCATGGTCTCCACCGAAGAGGTCCTCCTCGAGCGCCCACGAGCCCCAGGTAGCGGGCGAGGCTCTTCTGTTCTACCCCATGCGTTTCCTTCACCCTAGATCTGCTCCGCGTTGATCGAGTTATCTCTGAAGCCATGATTAACTGTAATGTGCGTCGACCATGTATGATTTCCCATCACGGTGCTAATCGTTTTGCTGTTAGTTATGGACGTGTGGTGTGTACACGAATTAATACTTTCGTATCAGCTACCATGGAAGGGGCATGCTTTCATTCTCATTCCAATTGCTTCTGATGATAGTGTTACCACACACACACCCAAAATTAGCATTCTGCATTTTCCTGTGACTCTTCATTCTCCCTGACTGATGTTTTATGTCTAGATAATGATTCTAGCTGCTGATGAATGCTAGTTTTAATATATTAAAGGAACATTACCAGCTCTAAGCCCTTTCTTAAATTTGCAGACAGGTTGTTCGGTTTCATCTCAAATACCGAATTCCATGCTGTTGTTGCTATGTTGCAGCTGTAGCACCAACTGCAGGTGATCTCATTCCACAATAGGATTATATCCTCTTGAAACCTGAATGCAAACACACTACAACAATCTAGCATGAGTTTTTGCTTAATACCCATTTTTCTTGGTCTGGTTACTATTCTGTTTCCATACATTCACAAATTCTGGCATCGCTACTTTTGATCAAATCAAACCGTACCCGCCAAATGATCTGTCAGCTCTGTAGTGTACATCTTGTAGATATAGAAACCTATCATTTCGCCATTATTAACGTTCTTCTGAAACTATGACATTAATCTTTTTAAAGCGGCTGACACTTTGTCTTTCTTGTTTATAATGCACATTCTTTTTCTGGTTCTGAAGCTTCAAAACTTGCTGGTTCTACTGTAATCTTGTTATCCTTTTTGCCTTTGTTTGCTAACCATTCATTCAATTGTAGGGAAACAAACTGAGGAACCAACTACTTCTGGTGATCCACTGTCTATGGCAAGTACTGGAGGTGGTGCCCTTCTCATGCTTTGCAGAATCTGTGGGAAAAAGGGTGACCACTGGACCTCAAGGTGCCCCTACAAGGACCTTTCTCCACAGGCAGAAGTTTTGTTGACAGGCCTTCTACTCTTGACGGCCGTGCAGCACCACCTGGTGAGCGAGCATATATTCCTCCAAACAAGAAAGAAGGTGCTGATACAAGTATAGCAAGTATGAGGAGAAGGAATGATGAGAACTCCATCCGTGTGAACAATCTGTCGGAGGACACCCATGAGGCTGACCTCCTCGAGCTGTTCCGTACGTTTGGCCCTGTTACCCGTGCCTTTGTCACGAGGGATAAGTGGACTCGATCAAGCAGGGGGTTTGGTTTTGTCAACTTTGTTCACAGAGAGGATGGTGAGAAGGCTATCAGCAAGCTCAATGGGTATGGTTATGATAACCTTATCCTCCGAGTCGAGTGGTCAGACCGGCCGAAGTAATTCTTGCTACTACCTCTCCTAGCATGGCATATATTCACCCTAGTGCATATCAT
The DNA here is from genome assembly GCF_002211085.1 of Panicum hallii. Taxonomy (NCBI): domain Eukaryota; kingdom Viridiplantae; phylum Streptophyta; class Magnoliopsida; order Poales; family Poaceae; genus Panicum; species Panicum hallii. The sequence continues at coordinate 41,872,239 of NC_038048.1, read as the reverse complement.
ATGGTCGTTTGAGCTAGTACTCAGTGTTATGCGCATATCCTGTGTCCTAAACCTGTTCTAGTTATTTTGTTTGGACGAGGTAATTGTACTCGCGATCTGCCAGTCTTTCAAATGCGAATATTGGAGGATGGGATGTTTTCTGTATGTTGCAATATATTTGGAGCTTTTTCCTCATTTGGTCACCAGTTTCTTATATACACTGATTGCCAGTTCAGTACGTAACTCAGTGGCAGCTTTTATGCATCCAGAATGGCAATTTGGACCTACATGTTTGATCTGTTTGTGTATGGATCAGCAAGCATATTCTGAACCAGACATGGCTCTCCCTGTTTAACTTGCTGTTGTAGTGTTGTACTGGTGCATATCCATGCTCTGATTGAATCATTATAATCTGGCATTACGTATAGCTCCGAGACGAGTTTGACTTTGTATGAAACTAAAGTGACCTAGTATAATTTAGTTAATTTAGAACAAAGGCAGTACGTTAAACTGCGATCATGCAACTTGCATATGGATATTACAATTGGCTACATTTGAGAGATGATATCCATCATGTAAACAGACATTTTGTGTACCCATGCATTATAGAAACGGGAAAAATATTGCAATGATATGTGCGGAAGCATGCTTTGCTCTGATCTTCACTAAAAATATTTTAGAGCTTGATGTAAAAGAGCGTTGTTTCAGAAAAAAAGGCGGATGGTTGAATTTCAGATAAGTCGGGCCGGTCCCTTCCAATCAGAATACAGAACTGTATCTCTACTGGACCGTCAACCGTGGGTCGAAAACTGGTTCAGATTTATTTTTTTTTAAAAAAAATGGTTCAGACTTCAGAGTTCCTCATACAGTAGCGGATAAGGCAAATTTTCACGGGTTTTCTGTTTCGTCTTTCTCGTTCTTAGGACAAGGCTAAGACGTCCTGTTGTTCCATCTTGTCTCAAATTTTGTTACGGGGATTCCTCTACAAAAACTTTATCATGGGGACAATGAAAGACAAACAACCCGGGACGTTCTTATTTTGCTGCAATAACAATGTTTTGCACAGATGCGAGCCTCCACCAAATAATATATTTGCTCGTTTTCCAGCGACGTATATTCCCTTGGATCATTCCTATCAGACAAATTAACTAAATGCCGGGGGGCAAAAGGTGACAATGACCTAAAAAAACTGTATGCTCCTGCGGTTGCAAAGCATGTAATGCAACAGTCTTTTTCTTAAAGAGATGCCAAATTTGCAGTCCTTTTTTTGAAAAGGAAATTTGCAGTCTTTTCATAAAAGGCTCAACCACCATACATACACAACGCCCCTTTCATTGGGATGTCAGGCAATATCGAGGGATCGATGGCGACAAAGCGGATGAGCTTCGAGGCCATAGAAAACCATACAGGTCCCTTTCCAAACAGGTCATCGGCTTCGGCCGCAACTCGCGTGGATACTAAATTGCGCGGCTGGGTTTTTAGGTGAGCGATTACCTGCTGCATGTCACTATCGCGCGTCGGATTACTCAAATGCCGACTAGATCGCAACTTACCCAACGAATTGAATGATCCGACACATAATTTTTTTCTATAATCCTTTTGCTAGTGCTACCTTGTTTAATTTCTTCGGGACACGGTTCTGCTGCCATTGCTGCTAAACGATGCATGCCGGGTCATTCCAAGGCGCCATAGTTGGCAACTCGGATCGCCTTATCCAGCAAAGGTTTCCCCTTTGACCAACCGCGCCTTTTTTGTAATGGCGAATATGGTCGATGCTCGGTGGTAGTGGCAACCCATTTCTGGAAGGGGCCCCTCAGTCCAACGGGAGCCCCGATGCTGAAGCTACCGTTGACAGTAAGTTTTAAAATTTACGGTTAATATGACTTTTAAGAGTTATTTTATAACAGGAGCTCCCCTCCCCTAGTGTATTTTTTTTCTTTTTCTTTGTCTAGTTCCAGCCGGTGACTAAGTTTGTTTCCTAAATTTTTCTTCCAAACTGGGTATTAAGTTTTGCTTCTAAATTTTTGATTCTGACTTTTTGTTTTTCAAAATTTTTAAAAATCTTTATCTCCCAAGTTTGACCTTAAGTTTTTCTTCTAAATTTTTTCTCCCAAATTTGTTCATAAATTTTGTTTTTCTTTTTTTCTCCTGAAATTTTGTTCAAGTTTTTTTTAAGTTTCACTGAAAGTTTGTTTCAAAAATTTTCCCAATTTTTTTGTGATTTTTTATTTCTGACCTTTATATGTTTTTCTACAATTTTGTCTTTATGATTTGATCAGACTTTGTGTACATAAATATTTGTATGTAATTTTGTGTATATAATTGTTTTTATCAAAATAGAAAGAGAGAAAAAGATACGTGCGGATGATAGTTTAACTATCTGGTCGGAAATCGACGTACGGAACGCTCCGTACGGTCGCCCGAAAATTTGCGTGGCCCAACGGCCATCAAGCTCGCGCGCACGCCGGCCGGCTAATGGCTGATGGCTAATCCGCACCATTACCCGAAAGGAGCAGTGCTCGCAGGTGGACCGATCGCCAGAATGGAAACCAGGCCACGTACCGCCTGCGCCCCGGCGCAATCCGCCCCCGCCCCCCAACACCCCCCCCACCCCCCCCCCCCCCCCCCCCCCCCCCCCCCCCCCCGCGCCAAGCCAACGGCAATAATTGGGCGTATCTTGGCGCACACATCACCGATATCTCTTGCTTACGACGAGGCCTGTGAGGCAGCCGAGCCCCACCCACCTCCTCCTCCCTTCCCCCTCCCTAGCCACCGCTAGCGTCGCCCGGCCCTGCCGCCACCAATAAGACCCCGGCACCGCCCCCCGGCGCGCTCGTGATCCGCCCCGCCCCGGCAGCAATCGCATAGACGACCTTTTTTTCTCCCCCTCGGCGACGGCGTACGAAGTGTCCGCCGCGATCCGGCTGCCGCCCGCCCCCGGCTACGCGGCGTGTGGAATGATCTGTGACCTTGACATGGCGATGCGGGTGGAGAACGGGCGCCCCTATCAAGGTACGCCCGTGCGCCCTGCCCTCCCTCCCTTCCTCGTCTCGCTTCGGCGCCGCTTTTCCTCTGCCTGCTTCCGGTTTTTGCCTTTTCCTCGCTCCGGCAGCCCTGCCCAGTCCCGTCAGATCATACAGTTTTTGCTTGCATGATTGTGCGCCGCGGCCCGCGGGCTCACTGGCTCACCTTTTGACCGCGGGCCGGGGCACGTCGGTCGCTTCCTGCCTGTTCGCGCGGCGGGCTGGCGAGAACGCTGTTCGCGCGCGCCCATGCCGCCCGACTGGACTCGCGCGCGCGTTCACTGGCTGCCTACAGCGATTTCGCTCGGGCTCAACAGTTCATCGGATCGTTCTGGTCGAGTAGTCCTTTGCGTAGGTTAGATTGTGTCGTCGTTAACTAAGCCTGCGGTTAGTGAGGGCGGAGAGATGGGCGAGCTGCGGCGAGTGCAGTGACCTACGCAGCTACCTGCCGAGCACATCCCGGTAGCTAGGACAGGGAGAAAGGGGACATGGCAGCAGCCTAAACAACTGTGGAGTCAGTCAAACAGAGGCGTAATGTCGCGAGCTAGCTTAGCCTAGCTCAGAGGACCGAACACCATTGCTAGAACAGCTACCTGACAAATCCTTTAACAGCGCTCGTTTACTCGCGTCCGTGGCCTGCCTGGATGCGCATGCATGTGTACCAGAGCTGGCCACAGGAGTCTTCACGCATGATCCCAACTTCGTGCGAGCTGCATGCTCGCCTGGGAGACGAAGCAAGTAGAAAACTTACAGTTTACTGATTTACTATTTTTTTAGAGGATGCACTGATTTACTCTACCACACGCGCGCACGTAAAAGAGTTAATCTTAGCACTTCACGCCATGATTTACTCTACTACTTCTCCACTGAAACCGACTCTTACGGACCTTGCTTTGCAGCCGGTTTCTACAGCGGTTTCTTTTTTCGAAACGACTGTGGCGGCCTAGCGGGTTTGTGGTTCGATTTTTCTTTTTGGAGGTTTGCAAGAGACAAGGCACAACAGCTACATCCAAGAACGCACACACACGCCCTTATCACAACAGTAGCGGACCTGAGCGACGCGTCCAAGCTGCCGACGATAGAAAAAAGGGACAGCCATTTGGCACTTGCCGCGCACGGAGCAGCGGGCGCGCCCATTGTGCTCACCCAAGGGGCGGGCGGACGGGCGGGCGGGCGTTGGATCCTTCGCTCGCCCCGGGCCGCCATGCGTCGACGGGCCCATCAATGGCGGCAAGCGCAGCAAGAGGCCGCATGGCCTGGGCCCGCCCGCGGAGTTCCTGGTGCGTTGCGTAGCGTAGCATCCAACAAAAAACCACGCGCGCAGGAGAGTGAGGAGGGGGCGCCGCGGCGGGCCCACGGCATTATGAGCGAGGGTGCTGTACAGCAGTACGCACACAGCACCAAGTCCACCACCCGAAGATGAGGATAGGTGCGTGCGCCCGTACTACGCCGTCGTGCAGGTGGGCCCTCCCGCGCGCGTGGTGGGACACGTTTCGGCCTCCGAGCGGCCTGACAGGGCATAGAGGCGGGGCCGCGCGCCGTGCCGGCTGCACACGTCGGAGGCGACCGCCCCGGCGCTGCGCCCACCTGCAGGCTCACGGGCCGTTTGACGCGGTCCGGTCCGGTCCGAAGCAGAAGGGGCGGGCCCGCCTGTCAGTATCCGTGGAGCGGCCGGCCATGGGCCTGTGGGCTGTGGCCCGTGGGCGTACAAGCGAAAAGTCACGTCGCGAGACTGCGTTGGGGGTCCCGCTTGTTGTACCATTGTGTCAGCAAAGGACCTCTTGCCTCATCTCTTGATGAGCAACAGTGCAGTTTCTTTTGTTCTGCAAAACGGTGAGAAAGAGAATTCACCGTCGTTCTCATCTGTACACTTGAGTAGATAGGTTACAAAACTACCACAGACTAGGACAGGAACATTCTTATTCAGTTAACTAGGAAAAAAATAAGCTATTGGCGATGCACAGTAATATCAGCTGGATGGTCGAGACCAGCTACGCAGCTATTTGGCCTATTGGGCCATTTCCTTTTCTTCTATCTATAGAACAGGGTCAGAATGTATAGCGGAACATTCACAACAAAGCTATGCTAACTAGGTTCTTAGCATCCTGTCGTTTATGATCAGGAAGCTCCTGATGGTTCGTGGTTAGGCTTTCTTCGCTTTCATTGCGAGCCAGAATGGTCCCTTCCATCTAGAAGAGATCGCATGGTACCAAGCTAGGGAGTAGCTCATCAGTTGTCCTTGTCCCATAGTCCTTCTCATTTCAATTTCCATAGTCCTTGTTAATTTGTTTCCCTAGCACTCCGTAACATCGATCAGTTTAGTCGAACGAGAGTACCAACCAACATGGAATAATCAAGAAGAGCAATATAGGGTTACTGGAAAAGATCAATAGAGCCAAAGAAAAACTCATAATTTAGCCTTTTCTCGAAAAAATGTATTTTAAAAGCTGCAAAAGAATTATCAGAAAAGGCTTGGTCTCGAAAAGCCATGTGTGGCAGTACCAGGTGGTTCTTTTGTGTAAGCTTTCTTATTTTTCAATTTTCTTTCCTGGCCATGAATCCTTCCTTTTCGTGATAGGCGAGCTGGCGTTGTTTAGAAACAGTTTCGAGAGGTCCAAGTCATCTTCTGTCTCACTAACAGTATTTTTCTTTTAAGCCTCAGCAAAAGCAAGCTGCTAGGCAAGGGTAGCGAGCGGTGCTGGTCGTTAGACATATCGTCAACACGAATGCGTTGCTCGCAACAACGACTGTCGTGACAAGGAAATGCAGACCGTTAAAAAGTCAGGACCGGGTGGCACTGTGCATCGGTGGTGCCCCCAGCAAATCCTTTCGCTGTAGCCCCCCCTGATGTGGACTCTGTAGCACGGTGACGATGAGCTGTCTCGACCCCTCCACCGAAACCAAGACACCGAGGCCGGCCGTGGGCGTACGGCCGACGTGATACCCGCCGTATCATACGCTCCTACAGTACCTGGATAGCGACAAAAAGTGGCGCCACCACGAGCACGATACGATCCCCTGCGACGCAAATCTGCAAGAGGATTTTTCTCAGTAAAAAAAAAACTGCAAGAGGCTGCAGCTCTCAGTTTTGCGTCTGCGATGCGAGCGCAAACCGAGAAGCGACGCTCCTGTAGTTTTGCTTTTTTTTTGAGATTATTTGTGGTTTTACTTTTTTTTTAGATTATCCTGGGGTTTTGCTGGAGTACTGGAACGAATGGATAGGGTAGGTCGTAGTAGTACTGCGAGGCTTCGGAGAAGGCCGGCCTCGGTCTCGTTCTGGTCGTGAGGCCCGAGGCAGCCCACTGGGCACTGGCCGGCCTAGCCTGCTCTGGTCGCGAGCGAGCGAGAGGCGCGAAAGCGAAAGGGCCCCCACCCCCACCCCCACCTCCCTCCTCCGCACCCGTACCGCGGGCTCCACTCCGTCCCCGTCATCGGGCCGCGGGCCCATCAGAGCAACGGCTGGCCGCGCGCCCGGTACGGCCCTCGCAGCGCGGGCCCCGCCTACCACGCCGCTGAGTGACCTATCCACCCAGCGCGCAGCTCGCGCCACGCCCGTCTCGCTGCGCGCTGGGCCCGCGCTGCAGGTGGGCTCGTGGTGTCATCGCGCGTGGGGGGAGAGCTAGGCGGCGAGTGACGTGAACAGTCTGGTGCGACCCCACGCACTGGCGCGTGCGCCCCGTATGCGGAACCGAGCTGGGCCATCGACCCGCTAGGGTGGCCGTAGGTCTGTGCCGTGCCCCCGCCCGTCGTGCTGGGGCGGTAGCAAATGCTACTGTGGCTGGCTGGCTGGTGCACCGTTTGTTTGACCCATTCTTTTCCCTTTTACGGGCCTGAATGGCTTAGCCGAAACGGGACTGCAGCGACAGCGACCCGCCAGCGGCGAACCACACGCACAGTCGCGGGTTGGCACCTCGCGGTCATTGATGGCTCGCCGTAACTCCTCACCCGTGATCTCATCGCCGAGCCGAGCCCTTGTGCGTTTCCCTTTCGCACCGTACGCTGGTACGCATACGACGGCGCCTGTGGATGGACCGGTGGTACTCGCTCGGTCGGTCGGTATGATCGCGTAGCGCGCACGGGGGCACGAAAGCGAGGCGACCCAATCACCAATCGAAACGTCCTCGGGCCCTGGGGAACAACAGGGCGAGGGGGGCACGATTATCCACTCCTGACACCCGGGCCCATGTCGTTTCCGCCTAAACCTTTGATTAGGCCCACTAATCCTACCGGGAGCGTCGCGCCCGAGGCGGTCCCGGCCAATCGCGCGGCCCTGGAGGACGCCCCGTCCCCACGTCGTCAGTGTCACCCGCCCCACGTTCCTGCACTAATCCAAATCCGAACGGGTCGCCGGGTCCACGGCGCCGCGACCCGCCCCGCCCCGCGCCGCGACCTGACCCTGACCCTGACCCTGACACGGGCACCCAGCCACCCCCAGCCCTGCGCCCCCGCCTGCGCTCGCTTCGGCGCTTTCCCCAGTGAGCCGCACTGCCGCTGCCGCTAATTAACCACAAGCGGCCGTCGCCTTCCCCCTCCCCTCCTCAAAAAAGGCGGAGAGGTGGTGGTGGTGGTGGGCACGAGCACCACCCAGCGAGCAGCAGCGCCGCGGCAGTAGAGGAGGGAGCGCCATCAGTGGGGTTGGGAGCCCAGCACTCCCGCTCCGTTCCCGTCCCGCGCCGCCGTCCGCCGAGCCCGCGCAGGTAGCGCTCCCCTCCCGTGCTCTGCTAGATCTGCTGCTTCTCGCCCGCTGATTCCGCGGGGGCGTGTTTAAGCGTAGCGTGCGGTTGTTCCGGGGGTCGGTTACTGCGTTGCGGCGGTGTTGGTGCTTGAATAGGCGAGCTCGAGAGGGTGCTGGCGGATTTGGTGGGGTCTGTTGGTCGATTTGGCCGGTCCTGGCTCGGTGGTGAGCTGATCCGATAGGGGCTTGACTATTTGCGCGTGTTTTTACGATCATCTTCGGTTGGTTAGGCTAAGCGCATAATGTGGAGATAGGAGGCTTAGTTGCGCTTCGAGATAAGGACCTCTGTTCTTTCAGGTGTGCTTAATATTTGGGCGAAATGCTTGCCTGATGCTCTCAAAGTCTCAACATATTGATTTTCTCTTACTCCATTCTGCTGCTTATCTGCTTGTGTGGTTGTTTACCTCAACGTTCAAGTAAGGCGTCCATTTTATTTGTGTGTTTTAACTGCTGAACCTTGTGTCTGAGTGTGTTAATTGGGGTTTAGGGGGACTAGGTTTTGTTGTTGTCTTTCTGACAACATACAGGGATTAGTTTTAGCATAACTTGTTCAGTTAAATTTCAGCCTCCACCAACAATGCTGATGTGTTCCAGACATCAGTTTGTGCCTAACGTTCGATGTTCACTCAGTGGGAGCTCTTGGCATTGAGTACAACTGCGAGCACAGAGTATATAATGTTCTACACTAAGGATGTGTTCCACCATTCGATAAAAGCTGTTGTTCTGTTGATCGTGATCAAAATGGTTATTGGTAGGGTAAAAAATGTTTGATGTGATCTCGAGGAATTCTATTGAATAGCTATAGCTAGAAAATAACCTTCCTGAAAGCAAGTTTAAAATGCCACATAATGCAAGCCTTTAATAGGTGTGTAGTTTTAGTATCTAACAGCTTCATTGTCAGTGCTGCAGTGTTCTCGTCCATACATTTTGTCTCATACTATGGTGTTGTTTGCGCGTCCCTGAAGACTGAATCACATACATTTTCTGTTTTGATGAAAGTACAGTTCTTGTTATGTATATAGGTGGTGGTGGCCGGGGGGGGGGGGGGGCGATGTCTGATTTTATTTATTTCATGCCTGTATATGTGTTTTAGGCTGTTATTTTTTAATAAATAAAATAATTTTAGGTACCTAGGAGACACCTACATCACTCTGCTTTGGATGATATACCCTTTCTTACATTTTCCTAACCTACTTTCCCACTTTGTTTTAGACAGAAGCTCGCAGCCAACCACAGAAACAGTGCAATAATCAAAACTAAGAATTGTAAAGCAAATAAAAATGCAATCAGTTACATAAGTCTTGTTTCCTAGTACTTGTGAAATTGCAGTTCCTTTCTTCTACATTTACTTTTTTATTTCTCTCTTTCACTGTGTTCTGGTAGATTAGTCCATTTCACATGGGTGCAAGTTTCTATGATGTTGTAATCCTCAAGTTTTCTATTTGTTATGTTAGCAATTCCTGGATGCAGCTTGATAGCAGCTGATCTTCTATTTGTGTTACATTGTTTACATTTTCTTTATTCTGTGTGAACTCTTGCAATTCTCCTCAGTATACAACCTTCTGTTGCTATTTTATTTTTCACAGATATACAGTCAAACAGTTTTCTTCATGTCAAGTCTTGATAAATTAGTTTGTCATCATCTCAGTCTTGATGTATTTGTGTCATGCCAGTGCCGATCATGGTGAGGAAGAAGAGAACTGGCCCTGGTGGCTCTGGAGAAACTTCTGGAGAGTCTTCAGGGGCTTCTGGACAAGGTTCCTCACAGCGACCTGAGCGAACTCAACAACATGGGGGAGGACGCGGCTGGGTGCCTCAACAGGGTGGCCGTGGTGGCGGTCAACACCAAGGCCGTGGTGGACACTATCAGGGCCGTGGAGGGCCAGGGCCACATCACCCGGGTGGTGGGCCACCTGAGTATCACCCGCGTGACTACCAGGGACGTGGCGGTGAATACCAAGGACGTGGCGGTGACTACCAGGGACGTGGTGGTCCCCGTCCCAGAGGTGGAATGCCACAGCCATACTATGGTGGGCATAGGGGAGGTATTGTTGGACGAAATGTTCCTCCAGGTCCATCCAGAACAGTTCCCGAGCTGCACCAAGCCCCATATGTCCAGTATCAAGCCCCGATGGTTTCACCATCCCCATCGGGACCTGGCTCATCCTCACAGCCTATGGCAGAGGGGAGCTCTGGACATGTCCAGCAACAATTTCAGCAACTTGCAATTCGTGGTCAGACTTCCACAAGCCAAGAAATTCAAGTGGCACCGGCCTCAAGCAAATCGGTTCGATTCCCGTTACGCCCTGGCAAGGGCACTTATGGGGACAGGTGCATTGTGAAGGCAAATCATTTCTTTGCTGAGCTTCCTGACAAAGACCTTCACCAATACGATGTAAGCTCCACTACTCCTAAGAAGTAATTTCATGCCAATTTTTGTTTTGTGATTTCTGTCCTTTTTTGGGGGGTAAGTGTAATTTATGTTCATCAATCTATTGTCTTCAGGTATCCATAACACCTGAGGTTACTTCACGTGGTGTCAATCGTGCTGTCATGGGAGAGCTTGTAACGCTGTATAGACAATCCCAGTTGGGTGGGCGTCTACCAGCCTACGATGGAAGAAAGAGCCTTTATACAGCTGGACCATTGCCATTTACTTCTAGGACATTTGAAATTACCTTGCAAGATGAGGAAGATAGTCTTAGTGGTGGCCAAGGCGGGCAAAGGTATGGTATTGCTGCTGTCTATATTTAGGACATCCAAATCAGTTTTTTTTGCTGACTTCTGCCATCCCTTCTGATTCAGGCGCGAGAGAGTATTTAGGGTGGTGATCAAATTTGCTGCCCGTGCTGATCTCCACCATTTGGCTATGTTCCTAGCTGGAAGGCAAGCAGATGCTCCTCAAGAAGCTCTTCAAGTGCTTGACATTGTACTACGTGAACTGCCTACTGCGAGGTGATATTTGAGCTAGTTGTATTTTTATTGTTATTTTTCTGTGGCAAAGTCTTCATTGTAATTACACTTTTCTTGTGTAGGTATTCTCCTGTTGGTAGATCATTTTATTCTCCCAACTTAGGGAGACGCCAGCAACTTGGTGAGGGTTTGGAAAGTTGGCGCGGTTTTTACCAAAGCATAAGGCCGACACAGATGGGCCTTTCCCTGAATATTGGTTAGATACTATCACCTCTACCTTTTTATTTCGTTGCTTTTCTTTCAGTTTTCACATGATCCATGTCGGTATTATGCTACTTTACATGGACTTGGTGTAGTTCATGGGATCAGTTTCGGTCTTGTCTTAGCCTTTGATTTGTGCCCATGCAGATATGTCATCTACCGCGTTTATCGAGCCTCTCCCTGTGATTGATTTTGTTGCTCAGCTTCTTAACAGAGATATCTCAGTTAGACCATTGTCTGATTCTGATCGCGTGAAGGTTTGAATTATTACCTTACCTTACCTTTTCGATAGTAACTTTGCTTTATGCTTAGTTGGTGCTAAGTTACTGTCATTTTTTAACTTCCGTAGATCAAAAAAGCCTTGAGAGGTGTGAAGGTTGAGGTCACACACCGAGGCAATATGCGCAGAAAATATCGTATTTCTGGCCTCACTTCACAAGCAACAAGAGAGCTATCGTACGTGTGTCTTCCCTTGCTGGTATGAGTTAATTGCTTAAAGGATAATGCTCTGACATAGTTTTATTGCTTTCTCTGTGATAGATTCCCTGTTGATGATCGTGGTACTGTGAAGACTGTGGTGCAATACTTCATGGAGACTTATGGTTTTAGTATTCAACACACCACTTTACCTTGCTTGCAAGTGGGCAATCAGCAAAGACCAAATTATCTGCCTATGGAAGTTAGTGTCTTCAACTATCTCTATTGAAATTGATTTGCTATATTGTGCTTATGCTTCGAATGTGTTTTCAATGCTACATCCAGCTTCAGCATATTTTTGTAAGTTGCTTATGTTTTTGAAATATGAAATATCAGGTCTGTAAGATAGTTGAAGGACAGCGTTACTCAAAGCGACTCAATGAGAAACAAATCACTGCTCTACTGAAAGTGACCTGTCAGCGCCCTCAAGAGCGTGAGCTGGACATCTTACAGGTGACTGTTGATCATGTATTTGTGCATATTATGTAATCAGTGTTTTGATCCACATCTCATGAATTCAGGTGTCTAACCATGCTGCAATAATAGCCTGTGTAGCAATATTTGGCTTTTGAGCTTTGGGAGCCCTGCTTACTGACTTTCTTTTGCATTCTTTATAGTTTAGGGGCACTATAAAATTATTGCCACTTGCCATTTTTTTGCTACACATGTGCATCTGAATGATCTCTGCCTTTCTGGGTGGTCTGTTTGATAATTAAAATGTTTCTGTGAGTCATATTTTTCTGGTGAATAGTGTTAGTTTTATCAGAATTGTTGCTCTTTAATGATTAAATGTAGTACTTCGCTGAGGTTTAATTGTTCTAGTATTCACCAAGGTCAATCAGCTGAATTGATGATTCTGACTTACTTACTTATTTTACCTTTCCTCGTTTTTATCAGACTGTGCATCACAATGCATACTATGAAGACCCGTATGCACAGGAATTTGGTATAAGAATTGATGAACGCCTTGCAGCAGTTGAAGCTCGTGTTCTGCCACCACCAAGGGTAAGTTAATTTCTGAGGTCTAACAGCATCACTACATTTTGTTTTCCATATTTATGCATATGTTGTGCATGGCTACTGATGTAGAATTTGTACTTTTGTGTAATTAGCTTAAATACCATGATAGTGGCCGAGAGAAGGATGTTTTGCCAAGAGTTGGCCAATGGAACATGATGAACAAGGTATGCTTGGTCAAATATGTCCCAAGAAATCTAGATAAAATAACTTTTCCTGTATTTCTTCAAGTGCAATTAAATTTCCCCTCATGGTAACATTAGGTGAGGACCATAACAAAAATTAAACAAGTTCTATATTTTGGCAATTTGCCAAAATGAAAAATAAGCAGAAAGTAAACCAGCAACTGGGAGAGTAGATGTCACCCATGGTTGTATAACCTGCTTTTAAAGTTTATCATTTCTGCAATGAGTAATACAGCAAATAAGCCTGTTGATGAAACTACAGACTCATAACTACAACTAGAAATATGGCGCGCCTTTGGCGCGCGGTTATGACCCGTTATTTAGCATGTGTAATGTAGCATTAGATTTGGAGGATACAACTGTTAGCTTATTTCAGTGCATTGGTGAGTATGAAGCTGCTTTTATTGAGTTTGATTATCCTCTACCTTGAGTAATAATCCTGCTGAGGAGGTACTTAGTGTCATAAGTACGTGTCTGTTGGCATGTGCATATCCTGCAATTCTCTTTCATGAAGTGCTTTATATGTACATCCGTCTCCTAGATGCCGCCTTCATAGCTGGTGTCGAGCCATTGTTATCCGAGTTCCTGCACTTCTCTTCTCTCTGATTAAAATTGGTGGCGGGATGAAGGAAAGGAAATACTAGGGATAATGCTCAGTCGAAGGTGTGATCTTATGAACTTGGGTCATCAAATTGAAGTACTTGCGTCCTTGCTCAACAATTCCGCTGTGGCTACAGGAAGGGAGAACACCAACAAATGTGATGTGGTCTGGAGGGATGCCATGCTCTAGCATTTTCTCAAACATGTCAACTGCCTGTACTCCATGTCCATTTTGCTGCAGTGCAGTGATCATGGCCGTCCATGACATTACACAGAAGTGATCTTCTGCGACCTCAAATGCTCGGAGTGCATCGCCCAAGCGAGCTAGCAATGTATGCTTGCAGCGCATGTCTTGATTACAGAGGCATGTATGCTTGCTCCAAGAGCCCATGACAGCATACATGCTGATGCCTGCAATGCAGTAGCATAGGACACATCATCGGGCAAGGCACCATCCCTGACCATGGACTGGAACAAGATACAAGCTTCCTTGAAGTGGCTATCATGAATGCAGGCACAAATGACAACATCCCAAGTGATGACATCTCTGCAATCCATAGCATCGAACAGGACCAAAGCTTCCCACGAGCACCCACACCTGGTGTACATGTCAAGAAGGCCGTTGCTAAAACAGATTGCGCCCAGGTCCAGCCCTACCTTGGCAGCGGACCTATGCACCTGGTGACCAAATTTCACCGTGCCCGCCCAGGAGCAAGCGCTCAGCACACTTGACACGCTCACCTGATCCAGAAGCGCCTCCCGCCCCTGCCCTGCCAGCTCTCTGAACACTGACAGCGCTTCGAGGCACATCTTGTTCCTGGCGTAATCAACGAGGAGCGCGGTCCAAGACGCAGCGCCCGGGAAAGGCATTCCGTTGAACACCTTCATGGACGCCACCATGTGCCCGGCCTTGGCGTACGCATCGACCAACCAGATGTAGACGAACACGTCGCGAGGAGGCACGGCCTTGGTGGCGCGCGCGTGGACATAGTGGCCCGAGAAGAGCGAGAACACGAGGCCCGAGCGTGGCCGCGCGAGGGCGGAGACGAGGACCGCGTAGGTGCGGAGGTTGGCGGCGGCGAGGTGGGCGCGGAGCGTGTTGGCGAGGCGGCCTGCAGCGCCGTAGAGGGAGACGAGCTGCGTGAGGAGCACCGGGTGCAGGTGCGGGTGCGCACCAGCGGAGACGACGAGGCGGGCGTGGAGCTGCGCGACGTGAACGGGGTTGGGGTGGTGCGCGCGGCATGGCGCCGAGAGGAGAGCATGGTGCAGCCTTGCGGCATCTGGAAGCTTCACCAAGATCCGAGAGGATGAGGACACAAATGATCTTTTTTTTTCCTAGGCACATAGTGAATGAATCTTTACCGTTAACTTTTCATCTAACGGATAAAATATTTTTCGCTGTCGTGGCCCAATGATTGAGCTCGGAATGCACGAGCTCTAGAGTGAAGAGATCAGTTTATTGTTTCACTGCTTGTATTTGATTTCATTTTTTTTATCATCTCGTTACCTCAAAATTCCAGCATTTATCTAGTGTCTCATGGAAGCATATTGGGAGGGAGGGATTTTGCATTATTTATACAGAAAGCTCTATCAAGCACTCCGTCTGATTTTGCTCTTCTTTTATGCAACACGTCACCTGCAACATTAATCCTTTAGGTTATGATGTGCCATTGACGATACTTTAATGTAGATAACATCTGTTTTCTACCTTTTGCCTGCCTCTATCTGCATGTTCCCTGTTTGTTGTTTGATTTGATAATCTCGTCTTGTGTTGTTCTTTTCCTGGGTAGAAAATGGTTAATGGCGGCAGAGTCAGCAACTGGGCGTGTATTAACTTTTCTCGGAATGTGCAAGATAGTGCTGCTAGGGGCTTCTGTCATGAGCTGGCTATCATGTGCCAAATATCTGGAATGGTACGTCTTTGTCCTTCGAATATCACTTGTGCCCAATATTCCTTTGGTATTTTGTGTTATTTACTCTTCATATTTTCCATTCTCCCTCTAGGACTTTGCTCTTGAGCCTGTGCTGCCTCCGCTGACTGCAAGGCCAGAACATGTTGAGAGAGCATTAAAGGCACGTTATCAAGATGCGATGAACATACTGAGACCACAAGGCAGGGAACTTGACCTGCTTATTGTAATACTGCCTGACAATAATGGTTCTCTTTACGGTAATGTTCTTTTCCAACAGACACTTAAACACTGTCCACTTAATACATTTTGTCATCAGCATTCTTTTCATTCCTCAGGGGATCTCAAGAGGATCTGTGAGACTGATCTAGGATTGGTCTCCCAGTGTTGTCTGACTAAGCATGTTTTTAAGATGAGCAAGCAGTATCTTGCAAATGTTGCACTCAAAATAAATGTTAAGGTAAAATCTCTCCATGCCATTCCATCCTTAAGTAATACCTGAATCATTAGTGTTCTCATGGTTTGCCTACTTTTCAGGTTGGGGGAAGGAATACTGTACTTGTAGATGCTTTGACAAGGAGAATCCCCCTTGTCAGTGACAGACCAACTATCATATTTGGTGCTGATGTTACCCATCCTCATCCTGGAGAAGATTCCAGTCCTTCCATTGCGGCTGTAAGTGCAGCACTTGTTACCGTGATGATAGACCAGAAGTTCTGCTGTGATAGATTCCCTGTTGATGATAGTGGTACTGTTCCCTTTCCAGGTTGTTGCTTCGCAAGACTGGCCTGAGGTCACCAAGTATGCTGGACTAGTGAGTGCTCAAGCCCATCGCCAGGAGCTGATTCAGGATCTTTTCAAAGTATGGCAAGATCCACAAAGAGGGACCGTAACTGGTGGCATGATCAAGTATGATCTTTACTGATATAATGAAATTTATTCACGCTTCTCTAGTTTTGGATTCTGCTATATGCGTAAATTCTTTTGATTGTGCAGGGAACTTCTCATTTCTTTTAAGAGAGCAACTGGACAGAAACCTCAGAGAATCATATTCTACAGGTTCTTACCCTTGCATGATCATCTCTTTTCTTATCACGATTTTTAGTATGTTAACACAGTTTTAATTTCAGGGATGGTGTCAGCGAGGGACAGTTCTATCAAGTATTGCTGTATGAACTTGATGCCATCAGAAAGGTATATGTAATTCGATAGCATTCATCTGATGCTGCTATTCCTATTTTTCTCACCGTTGCCAAACATGGATATAGGCCTGTGCATCCTTGGAGCCCAATTACCAGCCTCCAGTTACTTTTGTGGTAGTTCAGAAGCGGCATCACACTAGGTTGTTTGCTAATAACCACAATGATCAGCGTACGGTTGATAGAAGTGGGAACATACTGCCTGGTTAGTTTGCGTTGCACCTCCATTTTTTTTGGGCTTGGCATGTCTAATTTGGAGCTGACCAGAAACTCTTTTATCTGACTTTAGGCACTGTGGTCGATTCAAAGATTTGCCATCCTACTGAGTTTGATTTCTACCTGTGTAGCCATGCTGGAATTCAGGTTGATTCTTCATTCTCGTTTTCAATCCATCACTTGATGGATGGGCAAGTGATTACTGATTTGAAGTTTTCATCTATTCAGGGAACAAGCCGCCCAGCTCATTATCATGTCCTGTGGGATGAGAACAAGTTTACAGCTGATGAGCTGCAGACTCTGACAAACAACCTGTGCTACACGTAATATCTACTGCTCCATTGGCCCATTACTTTCTGCATACTCTTGAACTGCTGCCTATGAAACGTTGTTTCAACTTTTGCAGGTACGCTAGGTGCACCCGCTCCGTGTCGATTGGTAAGCCCAACTTGAAACATGAGTCTCTAGATCACCCATTGTGGTGTTACTCTTGCCAAATAACTCGCTGACCGTTGCTTGATTTCTTGCAGTGCCTCCGGCATACTATGCTCATTTGGCAGCCTTCCGAGCTCGCTTCTACATGGAGCCAGATACTTCTGACAGTGGGTCAATGGCAAGTGGTGCCCGTGGCCCTCCACCAGGTGCACGCAGCAGCAGGGCTGCAGGGAGTGTTGCCGTTAGGCCCCTGCCCGCCCTCAAGGAAAACGTGAAGCGCGTCATGTTTTACTGCTGAGATGCTCTGCAGCCTCCCCCAAGGAGTACCCTGGAGTATTCCATGTACCCGCGCTATTTCGGTGTTACTGTTTGGCACCATCGTTATGGATTCAGACTAGCGAAGTGATCTGTTGATTTGAAGTACTTGTACTGTATCGTTGATGCTGTGAACGCCGCTATGGGAGCTTTGTTTTACTGTTTGAAATGAACTATTTGTTGCAAGTTGTAGCCAGCCACACTTAAGACTGGTATGTATAATGTATTGACGAACCATTGTTCTGCGAGGCTTGCTTGTGAACTATTTGATGCAAGTTGTAGCCAGTCACTCTTTAATACTGGTATGGCAGCTTGTTTCTTAAGTACTTGTATCATGCCGTAGTCAGACGTGAATCGTGATGCAGCCTCCCTGCGCGGTGACCACCGGACCTGCGTTCTGGAGTGGAAAAGGGTCCCATCCCCTACGTTTCAAGAAAAATCTACATTATCTGTTGAGCATGGTCTTTCATGGTGATTTGGAGAATTAGATTACATTATTTGACAAAGATACTCTTCAACGTGCGGCTGCTCTTGGCACGGAGACGCTTCTCCATGCCACGCGGCACCAAAACCTATGATGCTGGTGATTGGTGAACCTGACCTGTTGCCACCCCGTTACCACTGCAAAGTTCGGGTCGGCATTCAGCAATCTCCTGCCTGGCGTGCTTGACCTCTGCACGTCCACCAGAAAAGGGGCGATTTGCGTCCGTGGCCACTTGACCTCCTGCTTTTTCACGTGCCGAATGTACCGAGCGGTCATGCCCGACAGTCTCGGCTGATTGTACCCTGCTGTCACATCGGTGCTCCTAGGACGGGGCACAGCGAAATCGGAAGAAAAAAGGTGCCGGGCGCTGCGTTGGTGCTACCTGAACAACCGACTGGATCGGCTCCGGAGTCTCGCAGTTGCACAGTGGACCTGACTTTCGTCGTGCTACCACACCACCATCAGAACCCGGGACCGTAAGCCAGTAGCCACCAACCAGTGACGTACGCCTGTCGCGGCCGGCGAGAGTACCGACGCATTCGTTCGAGCACGCAAGGCAGCAGATTTCTTTCTTCTGGTACCGTAACTTTTTTTTCTGTGTCTATCTACCGTTTGCACGAGTCCAGAAAAGCAGCCACATTTCCAGGCGAAACGCCCGCACGCAACGCTGCGTTACGGGCGAATCGGCGGGTGAATGGAGTGGAGTTGAAGTAGATAAGGCGTCCGAAATCGTACATGGACTGCGCCGACCGAGCAAACGTGGGCCGCGGTCCACGGGCCCTGGAGGTTGTTGGGCCACCGCACCCGCCACGCCACCAGCAGCGAGCCTGTGGCCGTGCGCCGCTCTGTGTATCCAGTGATCAGGCAACTCTCTTCTTCGCGTGCTCGGCGGCGTTGTGGCGATCGATCTATGCGCGTGTTTGGATCGGGTGAATTTAGTCCTCTCACATCGATATTTGACAGCAATTAAAGAGTATTAAATATAAAATAATTATAAAATTAATAGTATAAATGGAGATTAATTCACGAGACGAATCTACTAAGCTTAATTAATCTATCATTACCATATGTTACTGTAGCACAATATTATCAAATCATACACTAATTAGGTTTAATGGGTTGGTCTCGTAAATTAGTCTGCATTAATATAATTAATTTTATAATTAGTTTATGTTTAATACTTCTAATACTAAGAGTGCGCAAACACTGCCTATCTGGTGCGCGAACCGGCTGCGGAAGGCTGGCAGTGCTGAGCACAGCGAGTTGTGGTACCTCACCTCTATCCACGAGATTCAACAGGCACGCAACTACCAGCGCACGTACCGACCGCTCGCACAAGCGCAAAACCGTACGCCCGTGCCCCGTTCTGACTTGTGAACCTCACCAGTCACCACCGGACCCACCAGCCCGTCCCCCGAATCTACCACGGCGCGCACCCGGGGCCAGCCAGCGTACGCTCGCGTCGCGTGTGCCACCGGCACCACTGCCACGCCCGGCCGGCCCGTCTCGGCAGCTCCAGAGCCGCGCGCGCGTACACATGATCGCGACCGGAAAGCTGCCGCTACCCTCCAAACGCACGCATCAAGAGGCGCCCCGACCCGCGTGGGATCGGCATCAGGCGCATCGCGTTCGCCGATTCGCTCGCGCGCATAGGATTCTTCTTCGTCCCCGCTCCATCTCCTCTCGCAGCTGCAGCAGCAGCAGGCAGCGCCCCGGGCCTGGCCTGGGAACGAACGCGACGCCGCCCGCGCCCGTGACCGCGGGGGCGCGCGACATGATGCCTGCCTGCCTGCCCGCGCCCGCGGGCGAAGGTTCTTCACCGGACAGGCCAAGCGCGCCGCGACGGCGCTACGAACAAACCCCGGCATCCCGTCCCAACTAACCCGGCTTGGAGCCCTAAACAAATCGCCCCGAGATCCGCCGCGGCCAATCTTATATTACTATACTAGTACTACCGGTTCACCGTAAGCTCTCTGTCGGTGTGGTCGCGAGAAATTGTAAATTAAGTTACCGCGGCTCATCAGCTGTGCTGGTCTCGAGAGGAGGACGGAGAACTGGTCAGGGAGCAGCAGGAATTCCCAGGGTGTTTAACCTCTGCAGCCAAGCATCCTGCCAGCGGCTCCCCACGTTTGCGACTGTCGTGGGAGATTAGTAAATGCATGGATCCTGCCCTTCTTGGAGGCCGGCCAACAGCCAATAAAAATGCAGGGTTGCAGATAAAAACCGTCAGAGTTCACTAGGCCAGGCTCGTGCGGACATCGATCCGATCCTCCACATACGATTCCTAGGTCGCTTTTTCAAAAAAAAATCATGGGTTGAATTTTTTAATTACACAATATAAGTTAAGTCAGCCACTCAAAAGGCACGCACACTCACCACTATGACCGACAAAATCACCACAGATGTCTCGCTGTCCACGCATCACCTAGCACTGAAATATAATACCGTTAAATCCTAAAAAATTTGCTCCACGGAAAGTCGAACCCATAACCTAAGGTGCTACTGAGTATCCTGTAACCACTGGGCTATGGTCCCTTTCACGGTTGATTGGTACTGTCTTGTTCGAGTCTAAGGGTGTGTTCATTTTCTAGGATCTAAAGTTTAGAGGTGTCACATCAAAGAGAATCCTGTCATTTAGAAGTATTACATAAATTCTAATTACAAAACTAATTGCAGAACCCCAAGGCTAATTCGCGAGACGAATCTAATGAGGTATATTAGTCCATGATTAGCGGATGATTACTGTAGCATCACTGTGGCAAATTATGGATTAATTAGGCTCATTAAATTTGTCTCACGAATTAGCACCTATCTGTGCAAAAAAATTTATAAACAAATTTTATTTAATACTTCTAAATAACAAGATTCTCTTTGATGTGACGGGTTAAATTTTAGAGGGGAGGAAACGAACGCACCTGAATCGAGAGACATTCAGATGAGATTTGGCGCAGTGCATTTCTCTGTCGTCGTACCGCCCATGTGGGGGAATATATTGGGTGCCACTAAACTAGGAGACAGTGGCAGTGACCTCGGTTGATTCAACAGTGGTCTCAGATGTATCTTCCTAAGGTGAGTGAAGTCCTTCTCAAAAAAAAAATGGTGAGTGAAGTCCGGTTTGCAATGAGCCCTGTGGAAACGATCCGCCTGGCTAGCTCTATCTATCCAACCTCTCTCTGATGTTAACTAGTATGATTCATGATTGCATTCTTTCTTTCTTTCCTGACTGCTTTAGCCATCAGAAAACCCTGCATCAGCTAGCGTCAGCTTCCTCCAATAATTCCCTCCTTTTTCCCGCTTGGCTTTCCAGGGAGCCCTTGTACTTGCGACAACCCTTTTATCTCGAGGCCACCCTCATCATCGTCCGATCACGGACGGCACACGAGACAAAAGTAAAGGCTAGCTGATCGCGCGCGGGTGCACCCACTGACCCACACCACACCACCATGCCGGCCCTTTTTCCCCTTTCCTCCCAAGAAATCATTCAGAAGATCGATGGCCGCCGCTTTTGGCGATCGGGCTTTCACGGAAGCCGTCCCTGTCGGCCCCGGCTGTCGCCGCCCGCCGCCGTCGCCGTCGTCCTCAGCAGCAGTACGGAAAGACTTGCCGCAATAATTCCCGGCCGGCCGGCAACCACCGCGGGAGGCCGCAGGGCGTCCAAGAGGAAAGCCAGGTCTTCCACAAATGCCTGCGTCGTTGCCGCCATCAGGCGGCGAAGAATCGATCTAGCAGTTAGGCCCGAAGACATTCCGTTGCTGACTACCGAGTCCTGGCTGAGAGGTGTATGTACCAACTACCAATGACCAAACCTCACACCATGTAGCTCCTGTCCTTCTATTCCATCCAAGTCCTATATATATACACACACCTTCCTCTTGAACCCATCACTCATGCATGCAAATGTGCACGTACAGCACTGTTCTAGACCCAGCTCAAAACTCGCACGAAAAAAAAAGAAAAAAAATAGTTCCAGCTCAAAATTGTTTAGTGGATAAGAGTTACTGTAGAGTTTCGTTTTGACCATCATTTTCAGGTTTCTTAATTGAAATGCAAGTATTAGAATGGTCTCTTGGTAATTGGATGTGCAGAGCGAGACATTTTTGCTATTAATTAGCAATACCGAATTATTCAGACAATTGCGTGGATCCACACAATAATAACATATCAGAACATTGTTTTTGATGAAACATATCAGAACATTGTTCAGCCGGGAATACATGATTGGTATATTGGTGATGAGAAGAAAGATGCAATGATTTTCGCCGCCCGTACTGTGGTGTGCCTGAGCTACACCGGCGTGCATGCACGAGGCGATCGAAAGCCAAATCTTATCATCGTTTCGCTCTCTGTTCAACGAATGCAGAGAGACAGCACAGCACAACCAAGCAGCAGCAAGCACGAGCTTAGCGAGAGGCTAAGCCGCACAGTGCGCTGTGCGCATAAGCCAAGCGCTACTAGACGGTCACGGGCAGCAGGAGGGTATCTTTGGCATGCCCTAGCTAGAGATCAGCTCATTATACTGTGCAGTGCAGAATGTGATCGGGAACCATACGAATATGTAACTAAGGGGGTGTTTGTTTCCCACCTAAATTATATAATCTAGCTTATAATCTATAATATGAAACAAACATACTATAGATTATAGCTAGATTATTCCAATTTATTATAAGTTAGATTATCATAATCCAATAAGCTACTCTCCTCTAGCTTATAGATTATAATCTAGCTAGATTATATAATCTTGGGTGGAAACAAACAGGGTCCAAGTATATATCATATGTGTAGCAGATTTACTAGGAGTAGTCGAACTCGCCTCTACTTTGCCGTACTACTCTAACTATGGAAAATGTAAGAGAGTACTCATCAGTACTGTGAAGTAAAAATGAACCTAGCTATATTCCATTTCACTTTACCAAGTTAGTTAAAATACAGTTTCCTGTAGAGATTGTATGAGAGTGCTGTCGTGCAGATCGAATTCAAACTTGTAGTAGTACTCGATGACTAATATGAGGTGACCAGTGCCGATCTGAGTTCCACCTTGATTCCTAATGGGAGCAGAGAATCTTCACCCAAGCCTTTCATCCACTCGAGATATACTTTATTTCATTTGGATATACTAATTATAATTTGATTTGGAGTTCACTTAAAAGACAAATTGATTATTTTTGGTTATATAGTAAGACATGTATTATTTATATTTTTGCTGAGTCCAAAAGATTTTACTCTATTAAAAAATCATAATGCATCATGCCAAGTCTTCTGGAGAAACTATATGAAAATACTACTAGCTAAGTAGCTAGCGTTGGCTTTACGACCATCAAGCATAAACTCCATGAAATCAGATTACTGTGAAAAATTATTAAATTAGATACTGCATATGGATCCTAGCATGTATGCTGACTCAATACTTGACAATGCATATATCTGATCCAGGCAGAAAAACATAACAAGAAAGCATGCAGGATGAATTTGAGCTAGCATGATTAATGGCATTGTAAGGGGAATATTGTTTTGCTACAAGAGAGAAAAGGTAACCAAAAGCAACAGAAGCTTGGGAGTGGAGCAAATTTAAGCTCCACATCTCCCCCATTAAGCTAGCTACAAGCATCCTTATTGGTTCTATCACGAGAAGCTATACTTAATCCAACAAAGATTATCCAACTACACGGAAGGGAAAACCAACAAGAACAAGAACCAACCCCCACCACGAGCAAGGGGGTCATCACATGCGTCCAACTCGCACTAGCTTACTCCATTAGTCAGAGAAGACGCCTCTTTCTCTCTCTCACCCAAGGTCCCTTCAGATGACGAAATCTTCATCCCATGCATGAACTCACTCATGCGACTCAGGTTCTAACTTGCCACTACGCTATATAACGAACCTTGATTACTCCTCTCATTGGTTCCGCTTGATCAAAGTCTTTCATGGCTTACTATGCGAGCTCATCATGCCTTGTAAAATCTCGATGGGTCGGTCATGGCATCCTGCCCCCGTTGAAGGACGAGGCCGACTTCATCTCGGCCTCCAGTGAGCTCATGTCGCTGCTGCTTTGGTGGTCTGCTCTCGGCGTCGAAATCCCGCGCACGATGCCGCCTCCGCCCACGCCGAGGAAGTCCCGCGTCATATCGCCGCCGCCCTGCCCGAACTTCACCTCGTGCTCCATGTCGCACAGCTGCCTCGGATCAAACATCCCCGCTCCACCGCCGCCGCCGTTGCTGCCACCGAACATCCCCGCGGCGCTGACGCCGCCTCCAGCGAGCGAGTTCATCAGGTCGTTCAGGTTCGCCTCGCTCTGCTCCATGTGCGGCGTCGCCGGCCGCCCGTGAGGGGAAGAGCCGACGAAGCCACGGAACATGGAGGCCGCGCCGTTGGGGCTCGACGTGGCGCCCATCTGCGCGGCCTTCTGCAGCAGAGCGGTTGCCGACATCTGCGGCAGCATGGTGGCCTGATCACCACCGTAGAGCCCCGGCGTTGGGACATGGTCTCCGCCACCAACAAAGTTTCCGCCGAAAATCCCCGCCGCCGATGCCTCCGAACCCCCGCCGCCGCCGCCACCTCCGCCTGCCCCACCGCTGAACTGGTCATTGTTCATGAGCCCCTGGCTTGCATGCTCATGACTCGACCCCGAGCTGTTGCCATTGTTAGCAAAGAACCCCAGGTTGAAGAGGCCTGGCGCTGAGCCGCCGGGGCCCCCAGCGCCATTGCCTTGGAGGTCGGGGAGCTGCATGAGTCCATGGAACGCCTTGCCCTGCATGAACGAGTGGGGCCCATTGCCCGCGTCGTCGCCAAAGTCCTGCCCCGCCACGTTGAGGAAGAAGGCCGCCGAGGACGGCGGGGCCTGCGGGGCCGGGCGGAAGGCGGACGCGCCGGAGGTGGGCGACAGGAGGTGGTCGAGGCGCGCGGCGATGCTGCCGCCGCCGCCGGCCGCGGCACCGAGGCGCAGGAGCTCCGGGGACGGGTGGTGGTGGTGGTGGTGGTGGCCGTCCTGGAGCGTGGAGTTGAGGTGGGAGCCCACCTGCGACAGGCTGAGCGCCATGTTGCCCGCGTTGGTGGCGCCGTAGAGGTGGCCCGTGAGGCTGCTGAGGCTCGTCGGCGGCAGCCGCGCGCTCTCCTGCGCGAGCGCGTCGCAGAACGCCCGGTGGGTGATGAAGCTGTCCCTCCTGCACGCACGCATCCACGGATTAGATACACCATTCACGCATGCGCTTGCAGCTCGCATAGGTCAGAGGCACTGAGGCAGGCAGCAGACGACGGCATGCGCCCGAGGCTGGCAGTGAAAATGCACAGTAAAAGTTGATGCGACAAGTAAGCATGCAGGTTCCGTAGGAAAACGGCAGGGCAGGCAGGTCAAGCAAGGGCAGGGCGCAGGAGCATGCATGGCCCATGTCACGCTGGGGACGGCGCGGGCACCGAGGAACAGCGGCATCTCGGGTTAAGATACTGTTTCTGATGGACATGTGAACGCTGCAACTGGACGCATGCATGCTGATGCTGTGCCACTGAATGTTATGTTTGTTCATGAATCTGAACAGTAGCTCTCTCTTCCTTGTAGGCTCTGAATTTTTCCCTTTTGTGGATAAAAGAGTCTGCAGTAAGTATGCCATCAGGGTGAGTTTATTCCCTAATAATGCTGAAGATTACTATTACCTGTACCCTTATTACATGGTTGTCTGATAGCATTGGTCAAAGGTGTTTGGTAACCATGCATGGACGCATGCAGATACCAGCCAGCAGCTAGCCTCACCACAAGGAAAGCCAGCTCAAGATCCCAGAAACCCATGTCAATCAAGGATGGAAAAAAAGGGAGATATGATGGATAGCTTTGCCATGCTATGCAAGCATGGCCCTCATGTATAGGTTCCCACTAGTAGGAAGCTTCAAACGAGAAAGGCAGCGAGACATAGGCATCAGAACTGTCATGCACACCAACACACACACCAAGGAGATCAGAAAACTTTGTGGAGCTGGTAAGCTCACTTTCCAAGGGGCCAAGACAGACACACATGGTGGGAGAAAAAAAAAATCTTCCATGCCTATCACTAAGTAGATTACTAAAGTTAACCTAGGAGCGAGCAGGCCTGATCAAAATTACCCTCCTACAACAAAACGTGTGGAAGAACAAGAGGGTTTCTAGCAGCAAACAGTGGAAGAAAGAACTACTCTTCAACAACTCAAGCGGCGGCCATTAATGCAACTCCTGTTGATGCTCAGCCTCAGCTCCCATACATGCTTGGTTCCTATTGGAGAATTTTTTGCCATACCCATGAAAGGGAGGGGCGAGAGTGACCACACCACTTTGGGGACATGATTAACTCCTCCAATAAATGAACAGTGCCTCAAAGTTACACCTAGGTGATGCATGCATGCATGAACGAGGCAGGGCATACATGTTGTGAGGGCATGGCGACGTGTATGTCCATGGAAAGGTGTGGACCTGGCCTGGCTCACTGGCACGGCCAACGAACGGCTCTGCCACATCTAGGCAGCAGCCAACTCACATGAGAACAAGGCAGCCAAGTGATTCAGGGGAGGGAGGGAGGGGGGAGAGAGAGAGACCCTGCCAGGATGGACCAGTAAAAATGAGGGTCTACAGGGTCAGTAACAACATAGGCGCGTGCATATACATCCGTGTAAATGTGATGTGCAACACGGACGCACGAATCAGTCCAGGAAGAAAATAAAAACATCATACTGTGACGAGTGTTTGGCGAGACAGAAGGAGAGAGTTTGCCGGTTCCTGCTTCCCTTCCCTAATAGGGATGGAAGTCAGGAAAGGGAAGCATCATCACCACGGCCAAAAAGCTCAAAAAGAAGCCGTTTCACGTGCGAGCAGTCCCTTCCCCTCCCCAGCACGCCCGGATCTCTTCGTCTTTCTAACTCATCATCAGCCATGTCAGCCGAGCACCAAAAATGCTACACCTACAGGCAGGCGCCATGTCGCCGCGAGCCAGAACAAAACCCTAACCCTAAAGAAGGCCAAACCGTGGAACGTTCCCAATACTTTACTCGCTCGCCCGAATCCGAGAGCCATAAGCGGACAGCCACAACAGGCTCATGCAGCTAGTGCAAAACCCCATGTCGATGCCATGCCTGATGCCTACTACACTGTCTCGCCATGATGCAGCAATCATGCATGAACAGGCTAGCCAGCTCTAGATATATATATGTATATATAAACAAACATACAAATGCGGCTAGTAGCAGCAAGCTATAGGCAGGAGATCAACATGCACCGATCGACGATGTGTAGTATACCTGGAGAAGAGGGTGCCGCAGTCGCAGCGGTACTCGCGGGTGCCGCAGATCTTGGAGTGCGCCTTCCAGTCCGACTGCACGGCGTAGCGCTTGGAGCACTTGTCGCACTTCCACTTCTTCTCGCCGTGCTTGCGGCAGAAGTGCTTCTTGATGCCGGTGAGGTCGCCGAGGGCGCGGGACGGGTCGTGGTGGACGCACGTCGGCTCCGGGCACAGGTACACGCGCCGGCGCTGCGCCTGCAGCGGGTTCTTCTGCTTCAGCTTCCACGGCAGGTTGTGCCCGCGCCGGTGGAGCTGCAGGTTCTGCTCCCGCTGGAATCCCTTGTTGCACACCTCGCACACGAACCGGTTCGTCGCCATCAGCGTCTTGGGAGACAGCGCGATCACCTCAGCGTCAGGGTCTGCGATCAAGCCAATAAGTCGTTATAAGAGATCGATGTTTTGATCCAATATTCGAATTGATGCATGCATGCTGATCGCAGCTGAGAAGGATAAAGGATAAAAATCCACAGCTTCAAATTATTTGAACTCCATGAACTGTAAAAGAATGCAGCATGTGGATAATAATAAGGAAGTTCATCAATACTTGGAAGTTTATGTATTGATATATAGAAAAAGAGCACAACATGGTGTTTATGTATTGATCGAGTCTTATTAATTATTTCGATGGAATTATTGTTCTATGTGGGAGTTACTAATATTTTGCTTACAAGTTAGGCACCCATGATTAAGAAATGATGGTGGGAGCTAGTACTGATGATATAGTAATTTGGGGGGAAGATATTTGTTTTTCGCTTTCCCTTCCTCTCGGGTATTATGACTGATGAGCTGTGCAGTGGCACGGTAGAGACAAAAACTGGGACATGGAGAGGGAATATCTGCAAGAGATTTTGGGGAAGAACAAGTTTGCGGGAAGAGATATATATGGAGAGCAAAGGAGTCGGCATGGATTGTGCCATGGCTCCTATTTGCTTCTCATAATTGGGGGAAGAACCGAGCAACAGCTCATGCATGCACATCACATGGAATCTTGGGAGATAAACTGATTTTGTTTTTTTCTTGAGAAACATACTATGGAGCTGCTATGTTCGTTTTTTTAATTTCCTTATAAGAAAACAGCTGGTAGAAGAGTTTGAATTCCTCAACCGGTTAGTGTGGTTAAAACGTGAGATTTGAGAAGAGCACACAGAAAAAGATTGTTTTTTTTTATAAAAAAAAGAGCCTAGAAGAAGCACCATGAATGAAGTCTACTCCTACTTTCCATTCTCCACCTGAATTAATTCTCACTCTCAGGTGTGAGTACAGAGCTTTAAATGAAGTATTGATTGAAAGGTGCAAACTGAAGCCCAAACTCTTCAAGACTGCTCCTTGCTTTGCAGCCAAGGTAAGGTAGGGAGGGAGGGGATCCGTGTTGAACTAGCAGGTAGCTAGGCAGGAGAGCGAAACCAAGAACTCGAGAATTATTATTTTCATAAAATTCAGTTTCCAGCAAGAACAGGCTGTAGCTTGCACACATCTGTGTTGGAAAACCAGGCAACAATTCTCTGGACTACTGTTACGTATGTAGTTCAGAGAGCAGTAATTCCGAATCAAGAACTAACCAGAGAAAACACGAGCAATCAAGAAATTAACCACAGACAGAGAAATGGAAAGACAAACCGAGAGTAGTGCACATGTGAGAGAAGAAGATGCTCCTACTGCCAGCTTCCAAATCATAAAACTCCAATCGATCCAGACGAGATCTCGCAGCAGGCATGTATGCAGTATGCATGCACGGCCGGAATCTAGAAAAAGGGTGGTACTTGCGTGAATCACCTGGCAAAGTTCTCTTCTTCTTGGGCGGCGGCTGCGCCGCCGCCGTCGGCGCGCCTTGGCCGGACGCCGGAGCGTTCGAGGCAGCACCGGGCAGCGCCGCCGCCAGCTGCTGCTGCTGCGGCGATATCAGCGGCTTAATCTGGTCTTGCTGGTCCCCATCCCTAATCCCGAAGAACGCCGCCGCCGATGAATTCGATGCCATCGCCTCCCGATTTATGCCCGCCGCACCAACTCGAACACGCCAAGAGAGCTTCTCTTCCCCGGTCGCTTTGGCCTGTTGCTAGGATTGGCAGTGTTCCTCGCCCTTCCCCTTCGCTGAGAACAAGCAAGAGTTCCCAAAGTGAGACACCGAAATTAACAACGGCAACAAGCTAAGCGAGTATCGCCAAGAAACAAGACACACACAGCCACAGCCACAGCATGCGAGCAGGCGACCATGGGGGAGAAAGATGAGGAAGATTTCTGCTGTTCCACCGGAGACAAATCGAGGAGGAGCCCGACAGAACCAAGGAGAAAGAGCGAAAGGAGAGGCCCCAGGATTCCTGAGGGAGCGATGGCTATACCTCCCTCAGCTCATGCGTATGTATGCGCTTGGAATTGATCTGAAACGAGAAACAAATCGACAAGGCGCCGAGAAAAACTCCAAGGCATCGGCCGCTCAGGACTCTTCCGAGATTAACAAAAGAACAAAGTGGACAGGGAAATCCAAACAAACAGTTGCACTCAAAACAAGTAAAAAAGCAAAACAACAAAAGCTCGCAAACACCCACACCCACAAACTCATATATGACACAAACATACAGAGAAGCAGATACATACTTAACAAAAAAAAATCGAGGGAGTTTGTTTCTTCTCGATACCTCACTCTCCCTAGTACTGCTTGCTCCTCTCGCTTGCTCTTGCGACTGAGGGGATAGCAGTGGAGGAGAGAGGACGGAGGAGGAGGCTAAGAAGGTTGTTGTCTCATTTCTTTCTTCATTTCCTTGTCATACTTTTCCTTCTCTCTCTTCTCCCTCTCTCCTGCTGCTTTCCTCTCCCACACACTTATATGCTCCACTATAAATCAATTTCTGGAATTTCCCCTGTGCCCTTTCCAAGGCCTATGCGCACCAGGAAAATATACAGGAGCGGCCGAGAGGGGAGTATTTTTTATATACAACTCAGAGAGAGAGAGAGAGAGAGAGAGAGAGAGAGAGAGAGAGAGAGAGAGAGAGAGAGAGAGAGAGAGGTGGTACAGCGGATGGGAGCGGGGGCAAGCTCACACGCAGGCAAGCGGTGTCGTGAAGCGTCTGAGGATTGGGTCCACCGACTGCGTGGGCCTTGCATCTAACCATCGCTCGCACGCACACACGGGCAAGCTTTTCCCCCGGGGTTGTTTTAGCTTTTTAGATGTTTATGGGCAGCAAGCGTGCATTTACGTACGCGTTTCATGTGCTTGCCAATGCATCGACGGAGTACTTATCATTAACAGTACTACCTAATTTCTGTTAGATCCACGAGCTTTTTGTTGGTATTTGTTTGCACATATATGCTCTCGTGTCTCTGACTCAAAAATGATTACTACAAAGATATTATCGTACATTACGTTACATACGTGTGATTATTGATAAGAATTGTCTTGGCCATGGGAGCAGATGTAGTAAGAAAATAACCCATATTGCGTGAACACTAACTACAGTACAAAATACGCTCCAACAATTCAATTCGTTTGTTTCCGTAACAGACATATAAAGTTCTTCTGCTTATACGGCCATGATTAGCACCTAGCCACCTTTGATTATATCCCGTCAACTCATACATTGTGCAATTTTTTTTAATCGAGCGACATCATAAATTCATTAATTTTCTATTATCAATAATTATATATTCTACTACTACACAATTATACATAGACCTACTATTTATTCAATTAGCATATATGTATGTATAGTAGAAAATATCTTTTATAAATCGCTAATATATGTTTGTTTGGAATATTCATTCCTAGTTTCACAGACTTTTATTTGTTGGTGATCCAACTAGTTTTTTTTTTACTCTTCTATGTTGTTTTTAGCAGAATATTTACACTAAAACTGCTATATGTGTAATTGTGTATACATGATATCCAAATACAACAAAAATATGGTAGATATATAGGAGACAATGTAGGATCAACTAAATACAATCTCTTAAGTAAAGTTTTGCATGGGCATTGCCAAGCAATATATATGCAATCTTATTCCGAGCATATTAATCAAGCAACTCCTAAGAAAATTGAATAAACTTATCGTTAGCTTGATGGACACACGTGAACAACTACGCGTTCCACTGCAGTACATGTATACTTCCAAGCAAGTTTATACAAAACCATTTTTTAATTTATTTCTGTTCACTTTTCATGGGATCGATCAACGACATTCTCCATCCAAAGCAGCTATTGCCGATAGCAACCCGCAAACTAAACAACAAACCAGCTTTGATACTAACTTTTCAGCCTTGGTATTATATTGCTCCTGTCCTCCAACACAATTTTAACTGCCCATCTCTCATGTAAACTATACTAGGAAACACTGGCGATTTCAAACCGTAGAAAACCATGACGTGTAAGAGCTGGAACAATCAATGTACAGGCTAGGCAGTTTCCACTAGTCAGTGAGCACTGCTGGACATGAAGAAACTGGTTGCGAAAATGTCCAAAAAGCCTGTGCATAGCCGTCGAGGCGGCCAAACGTTCGTCAGGCCGAGGCACGCACCGGGAAAGGATCCGAGACAGCGGACGTAAGCTCAGCACTTGTCGTTGCTCCCGGCCGGGTCTAGCCTTGTTACTCTCTAGTGTCGTCATGGCCTTCAACACGCTTTGAAAAAAATTTCGACGGTAGCGACGACGGGCGTCAAGATAAGCGTCGTCTGCTTGCACGTAGACATCCCAGGTTATTGACACATGGGCAGATGTACATGTGCAAAAGAGAAAGGAGAAAAGAGAAATAAAAATTAGCTTTGCTTTCCTGGCGCCAGGCATGGCGGTTTCGACGTGTCACTGATGTGCCATTGTGCCGGCACGCAGCTAGCCTGTATGGGAAGGTGCGCACGTGACACATGTACATTGCGTATATACACGTCAGGCTATGGCGCACGGTTTTCCGATCTTTTTTGGAAGAGTACGGCGCACAGCTGTGGTTAGGCGTTTTCAGGAACCGATCGGCCGGATAACGGAAGTTTGAGAAAAACTGATAAAATCGATCGGTTCGGTCGGGTCTAACCGGATGCCCATCCTTACTACAAATTGGGTAGCAGTATGGAAGCCGCCGACCACGGATGGTGCAAAGAGTTTAGGAGATGACCAGCAAGAGGAAGCAAAAGAGCAAACTAAACAGGCCGGTCACGTATTGCATCACGCCCGCAATATGTTACGTACTAACTTTTCTCCGACAACCAATGCATTTTTACCAATTAGGTTTTACGTATGAGTCTGATCTTCTCTCGATCATGAACTGAATTGTTTTCGGCTTTAGGTGACACCACTCTATAGTACACTCTTAGATTCTTTTGTCTCTAGGACATCAAAGAAACGTCATTTTGTTTATAGCACGCCACACTCGATGTATTATTGATCGTTTTGGCATCAGGAAAACGTGGCTTTCTCTACAACACATCGCATTTAAAATGTGTTTCTTCACCAATATTTAGTTCTGAGTAATCTATAAAGCTATCTATTACCTGGAAAACCTAATAGACAGGGCATCTTTGCATAACTGGTCATGAATGCGTGGAAAGAATGGTAACAATGTAACACGCACGTATATATGATGCAGATTAAGGGGATCCGCGCACTAGTTTCTCTACAACACCTGTAATTATATTGTTGCTCCACCGTTGGCCATCAAAATTCGTCTGAAACAATGGGAGTTTTCATATCCTGATCTCTGGAACCTACATAACGTTGGACTTTGATTATTTTGAGCTACAAACAGAATAAAGGAATGATTTTTCAATGATCCGTCACGAGAGTGTACCGCAGGCAAACTAAAGGGATTCTTGTTTTTTTACTCAAAATAGAAGAAAAGCCGGTTTGGATTCGGAGCGCTTATCTGTGATCTAGCAAAAGCGAAATAACTGTCCATATAATCCTCAAATTATTTCACTGTTTCCATTTTTCCAGTTTCACCATCCCCTTTGCACGTTTGCTAGGCTATAAAAATATAAAATTAGCTAGGTTTGCCAAACATCGCGTCAAATCACACGGAATGTATTTGTTAATATAAGCCGCCCTACCCATTACACCAATGACATGCATGCATGTACCACCAGGTCAATCATCCGGCCGAGGCAAGTAGCTATACTAGGATGCCCTAACCTAGTCAAACAAGTCAAACTGTGGCCGTCACGGAAACCTATTTAATCCGCGACCTGGCTGTCCTTGACGAACCATATAAATAGAACTCATCAGCATCTCCTCCTCCTCCAGGGCACCAAAATCTAGAGGCGCTCGAGTTCACGCTGCCCCGGCCGGCAACGAGACAGCCTAGCTGTAGCTATCTCCCTAGGGCTGGGCGCAGGCCAGGAAATTGAATTGTTATCTGCGCGCATTAGGTGAGGGAATTCCGTGCGAGGTGGCGACTGGATGGCATCATGCGGTTGTTCGCCGACAGGAGTCTCATGACTCGCGGCCCGCTGCTTAGAGAAACCTAGAGAGAAAAACCTCCGCTGATGCTCGGGGAATCAGCTGGCTGGCTGGCTGGCTTCTCGTCAGGTCATCGGCCCCTGCCTGCTGGCCGCTGCTCTCGCGCGCGCGCCCCAAGTCATGCACATCAAATCACACGCACCTTCCGATCCCCGCGAGCATTAGTTTAAGCCAGCAACGTTGGCCTGTTCCACGGACATAAATTCCAACATGATACGATGGTTTTGTTCCGATTTGGAGAGAGAGAGAGAGAGGGTTTAACCTGTCTGTGATTGCCTGCATTATATTCATATGTCTGCTGATACATGCATGTTGATGCGTACAGTAATTGCAGTGATAGGTGTAGCCGAGTGTACATGTGTCGTGAGGTTGGCGTCTTGTTTGTAGCATAGCCGCAATAAGGCAGTGGTTGAGGAGGAAGGAATATGGGTTCACTGTTTGTGTGCTGTGACCCTCGGGGCCCACCGGCGGCCCCTGAGATTCTCCCCGTTTGGTTGCTTTCCTGGTGCGGAGACGTGAGACGACGAGACTAGATAGCTCTATAGCTAGCTTGGGGGTAGCCTCCAGAGATAGACACTACCCTACTGAATATGTATAGATTTTTCCAGCAGTAAACATCTGAAATACCAAGATGGTAACTGGGGAAAGCTTAGTAACAATACTGTCTGACACTTGAGGATCAACTTGGGAGGAATTGGCCTATCAAGATTCAGACTTCTCTTGCAAGGACTGACTGGAATTTTAGCTTGATTATTCCGCTGGGTATCGTATGGAAAGGTTATTGGAACAAAAGACAGGTCTTTCTGAAGGGGTATCGGTTAAAAGAAGTCGAACACATGTAAAAGATTCCGTGCTTCAGATGTGGCCTTGGCTGTATGCAGTATAGTCATACAGTAAGTTTCAGCCGTTGTCTCCAGATCTTAAAGAAAAATTATCAGTGTCAGGAAACAAGAAAATGTACAAGTTGCCGTTCTTTAGAGCGTGTAAACTAGGCCAGCCGGCCGGCTGCATAAGAAATACGCTGGCTGGCTGATAAAAATTCAGAGAGAGAGAGAGAGAGAGAGAGAGACCCTGTTGTAGTCTTGTAGACTTGTGACCTCACTACTGTACACGCATGGTCCCGTCCCTCTCTCTCTCCTTTCTCTCTCTGTGAGTGAGATGTCAGCCTCATGGCCAGCAGCTTATCCCGGAGTTATTCTCGGGCATTCTCCTTAGGGCTCATATCCATGCGCAAGGACGGGAAACGGAGGCAAGGAACCGCAAGGGAATAGGAACCTTTGTTTCCTCTTTTAGAGAGAGCTTGTAGACGAAGGCATGCATGCACGCAGAGCTAGCTGCAGATCCGGATGCGTCGTCAAGCTTGCAAAGCTTCTCCACGGACGCACGTCACCCTGCTCAGCTCATGACGACGGCCACACGCGACAATGATACCAGAATATTAAATTGGTCAGGCCAGTATGATTCCTTTTTTTGTTCCTTTCTTGATGCATTGCTATATGGCAGTGGCAGAGTAGTACGTACTACCTTTGAGAGTACTACTGCGTACTGATGAGAAGTGAGGTTTCGAAGCGTTTGTTTCAGCACGTCGCGTCGTCGTGGACGCCGGATCAGACAGTAGAATTGTTAAGGTACAGGTACAGTAGGCCAGGGAAAAAGTACAAAGCTTCTGAATTGCTTCTTCTCCATGGATTTTAGAGGGCTTGGATGAGTTTAGAATACGTTTGGTTGATACCTATGATGTGGGGGCATGGTGCCTAAGAAATTGTGCTGAGTCATAGTCACAGCGCGAACCAAAAACATCTAAAAACACGTCTAAACACATTGTGTCTAAAACATTGTGGCATGTCTAAGCTGTGGCATGACAATTTTAACTGCAAACAAAGGATGCAGTTAGGCAGGGTCAAATTTATTTCGCCACATATATGCACCATGTCGGAATGGGAGCGAAGTTGCATTTTATCCAGTTTAAATAGCTCAGATCAAGGATTTAAGATATCTAGTATTGGAATTGAAGGTTGAAAATTCAGGCTCTAAGGATTTTACCCTAATCTAAATTGCCAGTAGCTTAGCATAGCCTCCTGTCAGTCTGGGCCAGTTTGAAGCTGGTGTCTCCATTGGCCAAGCAAGGCGACTAATAATCCAAACACGTTGGTAAAAACAGCCTTACCGGCCAGGTTTTCAGAGCTTTGTTTTCCTGCAGAGCTAGCTCTTCAGAGTGTGTAAGCCCTACGATAAAAGAAAAAAAAAAGAAAAAGGACGTGCCCTCGCGTTTTTAATGGACACGTATGTGTCATACGCCCCTGTCACTGGATGTGACCTGCCATGTATGGACCGACGCGTATTATACTTATCTTCAGATTCAGCTTCTTGCAGGTGATGAGAGGAGCACCACATGTTTTCTGGTAAATAAACGAGTTCCAAGCTCGTCTTCTTTTCTAGATCGATGGCAAGATTAGCATCGTTTGCTCATGTACTACATGTCTATCAAATCTTGACGTCCATCTAGTTAATTTCAGAATTTCTTTCCCCTCGCGGTATCTGCTTGTATGCATACAAACCGTTCGATGGGATCGTCAGTTAACGTCATGTCAAGACGGACTTGTCGTGGCGGCAACGGATTCATCGGCCGGAGTAGAGGCCCGGTAAGACCCGTGTCTGCAGAGTCCACGAGATTTCACACGGAGCTTTCGGTCGATCTCCTTCGCTCCTTGGCTGTCGAATCCGTTAAAATTTCCCCCATCGTCGCCTACGAAAACGACCTGAATTTTCTCCTTCAGACAAACAAAAAATTAACGACCTGAATTTCGTGGACCGGCCGGCTGGCCGGCGTCGCCGTGGGCTTGATCGGCGTCCCATCATTGTGGCCGGGTCCACGGCGGCACGAGATGATGGTTAGATCGGTCGACGGATTTGGCCTCTTGTTTAATCATTCCATCTCCGCGGAACGAAGCGGTTGGCGTACGTCGATCGGGTTTCTTTCCGGTTAAGAAAGACGTACGCGCGCTAGCTAGCAGGAAGAACAAATCGGCAAACTGTAAAGCGTGCGACACGATCCAATGGTGATGGCAACGTACATGCACAAAAATGGAGTTTTTTTTTATGGCGTGTGAATGCATGTATGATGTATACGGTCGCTCTCGAAAGGAACCGTGCCTGAATAATCGAGCCTGAGTAGGATGATGCAGATGGCTCAGTACTCTACAGGCAATGTTGTGAAGGGTAGAGTCCTGTTAGGAAAAAGGAGACGAGGCACACAGTGCTGCGTCTCCCGCATTGCAAATCTGAGGCCAAACACATGCACAGTGCCACTACAGTCGTCACATGCACGCATGAGCAACTGAGGGTACAATCTCACCGATCAGGATCCCCCCGACCGGATCCCTTGTCCACAGTACATCTAACGCGCGCGAGCAGGATAGGTCGACGACGACGACCCGTCGTCCGATCGATCCCCATCCGATCCAGCAGCGGCGGCAGGTGGGCACATACTGGCGCGGCAAGTCACATGTGCGCACGCTACTGCGCTAGCTAGGCGGGGTACTCGACCGGCCGGCTGGCCGGTCAGGCCGTGTAGTGTAGCCCCGTATGGACCATGGCGTGCGGCATCACCCGCCGCGGCAGAGCCGCAGAGGCAGGCAGGCGTGCACAGCCGCGCCGCGTCCCGTCGCGCGGCGCGCGGCCACGGCCCACGCGCGCACGGCTGGCTGGCCGTGGCCGCCCGCCCGCCGGGGGCTGCGGCGGCGCTAGCGGCTGGCCGCAGTGATTGTTCCCTGCCGCCCCTCGCGACGAGCTCACAGGCGCGCGCGGCCGGGGCCCTGGTCCCGTCCCGTCCCGTGCTTGCCAACACCGGCGGCTCGCCACCGCCCCGTAAAACCACCGTCCACGCGGCGGTGGTGACGCGCTCGCTTGGCGTCTTGTTGCCCGGGGCCCCGAACGGGCGGGGCGGGCACGCGGTTGGGGAGCCGCACCTGATGCCGATGGGATATAGCTGAACAGTGCGCAGGGGAGGGGTACGAAAGTAACGCAACGCACGTACTACTGTTGCTGGTGCCCTAAGACTAGGCTAGCTAGGCGCTTGTGAGCTAGCGCCCGGCCGGCCGGCCAGCGGCGGCAGCACCGCGCCACGCCGTGAATGTCCGGTTCGGTCCGGTCAGTGGGTGTGCGGTCTACGATGCCTGCAAGTACTTGCTGATCATGGGCCGCTGTGCCGTCGGACGCTGGCCAAACACGCGTACGCACTGTTTCAGATTTGGATCAGCTGTTGGCCGGCCGTGTTGGATCCAAATCCTACGCTTCTGCTACGAGTGAGTTATCTAGCTACCGAACCTACTTATCTGGGCCAGCAGCATCGATCCACTGCTAATGCGAGCTCAAGCAACCGACTGATGCCGAGCTGCGGGGCAGATCTTTTTTTTTTTCCAGTGCTCGCTCACGTGTCAGCTAGCGTTCGATAATCCATCTATATCTTCGCACATCCTGAAGAGGCCAGTATTATTATTGCTACATCACGTGAAACCTGAAACCTGGACCTCTGCGATGCTGCACCACGTGACCTAGAGCAACAAGCTAAGAGATCCGCATCGATGCGATCTACAGTGGTAAGCCAGAAGCAAGCAAGAATGCATGCGTGCACGGGCTTGCATTGGCGGCGTTCGCGGAGGCCAGGATGATCCGGGCGGACTAGTACAGCTAGACATGTACGCGCATGCACAGGACAGACCCACGCACGCATCGCATGGCATCCCGGCACCACCGTGCACGGACGACGGCCGTGCCCGAGGACGACGACGACGGCCTTCTCGCTCGCCTCGATGTCCCCCCCCCCCCCCCCCCTGTGTAGTGTAGGCCTGCACCCTCTCCTGTCTCCTGGTTAACGGGAGCGGCTGTTCCATCTCTTGGTCCTGTTTCCTTGTGAATTTGCTGATAGATTTCGCGAGCAGCCTGCAGCCTGCACTGGCGTCTGGTCAGCTCAGCTCCATATGATTTTGCCCCTTCAGCACAGCGTTCACGTATGGATGGGGTGGGGTGCCAATGATGGCGCCGCATGCATGCAGGCAGTCCGATTCCGATCCTTCAGAGAGCATGCAACGACCGTGCAGTGCTGCCGTGTCTCTGAGTCTGGGGCGCTTTGTCTTGCTGAAAGGCTGGCGGTTAAAGGCGACACCGCCGCCTGACACGAGGCAAGGCTTGCAGAACGTAAGGAAATCATAGTCTTTGCAAAGGTATATCTAAGCTAGTATACTATATGGTAAAAGGGACTCGACTCGAACGAATCGAAAAACTTGCCTCGTCGGCTCGTCGTCGTCCTCTCGCTTTCCATCCCGTGACCGGCCGGCCGGGGTGGTCCTCCCGTCCCTTTCTCTCTCCGAATCCATGTCTGTTTCCCGGAGTGCCCATTCATGGCGCGGACATCGATGGCCTGCGCGAGAGGAAGGGCGGCTGCGCCGCTGGCGGAGCTGCAACCGGCTGCGCTGCCATGACTTGTGTCGGTGTGGGCGAGAGAGGCACGGAAGGAAGGCGGTGGAAGGATCAAATGGAAAAAGGAGGCGGGCGCGGCGATGATGGCCGGAGACATCCATCCAAAGGCTGCCGGCGCTGCTTCTGCTCTTCTGCTGCCGGCGTGCCTTTGGCAGGCCTGCATGCATGTTGCATCGGCTTTGTGCCGTCATGTGCCCGGCCCTCGCTCGGCGCTCATTCCGAGGCCAGAAGGGCGCAGCTCAAAAGCACAAGCCTGGCGTTTTATTGTTGCAGCGCGCCGGTGCCAGGGCGGCAGGCAGCTCCGGCGAGGCCTTACTTGCTTGTCCATACACCCTTGGCGCCACTCTCTTGCACGTATCCAATCCGATCCACTCCATGCATGTTAGTCATGTATGTGTAAACACTTTTTCTTAGTAAAATAGCTAGTCATGTGTAAATTATAATACCCATCGGCCTTGCCAAAAATGGGACACGTACACGCGTGTGCAGATACCTACTACCTACTATTATGAACACTGTAGCAATGGCTCCATGCAGAGAGCCAGAGATGCAGTTTCGATTTGTGCGTGAAGTGTGACGCATCATATGAGTTGCAGATACATATATACTGTCTAAAGATCCACCGGAAAAAAAAAATCTCGCGTTGGAAAAGAGTATCTACAAAGTAACAGACATGAATACGGACATCACTTGTATTGTGTTTGCAATTTTTGAGCTTAATTTGTTTCACGTATGCACGCGCGACTGTGCTAGAACAAAAGCCCTACATTCTCTATGATCATATGCACCACGCAAATAGGATTGAAAAGCTTGTCAATGCCAAGATTTGCATGCCCACCTAGCTAATCTCTCGGCGCATGTGCTCATCTATAGATATGAGTACTTGCGTGAGTATGGCGGTATGCGCCTTTTGTGAGTGTTTTTACTGTTTTCCTGGAAATGGAATCTCCCTCCCTCTAGGCATATGAACAACCCAAGTTTTAATTTGTTGTAAAATATAGCGTTGGCGGAGTTTTCAAGGGAAAAACTTTTAATAAAAGTTGTTCTAATAAGTTCTAAAAATATAAGGTAAACTCCAATTTTGTTTCCCGAATTTGCGCCAATGTCCAAAAGTACATGAGTTCCCATTGGCACATGTTTGTCCACCAAATGGTCGATCAAGCTTTTGAGCTTCATTGTGCTGCTTCTGTGTTCTGTCCTCAGCTGTCCAAATCAAAACCCTTACGTTTCCAACTTCAATTCCCTCGCCTGCAGGGTAGACCCAGAAGACCGTGAAAATAGCCACAAAAAAGGGGTCACATTTTTGCTACCTAGGGCCTGCCTACGAAACAAAGCATTCAAGATGTGATCGATGGGGGAAGGAGAAATTCTCCCCTAGCTCGATATCCCTCTCGTGCACGTGTGAAAGCTATATGAATATGTGTCCAGCTGGCTTCAATCTCTTTTAAAAGTGTCTTGTCATGCTAGAAAACAGTGTACATTATTTTGTGCCTCATAAATCGAGGGTAATTCAAATATCAAGCCATTGCTGTGAAGACATGTGATCCATTTTGGTAATGCTAGAACCGAATAGCTATTTACTAGCATTATCCATTATTAACGTCAGCGAACAGAGCGAGAACCCACCATCTTGCAGCAAGTAGTACTCCTGCGCCAGTACATTATTTATATATACGAAAACGCTGATGGATGTGTCGTATAGTGGTTTTCAGCTAATCATACATGGATGACAGGGTACATGCGATGTTAACACCGGCCGTTACAAGAACCGGTGGCACACCGTTGTCATCTCTCATTCTCTCCCCTGGACCATATAGCCCGGCCATGCCCCCACATGCCACTGCAGCGACCACACCAAGTAGATTCCCTCCCAGCAGGGCCGCACCGCGGTGACGCGGCGTGTGGGTGGACCCGCACGCCAAACTGTTAGCCAATGGGGGCGGGCCGGGCATGTCTGCATCACTGCATCTGGCGCAAACTGAAACCCTCCTGCACGCATGAGACGAGTCCTTCGCTCCTCCTCCTTTCATTCACAAGCTAGCACACAGGTGTGCGGGAGCTCTTATCTCCAGTCCTACAAATCAAGCGAGAATGAATATATATATGGTAGCCATTGTCACCCTAGCTAGAGTAGTCAGCGAGAGGATAACATCGCCGCCGGCCGACAACTAGCCGGATGCCAAAGACTCGTCGTCCTGTACCTTCCAGCGACGGGTATAGTAGTCCAAGGCTCCAAGCCTGCACTGATTCTGCGTTGACAAGATCTATCTGCAGGGAATGAGAAGTGGCAGGAGGCGGAGAAGAAGCGAAGGTGAAGATGGACATGCACAGCCCGGCCGGCCGGCCGGGAACAGCGACGTGCAGTTGTGTGAACATTGGCGCGCCGTTTTCTTCCCAGCTTTTTCTCACCTCCTGTTCCAGGACATCGCTGATCGCAGTGGTACGACTTCACAGTAATCGATTGTTCAATCCACTCCAACTGCTACAGTATCAGTTGTAGGATAGCCGTCCGTCCATCCATCGGAACTCAAAGAAAATTGGAACTTAATTGCGATGGAAAATAAAATGTTGGACAGGTGTATATAGTACGTGGTGTACGTAGGCCGGAGTGTTGCTTGTATGCGTGCCATCTTCTGGAGCACTGACTATTCGCCTACACGGCTGCCGAGGGGATCGGACCACATTACATGTGATCTTGAGCTCCGAATGTAACTAAGCAGTATTATGGAATCTGCAATGT
This sequence comes from Panicum hallii, assembly GCF_002211085.1. Classification (NCBI taxonomy): domain Eukaryota; kingdom Viridiplantae; phylum Streptophyta; class Magnoliopsida; order Poales; family Poaceae; genus Panicum; species Panicum hallii. Next base: position 41,830,545 of record NC_038048.1, on the reverse strand, counting down.
CCTCTCTAAAATGTAAAATGTTTTACCAAGATTATTGAAAGTGTCAAAAGTTTAACTACATTTTTCGTGCTTCTCATTTCTCTCGGTCACCTGAAAAAAGTGGGAAGCTTACAGAGCCATCTCCAACAAGATTAGCTTGCCTCCGCTCCCGAGCTTTTTTTTTTATTATTTTTTTGAAAGATACCGCTCCCGAGCTTAGAGAAGGGCCATGGGAGGTAGATGCATGCATGGCTTCGATTGTTCGAGGGTAAACGTGACTATAATATTTGGAGGAAAATGAGTATATGCAAAGAGTCTGACACTGAAACCCACATAATCACGTGAGCCGTATCTGTACAGCGAGGAGGCGAGAGAGGAGGTGGGGCGATATGGACAGGACAGGGCCATGACATGCAAATATATATGATATCTCCCACCAAGGCCTTCAGGCCACGTATGAATTGTGATGTCCCGCCTACTACGCTACGCGCGCCTATTCCCACGCACCCTCCGATCCCCTCGCCTCGATCGACCCCACCATGCACACACCAGCACCGTGCCACGGCGTACATGGCTGCGTGCCCATGCGTGGCATGGCAAAGAGCACCAGCCGGCTGGAGGTAGACGACGGTGGGACTACGGGAAGGAGAAGGACGCATGCAGGCAAGTTGCGAGTTAACGGCAAGCTTACAACCCTCGTACGTGCGTGTCGGGGATCGGATTAGCGCGAGATGGTCCAAAAAGGGACGTCGCGTGCGGTCGCTTGGACGGACCGCGACATGGCCATGTGACGCGTACGTTTCATCCTCTTCTCGTCCAGCAGGCCCACAGGTGAAAACATACGTGCTAGACGTATATCATATCAGTTGGCCAAAAAAGAAATTCCTCCTCACGTAGGGAGTAGGATCCGACAGTATAATTGCCCTCTTCACGTGCACGGCCAAACAATTCGAGGCGACAAACAGTGTGATATTTGCCCAGGGATGCGTGTAACACCAACCAGTCACCACTGTAAGAAGTTGAGAGGAATGCAGGGGGGGAAAACATTTGAGCACTTGGCAAAAGAGAACGTACGAAGCTAGCAGTTTCAGGCAAACAGCAGCAGAAACAGACGGACAAGGATGTCCTGCGAGGTCGGTCATCACATCGTCGTTTCTATCTACAATATAGGACGACTACGTCCACTGTTCTGAAAAGGAGACATCTGTTGACTTGTTTCAACGCACGCGCCTCCAATGATTCCGACGGCACCCATATACATACCACTGGCCGTAACGTCACACCAGTACACAAGCGCATGGCCGTTTCTCCATGTCGCTTGTGCACAACTGCTGAAGTAGCAAGAGAGTGGCCGGGGCGAATTCCAAGGCATCCGGACGAGAGGGGGATCGGAGAGGTTCAGAGAGACAGACCATCTGAAACAAAATGGCCCAGCTCAAGAACCCAACTTTACCCACCAGCGATTCACGACCAGATCACGCCCCTACACGAGAGGACAATTCCATCGTCCGGGGACAGTGCTCATTCCATCAATGATGCAAGCGAACAGCAACTTGCCCGGGGCCTTTCTCTTCATGGCAGGGCACCAGGACGCCGTGCCTCCAAGAGGTACCAATGTGGCAATGTTTGAGGTCAGCAGCAGTACTTGCCACTTGGCCAGAATGGCTTCTCCGGGTAGAAGCCTGCTTCGAGTCATGCTATGAACGAATCGCGCGCGTGGCAATGGCGCAGCATTTCAACAGTCGGATTCACCAGACTAGTGTACGTACAGAAGTACAGAACACCAAGTGGGCAAATCATCATACAAGAATGGAACTGACAAGTCCACACTATACAAGGACAATCGGCTCACACAAATGCATTCCTTCTTTCTCCCACCAAGTGCAGGCGCTCTCAAAATAAAACAACTCATACCTCTAGTCAAGCAATCATATTCCAAAGGGTAGCGGCATTCAGATTTATCATCCGACGGCTAAGCAAGCAGCAGCAATCAAAGCATCATTCAACAAATCTCCTAATGCTGCAAAAACGTAGGTTCACAATATAAACAGATAGCCTGGAATCCCAGGCTCCCAGCCAAATCAAGACATGTAGATACAAGAAATTTGACAACTAGAAGTTGTCAGATAAGTCTAGTAAGCAAAGCAGATCCTCAGTCCAGAATAAGGGATTAAGAAAAACATATCCAAAGCCTTCACGAACATAAACTGTATTTGGAATATGGTTACATCGTGTCTAGAAAAATGACCAAAAAGTCCCACTTAAGGTGATAATAAAAATAGAACTGGAGAGAATTGTCAGGATTAGGATATCGCAGGAACAAATTATCTCGATGAAAGAAAGAAAGAACACATTCTGGTACGAGTATTGGAGGTCAGAAAAATGGCATTGTACAATAGCAGTTTGAAAGTTGTCAAGTGCCACGCTCCTATTATAACTGATACCATCACAGCGGCCAGGTTATTTCTCTACTTAAGGTCAGAAATGATAATTTACATTCAAATAAACCTCATCCACGAATTGCAAGTAGGAATGGAAGTGTGCACTGCATGGTAGTTCTAGGTCACTCGCCTAGACCATTTTCGTTCTTGTTAGTTCATTTGGATGAGTTTTTGGTCAACCCAACGATCCAAAGAAACAAAAACTTGCATCCCTAATTGCAAATCTTAACAGGGGGATAAAGAAAGCCAAGATATAATAAGTAGTGCACCTTCGAGCCATATTCCAATATGACATCAAAGTTGAAGTGCTCTAATCTCAATAGACAGGGGATGCCCTCAAAGTACTATAAACCCATATTTCACATGATTTGATCTAAAATGCTTAACTTATTATCACTGCCTCAGCAAGAAAGATGAACTCTAACAGAACTTCAAAAGCAGATTATCAGAGCACCAAGCATAAAAGAACAGCACATAACAACAATGAAAATATGGGACTGGCAAGCTTGATTAAGAAAATGCCAGAGAGTGAGAGATCACCCAACTGCAAACAAAAAGAAATATATCTGTAATAATTGAAAATTCGTCAAGGCTCGACGGTATCTCGCCAGGTACAGTTTGCGATGACCAAAGAAGTTGAAATCTCAATATATTTGGACAGCTGCAGCTAAGGTGCTGCATACTGTGGATACTGATACACATTAAAGAGAAAAACAACTCCACAAACACAAGCATACGATTGTGCTTACCCAAAATCTAACAAGCACATTAAAGGGCTCCCGTTTTAGCTTATTGCAAGAGCCCTCTCTTTAAGGAAAGAGCAAACGGGTCGAAATCATAGATTACCCAATACGGGTTAAAAGTTTTGGGGCTGGGGTTCGGGGTTGGGGTTACCTATGTTGCAGGCCCTAGAGGGAGCTCTTGGGTGGCGGTCGGCCTAGCGGCCGAGGCGGGCGGTGGGCGGTGAGGCAAGGAGGCAATGGCATCACTGACCAGGCGGTGGAGGACAACCGGTGGGCGGTGTTGGGGTCGGGACATCACGGTGACATCCTCCGGAGATCCAGGTTCGCATGGTGGTGGGGGTGGATCAGGCGGATTAGGGCAGACAAGCGATTTTGTTTTTTCTTTTTCCACGTCGTGCGAATAAGACGGGATACAGGGGGTCGGGCGCTTTCGACCGAACGCTATCGGGAGAGCCCTCTCCCCCGAGTGGCCTCTTGTGCTTATGAGTTTATCATGCTAGCAAAATTGTTAACTTATGATGCCTCCCCCGTGTCTATCTATTTATTACTCTCTCTCTCTCTCTCTCTCTCTCTCTCTCTCTCTCTTTTGGTGGGGGGGTGCTATAACTGTGTCCTTTAGTAAAAAAGAAGACAGAATGTATACTGACAAATGGAATGGTACAGATTGAAGCACTTATAGTAAGCTACATCTCATTTAAAACATGTTGAAACTTTGGTACAGATGTACTACTTTCAGTCTTTCCTATCTAGAAGAACGAAAATCAGACTCCATATCTCAACCTATAGTAAGCTTAAACACTATGTCACTGTCCAGAACCAGAACCCGATTGGCTATCCAGCAGTTTGTAGAGGAGCATTCATAGAACTGATGGATAAGGCACATGCCGACAAATTGAGATCCAGTGCAAAAAGGCATCATGGATGCACATCTTAGGACCTCAAGAAATTAATCAAGGTGACCGCCATGCTTATATGAAGGCCAAAAACCCAATGGTAAGTATAGAATCAAATACCTCCGAGACACTCCATGATTAGAACTTCAGGCCAGGAGAAGAGATGCCAAAATCTCTCCCATTGTCTTCTCTGGTACATCAGTACTATTATCTAACTCTGCTCCAGATTGAAGAATTGCAGCATCTAGCACTAACTTCCGCCTCGCAATCTCGTATATGTTTTCATCAACCGAACCTTTTGTCACTAACCTGGATGAACAGATAACACATGCATGATATCATTCCATAACAATTTCATGTGGAGCTTGATATGTAAACAGTTATGTTCACTGTATCGCCTTTCATAACAGTGATTATCTATGTGTCACTTTGATATTCTTAGTTAGACATTATGATCGTTTCGGATTATAAGGGCCATATCTATTTCAAAGATCCAATGAAATTAAATGGCACATGGTCAAAGTGACATAGAGTTAACCCAACAGCAAATGTCAAAATTTTGCCTAGGTATTCAACAAATTAGGATGCTGCTCCACTTGCAAGAGTAGGAAATAGCTCACCAAATGTAGCAAAAGTACAGAACCAAGAATATTCAAGTTATTTTTTAGGACATGCACATACATGCGAAGTGTAGTTCATGCACACAGCACAAAATTAAACAAAACTAGAAAGCACAAAGGCTTTCTATAATAATGCTAGATTTCATCGTAATTTTCCAGAACAACTTCTATATGAAGGACTGTGTTGCAGGAAAAAACTTAGAAGATTTTAAAAGGTATATTAATAAAACAAAGGAAATACTTTTCAAAATCTTTAGCTACTATAAAAAAGAAAAACACCTTTTGGGTAGAAAAATAATAATGATATCAACGAACAAAAACAGAACAGATATTGAATCCAAATCAACTAGAGTGGCACCTGTAGACAGTGACAGGTTTCTGTTGTCCAATGCGATGGCAGCGGTCTTCAGCTTGGCGGTCCATCTGGGGGTTAAAATCCATGTCATGTATAATGACTGTGTCAGCTCCTATAAGGTTCAGCCCTTGGCCTCCAGCTCTTGTAGAAAGTAAACATGCAAATATAGAACGATCATTGTTGAAAGTGTCCACTATAGTCTGCCTTTCTGTTACAGGTGTCCTGGAAAAAAGACAAATAGTTAATTAGCAGATAAAAAATTCAATCAGAAAATCTGTAACGAAAGAACTTACCCCCCATCAAGACGTCTATATGTAACTCCTATTACTTCCAGTGCCCATTCAAGAATATCGAGCATTGTGGTCCACTGACTAAATATGAGTACTCTGTGACCATTATTTGCTAGAGAAGGTAAAAGCTCTGCTAAGGCCTGAACAAATAGTAGAGATAAGGTAAATAAGCATGACTAGTTTGAAAGTTAGCTGCACGTACATGGATGGCTCAATTGAGAATTAGTTGCAAAAACCTATATCAATATTTCCACCTTTTTTAAAAGTATAAAACAGCAACTGCAAGGCAAAACGGATGTTGGACGAAGAAATATACCTGACATTTCGCTGACGCAAAAACATGCTCATCTGTTAGAGCACCTTTTGTACCCGCATCACCATATGATATTAATAGCTGCACAAATAAATAAATACACCATCTATAGAGAATAAGAAACAAGACTAACTTTCAAACAATAGTGTGTTCCTCAAAAATCCAAGACCACTATTTGCCCAATGCAGCCGTTAAAACAACATGTGCACAATACTCAGTCCTACATTGAACTATTTGGCACATAGAACTAAATTAATACAAAAAGGACGATGGCTCTGACCAGACAACAAAAAAGAGCAAGTCCTACTAGATTTAATTCAGTCAGCAAAGCCAAAATGATGGAGCAGCTCATAAAGTAGAAGTTGAGAAAGAACAATACTTGGTGGATATCAAAATCATTGTAGTTCTTTAGCTCTTGGATTGCTCTCTCCAAGGAACATTCAAAGCCAAATGCACCTTTAGGGTAGAGCAACCTTGCAATTCGATCAACATCTTTGTCACTATAAAAACGCCTTATAAGCAAAGGATGATTCGCGATCTGTGGAGCAATGAAAGAACATCTGAAACAGCCATTAACATATTTCTAAAATTTTGCATCATAAGATACACGCACCTTGCGAAACTGTGTAAAATAATTTGATATTTGCCGCTTTGGAATCAATCCAACAACATTATTGGTAATGTTGACTGAAGACTTGGTACTACGAGCTTGACAGGCACTACGGTATTCATCTATGGAATATTTGTAAGCTTTCGACTGCTCTGTGTCCATGATGACAAACTTAACCTGCAAACAAAGATGAACTTAGGTTGAAACATCAAGAAGCACAACTGATTGCTGATGTCTAAGAAGAGCCTCACGCACATGTTGTATTTTAGGAACAAGCTGCTGCATTACATCTGACTTCAAACGTCTAAGAATAAAGGGCCCTAAAATGGACTTTATGCGTGAAATTAGTTCGTGATCTTCTGCATTCAACAGCTTCTTCAGATCGACATCTCCAGTGGCAAATATGTCAGGCATCATGAATTCCAACAATGACCATAGCTCCTGCAGACCATATTACAACATAAACTTTTAGATATATAGCAATTTAAGATGAAATAGAATCTTGAGCAATAAGATTGCCTCCAAAAAGACGTGATGGTGGAAAGCTTTCAGATAATAAAAAAAACTGCTATCACTTATGTCATGCCAATAAGCAACAATTGCTAATGTTTAAAAACAAACATGAAACAGATACAAATAAGGACTTACTGCTATCTACAATACCAAACATATGCCGTTACAGCTTTGAGCCTCAGGTTAAGGAGTAAAGGAAAGCTGTCATCATGCCCTTCGTTTATTTCCATACTTTAGTGCTTCGATTCTTAATATTTTGGGGAGGTAGGAGGGTTGAGATGTAAACTCATATACTGACACTAAAAGCACTGGTTCATAAGTATGATAGAAAGAAATGGCAGAATTGTACTTTGATATTGTAGAATGCCTTGTATTCAGATGGAGTCCACAACTCCAAAACACCAAGAAATTGATCTCAGAATAGTATTGCTTTCAAGCACTACTTTATTTAGTAAATGATCTTGAAATAGCTTAAAAGGTGCTGCTATACTCCTCGAAAAATAGTGCTAGTTTGAAATCTATTGTTGAATTATTGTTAGTGTCCACTTTATGACTTTGTTAAGGTTAACTGGCCAAATTATTTTGAATTTTACCTAGTCAGTATACTCTACAATATTTTTAGAAAGTTCTGTACATCAATTTCATCACATAAGTGGATGTTTTTCTACTGATGTGTTTGCAAAAAAAAACAACAGGATCTATGTTGGAGGACTACCATCAGGCGAACACTTGTCAAACATACTTACATGCAAATCATTTTGAAGAGGAGTTCCTGTCAGCATTAGCCTTTGACGTGCATGTTGCGCAACAGCCATCAGGTTTCTCCATCGGAAGCTGCCCTTATCTTTTAGAACATGTGCTTCATCCATCAAAACACAACTCCATCGCCATCTTTTGAGGGCCTTACGATCATCCTTTTGTTGAGCACTACATTAAATGTTTCAAGAGATAAGCATTTTCCAATGTTATGAACCTGACATTCTGCTGCGCCACACAAAAGAAATCACTACAAACCTTCGTCTTTCAAAAAGTGTGTAGCCAACAAGAAGGACATTAAATGGGGCTGGACAGCCAGCCTTGCCTAAGGAGCTTAATTCCTTTGAGTAGGCAGTCCTTCCAGCTCCATGAAACATGATGATCGAAAATGAAGGGCACCACTTCTTGAGTTCTCTTTCCCAATTTTCCAACACAGAAGCTGGGCAAACTATCAGATGTGGACCTGGGTCGTTATATAGATGCCGCAGCAGAGTAAGATAGGTGACAGCCTGTAAGAAAAAAAGAAAAAATCAAACACTAAGAAAAATGAATTGGCATCCAATTACGCGGCATCCTAGAACTGATGTATTCTAACCTTTTAGTATACCACATTTGCAACAATCAGACATTTAGACAAATAAATCATCCAAAGCTATATTTCAACACAATACGGTCAAAAAGAACAAATATGAACTAGCACAGATAATACATAACATATTGTGGAATGCAGTTGACATAATATAACAATCATGTCACCACATGACAGATAATTTGGGATTCCCCTAACTTAGGAAATCATGTTAGGTTACTATCATGCACTATCATGCATACCTGCACTGTCTTCCCAAGACCCATTTCATCAGCCAGAATTGCTGTAACAACAAAATAGAACTACATATTAACATCAAAATAATCTAACATTTTTTGGGCATGGTGAAAATGAAAACATAGCAAAATAATAATAAGTAAGATCATTAGCATATGGTGCTCCAATATGCAGCTCATAACAATGATTGGCATATCACTTTCCTTAAAATGAATATATCATACAAACGAATCATTGCACAAAAACAATATCTAAAGTTGACAGTAATCTATTAGTAACTGACAGAACAAAAGATTTTTTGAGATATATTCCTATGCTGCTAGAAATCAAGTTGGTCACGATCTATTTGGCATACCTGCATCATACCACAGTAGGGATTTCCCCAATGTTCTCCATAAAAAAACATGCTAAAAGAACCAAACAGCAGTATTTAAAGTGTTTTCAATCGAAATGATTTTCACCAAAGCGATTGATACTCATGTAATTTACATCTGTATATAAAAAAGAACTAGCAAATGAAGGACTGGTTATTGCAGAAGACAACTGCTGCAGGGAACAGGATGCGCTCTGACAGTGACAGTAATCATAGGCTACTCCATTGGCAAATAATGTTATGAGCAATTGAGAGTGCTAAGTTCAGCAGCCTAATGCATAAAAACTTCACCTCCGCCAATGCTTTTCCGATGTAATAGGAGAAGGAAATTAACTCCCACGAGCTGATACGGCTTCAACACAGGGTCAAACCCTGAATTCTCACTTGTGCATGCCGCATTCACATCTTCCTGTTCAGGAGTTCACAAATCCCATTGGCTCAAAGCATTAGTTATCTAAAACCCTTAAAATTGCCATCTCAAATGAAAAACCTTAAATTACATGTCCCAGACAATTTACCTGAGTAACAATCCGGCAAGTAGAAGCATCTGTTTCAGCGTAGCTTTCAATATTTCGTGCTGATGAACCAAAAAGCTCCTGTCGCAGATCTGCCGAGATGCGTGAGCACTTGCGCAACGCCATTCCCACAACATCCCCCTCGCGCTCCTCCACATGCACATTTCTCCCCCCATTGTACTTCTCGTCTTTGTCCTCATTCTCCAGCTCCGACCAGTTCACCACGTCATCCTCCTCCACATCCACTGCTCCATCAGCTACAGGAACATCACTGTCATCATCGTCCCCAATCACGAATCGTCGACCAGAGGGGCGTTGCTGAAAAGGCATCAGGTCTTGGTAGTCGAAGTCATCATCAGCAAGGTCTAAGTCTTCGTCTTCCTCAGAGATGTCAATGGCAGCAGTTAACAACCGACGACCAGCAGCACGGCGCGGACGCGATGTCCTGGAAGGCGGAGCTGCAAGGTCTAACTCATGGTCTGTGAGGTCGAAGTCATCATCATCAGTGTCAGATAGCCCTGTGGTGGCAGCAGCCTTGGAGGGTTTGGGATTGTGGCGGAACGAGCCAATTGACGGAGCCTGCGAATGGGGCCGGTGCTGCGGACGCTTCAGAACGCGTTGGCTCTTCCCTTTGCAGCGCAGGCGTGACGTCCTCGAAGGCGAGGCAGGAAGATCTAAGTCATGGTCCGTGATGTCAAAGTCGTCGTCCTCGCTGTCGGAGAACCCCAAGGCCGCGGCGGCCTTGTAGGGTTTAGGATTGTGGCGGAAGGAGCCAGTCGACGGAGGGGGCCGCGAAGGGGGCCCGTGATGCGGGCGCTTGAGGCCGCGCTGGCTCTTCGACCGTCCGTCCGCACCTAGGTCGAAGTCGTCGTCGTCGTCGGAGAGGACGACTGTTGCGGTGCTGGTGCTGGTGCCGGCGGCGGAGGAAGACTTGGGGGTGTAGCGGAATGAATCGATCGGCGGCGGAGGCTGCAAGGGCGGCTTGTTGGAGCGCTTGAGGACGCGCGAAGGCTCGAAGGTGTGAAGCGACCACTCATCGTCAGAGATCTCCTCGAAGGATCGAGGCATCGGGGCGAGGCGGCGGCCGCAGCCCGCTGCTACACCTGCGGGCTGCGGCTGGGGTCTGGGGTTTTCGAGGCGGCGGGGAAAAGCCGGTGGAGACGGGAGGCGGGAAGACGAGGAGGCGGCGGCGACGGCGGTCGAGAGGGAGCACGAGGAATTGGGGAGGGAATTTTGGCGGCCGGAGGAGTGGGAGAACTGGGCGGCGCTGAACCCGAATAGACCGCCAATTGCTTTTCTGGAGGAGGGGGCGCGCTGTAATTTCCACTTTTGAGGGCAGTTTCCAAAATTTTCGGAAGGATTTGAATCATTTTGAATTAGAGAATTTTATGTGGGGCATCCCTGTCGGTCGGCGCATTTGGGTTAGAGTGTGTGCTACTGCTAATCTAGTTGCCGTGCTGGGTCGGGAGGGATGATTCGGAACCTTTTGATCTCTTACGCTACCCCAAGTTTCACTCTACTCTATAGCTTGACTGCTTGGGTGCTAGACTTATATCACACCCCTGAGCAATTGTGGCAATGTTTTGTTAGATTTTGCTTCTAATAACGTGTGTGTAACTCTTATATCTATCAAAAAAAATAGATAAGGTGTGGACGTCAACCCTTTAAACACATACACTTGTGTCCTACTTCTACTCCGATATATATGGCTACGGGATACTTGTATTGATAAATTTCAGTAATGATGGCTTGTTGTCCATTGTCACTTGTCTACAACATGAAGAAATAGCTGTATTAATGGCATACATAGAACATCGCTGCTGACCCTTTGTTCCGAGTAGTCAGGCAACTAGCTAACTACCTTCGCCAACAATGCTTGAGCAATACGTGGTAACTTCATCAGTCTTAGCTGCGTCGATTCAGTCTTCAATAGATATTCAATAGATATACACAGGAATGGAAAGTGTGTACAAAAGGACGTCGTTCTGCCGTTTTTCACGAGTGAACGAAAGAATGTCGTCCTGGCGTCGGCGTTCTTTTTTTTGCCGTGTTTGCCCCTGCTATCGGCATCCGGCGCGTGAGACGAAGCATTTGTATGGCCAGCGCCTATCGCATGCGCGCGTGAGACGAAGGTTTGCATGGCCCCGAGTCGCTGCCCTCGTTCCCCAACTCCACGAGACACCGTACCGCCTCCCATCGATAAGCGCATGGATCAATCTCCGGCTTCCAGCAATGAGTCCGACCCGACGTGGTGCAGGCGTAATCCGGCGACGCGTGCTGCACTTGCGGCGTCGCGTGTAGCGGCGCGTGAGGTGTGTGCAGCTGCTGCAGGGATGCATGCGGCAGCCGCTACGGCATCGCGTGAGGCACCGGCGGCTACTGCGGCGGCGCGTGCGGTGGCGGCTGCGGCCCGTGCGGCAACTGCTGCGGCCCGTGCAGCGGCTGCTCGCGGATCAGCGTCCCAGCGCGTGCGGCGAGTCCGGCAGCACCCCTACATCCGGCCTTCACGTCAAAGGGATGCGAGGTTGCGTACGCCGTCCAACGATGAAGACGAAGTGGTTGGTCCGGCCAAGGTTGAAGAAAGAGGAGAAGATGGACACCGGAGATGCTGCGAAGAAGGAAGAACTGGAGGGGGAGACCAAGAACGAAGATGCAATGAACTAATCATTTGGATGGTGAACATACGCGCGCATGCAAACGCCCCAGCAAAAAACGAGCGCCATGTAAAAAAAATACGCGCGCATGCAAAAAAAAAGAGCGCCGAACGCCACGCAGAGAAAACATCGCGCGCCCGCAAAAAAAATTGAGGCCTGCGGCCGCCAGGATTCGAACTCGGGACGCACGCATAGGGAGCAGCGCCATTAACCGGTTGGGATAGGAAAGAGATCTGGTTACAGAGCACATCGGACCTTATTTAATAAGGGCACAACTGGAAATTAGATTCGTAATTAATCACTCCTTGGTATGCCAAATTCTGTCCAAAACGACAATCTTTTGTACACCGGAGGTAGTATACTTTTATCAGAGTATGAAGTTTGTGTGCATATGTGAATGCCTACTTATATATTATGTTTGAAATTCTAAAATTTTTATTATTTGTGGTTTGAAAAGTTGTTTAAATCCTAAATAACTTGTAAGTAGAAAATATATTTGAGCATGTAATTTTCAAAATGTAAGTGTGATTTGTCTTGACAATTTTATTGAATACACAATCTGATCTTTAGCTTCTCTTATAATTTACCATCTCCGACAATTGATCATTAGAAATATCTGTAAATACAGTTTCTAAGTATATGGTAGCAACAACTATGCTATGATTGAGAAATTTATCTCTAGAGATGAAGTAAAAAAACGACAGAGGGACTAAGCCTCTTGTAATTAAGCTAATTATATATTTTTTATATGTAAAATCTAGAATAATAAAAAAACTAATTTTAATTAAGAGACACATATATTGAGTATTCATGATCTGCTTCTGGTTGTCTCATGATTTTAAAATTTAGCTCATAAGGTGTTACAACAACACGTTTTTTTACAATACATTTATTTTCTTCTATAGGCTTATTAAGAAAGTACCAAAAGAGCTCTTGAGATACCTTTAAACAGTGTTAAAAAGATGTTGCTAGGCGGAGGGGTTCCGCCTGACCTAGGGGGTAGGCAGTTCCCTAGGCAGCCTACGGCGGAGGCGGAGGTAGGGATGGGTGCGGCGGAGGTAGGGATGGACGTGGTGGCGGAGGAGGAAGCAGGGGACTAGCGCGCGCGTCGAGGTACGAACGGGCGATGGCGGATGAGGAGGTAGGGGCGGGTGCGCGGCGGAGAAGAGCTGGCGCGGAGGAGGAGGACGAACGGCGACCTATGCAGCGGAGGCCGCGCGCGCGGGTGGCCTGGGCAGGGGCCGCGCCGGGTGGAGGAAGAGTGAATGTATAAGGTGGGAGCTAGGTCGTAGGGGTTGAGATGGGTTGGGTTGGTTTGATGAGCTCTCTATTCAATTTAACTTTAGGTCCACTGATCTCCAGTGGTCTCTAGTTTTTCTCTTCTTTTAGAGACATAATTGATATGTATTGCAAAGTACATCACCGTCTAGCAAATCGTCTTGAATCGTCTATGCACGTTTAGGCTCATCTAGGCTTAGACGGTGGGTTATCATCTAGAAAACGCCTAGCGTTTTTTCGAATATTGACTTTTGGCGAATATTGCCGTAAGTCGGTATATCCTCGAGGTATAATATGAGACGACATCGTTATACGAGCTTAAATTTGTACCAAGTGATTAATTTTCTTCGCACGACTTTTGTGCCGTACATGCCCACATTATTCATCCGGAATCAAAGCAGAGGCAGAGGCAAGAGGGCTGTAAACGACACAACCGACCACACCACCATATACCCCGATCCGGCGTGAATTCGACCTGTCGTCCTCATCTCCGTCTCCCTCGACCCCCGTTCTCCATGTCTGACGCGTACAAGAAAGCCAAGGCTGGCCGCCTCGTCTTCAAGGGCGGCGAGGCCGCCTCCCTCCACAAGCCGAAGAAGCACAAGAAGAAGAGCAAGAAGCCCGCCTCCGATGCCCCGGTCGACGGCGATGTCGAGGCCGCGGCCGCGGCCGCGGAGGGCGCCGAAGGCGGAGGCGGCAGCGGCGCCGGCGACGACTACACCATCGATGCGGCGAAGAGGATGAAATACGAGGAGCTTTTCCCCGTAGAGACCAAGAAGTTCGGGTACGACCCCGCCAACGCCGCCCGCGCCGCCGCACGCAACCGCACAGTCGAGGAGGCCCTTGACGACCGCGTGCGCAAGAAGGCCGACCGCTACTGCAAGTGAGGTGAGGCATTGGGAGCTAAGCTAGGGTTTTCGTTTTGTCAGAATCCGATAATCGATCCCATATTGTGCTTACCGTTTAGTCAGAGTCCGATCTCTGATAATCAGATCCCTAAGGTTGCTTTGTCTTAGACCGAGTTGCCTTTTCGATTGCATGTTCAGTGATTCGATTTGAGTTGCTTGGTGCTGCCACCAACATGTGAATTTGGTTGGTGAGACTGGTATATGTTCGATCGGAGTTCATCTAGCTATGTTAAATCACGAAACTGTGAGCTGTGTTGCTACTGCAGTTGGCTGACTGTTATTAATGTATACTGTAAGCTTGATTAGTGGGAAAACCTTCTGTGTGGAACAAACAATCAAGAAATTCTGATGTTTGCTGCTATGTGTTAAATGCTTCCCGACCAATGTTCGAGCATGGTTTAGGTTCTTGAGGTTCTTTTTATCTTTTAAGTGCTATTGATATCTTTGCAACAGTGTAACTTTACTGACTCAAGAACCAAATCACAATGGGGTGGATTAAGTCCTGGTAGTTCTGGTTTAGATGGTGGGGAAAAAAACATGACCTGCTCAGGTTATCCTGGTGTAATGATTTAGTAGTAATGATATGGTTTAATTGTTACCTCTGCTGCTGATGGATGCAAGAAGATGTGCCAGGGACAGTAGCGGAACTGTGTGTTTGTTAAGGCTAGGACACTAGCATTAGTCCTCCATCCTGGACTCCTGTTCAACTGGTAACCACCAAATGGATGGACTCTTGCCTGTTGTCTCGGCTAGGGTTCAGGCACCGGCCACTGGGGCTTCACCATACGAGAGTGGCTGAGATAGATGGCGAGAGCAAGAGAGATCAGGGCCAAGGGAGAAGAATTAGGCCAAACAGCTGGGGCCAGTCCTTGCCGTAATCGAAATGGGCAATGGAAAACTATAGGTGGTATCCTGCAAGTTTGGGTCACGAGGCTGCAGCACTATTGGCCCTAGTTTGACTACACCTGGCCATGGATCCAAATACTATGTAGACCTGGTTAATCTGGGTGGCCCCTTCTTGACTGAGCAGATCACATGTTTTTGCTGCATCACCGAGAACATAGCACTGCATCGCAATTCAGCATACAGAGTTGGTAATTTTATAGTTCCACTTGGAGGATTCAAATCTCCAGTATGCTTCTTACCTTTATTCGTTCTGTGTGTCATATATGTATCATGTGACTGGAGTGGTTGTTGCTCAATACTGATGCCCCTAGGTTAATATTCGACCATTCCTATACTTCTGTTTGCAAATCTGTTTTAATAGACTCTCACTCTAAAGAACAGTCCTTCAATTGTTAAAAGGTTATGGCTTCATCATATTTCTTTGTTGGCACGCAACATCATATGTATGGATTACTGTATTTTGCTAACTGTCATTTCATGTTGAATGTTGTCTGATATCCTTTTTCTACTTGACAGGTGGCTCCTCACCGTAGTTGGAGAGAGGCCCACTTGACTTAGCTCAGAGCATCAGAGATGGTATCTTTGGACGAGTCAGGACTCAGGACCAGATGGTGTATTGTCGTTTAGCTAGTCTCAGTACCGTTCAAGCATGTTCTTGTATGCATATGTACCAGTAAGCAGAAGGATGCTTGCATCTATTGTTCTGAGATGATTTTACTCTACCCTCTTTCTTGCTTGATTTGCTCATTTAGAAATACCAGATGGTTTGCGCTGCAGTTGTTTAATGTGTATTTGTAATACGGTTACAAGCCTGGAAAGTGTTTCCTATGCAGTGCTGTATTTTATCCTTTCGACCGCGCTACTACTCATCCACTTGATAGAGAACATAGGGTGACATTGAGTAACAACTATATGGTGTATTGATCTTTATCTTCTTACCACATTAAGTGATGTTTACCTGCAATATGATCTCGAGCGTTGCATCTTAAGAACAGTTTAGATTCTGTTTCTGTATAACTGTAGTAGAGTTCAGTGCACATGCCTGCAATATTGAACAGAACTGTATTGACAGACTATGGATGGCACAACATATTCTTATGTAAGACAAAAGGTTCATTTTTGCAGGTTTTATGGTAACTACTGAACATGCTTATGTTTTATGGTAACTACTGAACATGCTTATTTTTAACCTGGCTGTTAGTGTCACTAAGCTTGCAATTTATACTTGGTCTAAGTTGTCTGGTCAACATTTTCTTATGGGGTGGGCATGGATCCTCACTTAAGATTGAGCTGCATACTAATTTATTGCATCTTTTTAGTTGTACCACAATAATGCTTCAACAGTTCAACTGCATGTCAGTTACCTTTTCCTATGTTTGTACCTTTCTTGAGTAATAACTTATTCCTAATTTGTACCGTATTAACCCCCCCCCCCCCCCCCCCCCTCCTTTTTGACTGTATCTGGTCCAAACCAATTCTCTCAGTTGAATGGATTTATCCTTCCACTGTAAATTTCCGTTGCATGTTGTATGTTTATTTTCTGGTGTGATTCATGGATTGGCATTATTGTTTTGAATGAATGAATATTATCTATCCTGTTTTGGTTCCATCAACTTACTCTCAGCTCTTTTGCATCCACCATGATCGTGACTTCAGCACTTGTCTTGACTACTTTAGCCTGGTAGGGATATTGGTTATTCCACTGAATGAGAAGTTTCCGAAAGGGCAAAATAGCTTTTACTCTACTTTCATGCTCATAGCTGTTGGTGAATTGTCCTGTCATGACTTATCTTGCTTCCTTTGGTAAGTAACATTCTGTTCACTTATGATTGTGTTGTGTAGTTGTGCTTTTACTGGACTATAAAGGCAATAAGGTTCGGGAGGGTTGCATTGTAGATGGATGCTCAAATCTCCAGGTATCTTTATTTTTCTGGCTATTACCAGTCCTTTTGTCATGTGTAGTGCCAGTAGTACAAGTATCATCATGGTGATTTATAATTCTACATATCATATATGCTTTTCTAAGCAGCCAGCAAGGATAACTGGCCACATGGTTGCTGCTGCTGTTTGAGCACAGCTGAAAAGGCTTGATTCTAGGACACATAGATCTAAAAGAAGTTTCCTGTCTAGCCTGCATTATTTGAAAATTAAAAATTGTGATTATGCACTCTGTATATATATAAAAAAGTCCTTTCAACTTTCCAAAATTTATAAAAAGCTTTGTAGTGATTTTGTTCCTACGCACCACAACTGAAAATTCAATCGAGTATCAAATCTCCCTTGCTGGAAGATACTGCTTTCATTTGTCATTGTCAGTTCCCACCTTCCTGAGGTGCCACTTCTCACTAAGAGGCCTTTGCATCCGTCATCTTTCTAGATGACCTTTGTCCCTAGTGTTTGACTCGGAAGGGGGTCAACATAGAGTAAATAAAGGTGCATCCGGCTTGCTGGTCATACAACTGTACTGTGAGTTCTTGATGCACTTTATCTCTTATTCACCTCAATTAGAATAAATGGTGCACATGCTTAGTGCTGGATATCCACGCTTTGTCTCGTCTCTTTCTGAAAGTTGGAGGACTCTTATGTCCACCGCTTGAAAGTGCTTCATTGTTAGTTGTGATAGCTTCTAGTAACTGCTAAGTCATGATGAATTCCTTGGATCTCTCATCAAGGTCATACTGACAACTCTGGTTCCACATCTGAGTTGACATTTGATCATGTAATCATCTGAGAATACAAATGGCATCATGGTAACCGTTTGTTGTCGTCCAAGATGGGTCTTTTTTTTTAATAAGCTATTGAACAAATACCTTATGAAAAGGGCCTGCTGTCCCTTTCTCAATGTTCCCTTTTGATGAAGATTACATCCAAAACCAGAAAGAGGTACTGTCTCTGGCAGCTAATGGTGGTAGTTTTATAGATCATTATTTGAGATACTTCCCGTCCCACCTGTTAACTCAATCACCAGTATTTGTGAATCAGACTGGTAGGGTAAGTGGAATGCTTTTGTAAAGAATAATGGTGGGAGTTCATGTTACATTAGTAAGGTAGGGAGCCTCCAGTGCTCCAAGTTCTGTTTACTTTCTGAATGCTGAGAGTTGAGAAACAAAGATACCGTTTTATTGAATTTCTACTGGAGATTATCACCTTTCCAAATGTACTTAAATATTAGCTCCAAACAAATCTGTATTTTTTTCAGCTCTAGATAGAATTCATGCTGGTCAATTGACTGTCGTAGCTTGGAAATTTAGAATACAGGCTGTATGCACCTGTATCCTCCCTGTAATAATGGGACACACAGGTTAAAATTACAGGCTTGCCACCCGCTATATAGTCGTTTTAACTCCATATGGCCTCTGTACTGCATGGTTCACGATAGGTTTCTGTAATGTCTAAGTTAGCTCTCTTCAGAGTATGACAACCTGACACCAGAGTTTAGACTTTAAACTCATGGTTGGGGGACATCGCGTGGAACATTGAAATTCTGTAAAATTTCAGGTTACTAACTAACTATCAGATGGGGTAGTGATGACTAGCGGAAGCTATTTTCTGCTGCCATGTGTGTTACATTTCTGTTTGTTGTAAGGTGACGCAAATCACAGCATTTTGTTGTTCTTTTGCAGTTGGTCTGCTGGAGACATCATTTCCATGTTATTTCTTCTTTTTTTTTCATCAGAATGGTAATTTGTGTATTCTGATTTCTGCTGCGGAGCTCCAGGTTAAAAAGTTCTCCAATTGCCATGGCATGTTCAGACGCTTCTTTCCTTGCATCCACATGGTACACTCTAGAGGCTAGAAGTACTCGGTTGCAGCCTTGAAATCTCCCTGGTGCACCAACACGACCACAATGGTAAGGTCTTTCTACCTGTGCAGGCCAGTGCCTTCCTACCGTATGGCTCGCAAAAGGTGCATAGGCATGCAACCCCACAGGCCAATATATGATGATACCATCCCTTTGCCACCGACCCACTGAAGCTGCAGTCTTGTCCAAGAATATCCTGGACCAGAGTTTAATTGCCAGTACCATCATTAAGTAATGACCATCATGCTACTGTATAATCTTTATATGATGGTATCCAACCTATGCTTGTGAGGGAACAAGAGTCCAGTTTGTTATAACTTGATCATTTTTTATAATTGAACGTAAGGCGATGTCATACATGACTCGGCATTGCGTTGCCCCGGCTTTGCTCAGCCTTCCACTTGTCCAGGTAATGTGGTTCCTTTTGAAAGAAAGATCCTTTTGGTACATATATGCCTTCTTTTCTTTACCAAAGGACCCTCGTCAACTGTCTATACTATCCGTAGTAACTTGCAACCTTATCGTCATTGTTGTCCGTTCATTCTAGCGGAATAGTGATGCCCTGCAGAAACTGTCTTGAAGTGAGAGGCTCTTGTGACATGTTTCCCGTCGTGGCTGAACATACTTTACCTACGCGGTATGCGTGAGCACGCGCGTGCTTGCAGCTGAACATGCGCGAGGGGTGATGGAGAACGGGACCGCGAGAGGTTGCATTGTTCGGGTACTTTTCGTGGACCATTAGCTTATCATTCATCACATAATCATTTGCCACCGGAACATTCCTCCGAATTGTCTTCTTCCTCCTACGATAAGTTGTTCTATTTTGTCAAAAGTGGCTATGAGGAAAAGTATGTTCGTGCCCCGGCCCGTACCAAGCGCGGTGAGGTGTCACCGGAGAGCGAGGAGGTGGCCTATTACAAGACAAGCGCGAGCAGGGAGCAACGAGTCTGTGAGAGCAGACGAGTGTGTGTGTCAGTGTGCGTATGTGTGCTCGTTTTAGGAAAAAAAAATCACCATAATCCTTTGAAACGAGGAGGCCAGAAACTCTAATTTTGACGTGCTAGATGGAATCGGCACAACTTCTTGCAGTTTCTGCCCAACTGCTGATTACAAATCACACGAGAAGCTGAGACTGAGCAGGTACTGTCGAAACGATCACGTCATGCCGACGACACGACAGCATATCATCCTCGAAAGCCCGCACCTCTAAGAGGAGAAAGAAAAGCTCTCCATGCGGCGCGCACCAACAAAAAACGACCCCCATCCGCCGTCAACCTGGTCCACTCACTCTGGCGTCTTCCGCACCATACGCCCACACACAGTAACGCATGCACGCCGCACGGGCATGCAAGTGTTGCGGCGCAGCAGGCACAGCTAGCTCAGTAGCTCACCGGTATATTTCATGGCCCAAGACAACGCACCAGCTGGTCGCGGCCGCTCCACCACTCCACCAAGCACCGGCATGTGGGAGTCTCCTCCTCGCCAGATGCAAGCGCACGCGCCCTTCCCCTCCTGGAGCCCCTACGCCGGCACGTTCGTCGCCGGAGCCGGCGAAGCCGTCGGCGCGCACCTCTCGCCGCCGCCGGCAGCGGCCGACTCGCCGCGCCTGCCGAGCGAGCACGTCCCCGACCATGTCTGGAACCAGAGCGCCCAGTAAGTGTGTGTGTCTATATATATATATGCACACGTCTAACAACACATGGTTGCTGCTGATCGGTGCATGCCAACTGACAATCTGACGTCGTGCACTATTGTCAATAGCAGGGAGAACTTCCTTTCCCTGCTCGGGGCGAGGAACGTGGTGCCGGAGATGTTCGAGGACGTCCCCGCGGCGTGCGACTACCTCGCAGGGCCGGTGGGCGCCGCGGCGTCGGCGGCGGCTGGCAACACGGGCGGCGGCGCAGCTGCCTACGGCCTCGGCAGCGCAGACCGTCTGTACTCGGGGAACAGCGCGGCGCACGGGAGCAGCGTGGGCTGCGCGCCACGCTACGATCACGAGGTGAAACCAGCAGACTGCAGCCTGCAGCAGGGGTTTGGAGCTCCCACGGCTTCATCATTTCTGCAGCAAATGATCCCTACCCTGGTGGAGATTCAGACTGCTCTGGGTTATTCCGGCATGGGATCTGGAAGACCAACGGAGTCTTCTTCTTTCGGCGTGGGGTGCCTGCCGCCGGATGCCGGTTCTTTTGGTGACCACAGGCCAGCTTCAGAATTCATGTCTAGCAACAGCAGTAGACATGAGCAAGATATTAGGCCGGTAAGGTTGACTTGCTAATGGCAAAGTACAGCTTCTCGATCGTCTGCGATGCTTACAGATGTGAACAGGTGAAATCTGTCGAATTCAGAGCTTGATTCTTGCAGGGGATGGGCAGTAGCAGCAGTGGAACTGGAGCAGCAAGTGTAGCCACGAGGAGGAGATCAGAGGAGAGGGTTGGAGTTGGAGGAAACGCGAAGAAATCGAAGCAGGAGGCTTCCCGCAAGGCGTCGCCACCCAAGGTAATCCTGCGAAATTACAGATGACCAAGTAAAAAGCCCGGGGTTTTTGAGCAAGAATTTGGCAATTTTGTTTCAAACGCAGGCTCAAGCGCCCATAGTGAAGCTGGGAGAGAAGATCACAGCACTGCAGCAGATCGTGTCACCTTTCGGGAAGGTACAAGATTCTTACTGCAAGTTCTCCTAATGCAAAGCTGGATTCTGTTCGTTCCTTTTTATTCGCTGTTAACTCGCCCTGAACATTGCATTTTTGCCAGACTGATACATCATCGGTGCTGTTTGAGACGATCAAGTACATCAAGTTTCTTCATGAGCAACTACAGGTAAGTGCATGCGCGCATCATGCCATATTTTTGTCTTGCGTAACTTTCAATGTTGATTTTGTTAGACAAAATACTAAGATCCTGAAGTAGTAAAACTTCGGCTGAGCATTGTATATAGGCCCAACAAAGATGCAATATCTCAAGATATAAACACTGAACCGTTGCGTGAGTGCTTCAGCCTTTTGCCCTGGCTGCAGTGAGGGTACCATATTGACCTATACTCACCTTTTATCAGTGGACTTCCAAGTCATGCCAAAGTCCTGTGTAAAGAATGATCACGCTGTCCCTTTCCAGAGTCCAGACACTAATGAACTTAAAAAAGAAATTCCGTTAAAAAGAACTTAAAAAAGAAAAGGGGGGCACTTAAACACTCTCACAGCCATTAGTCCACCTTTTCTGAAGCCTAACAATGCTGACAACACCCCATGCCTGACCTGCTCTTCCATTCTATGATCTGGTATTCTGGTGCAGCTGTTCAGTGAGCCGTACATGACGAAAAGCGCACACGAGGTACCGATAAAGCAACAGATTTACATTCCCT
Source organism: Panicum hallii (assembly GCF_002211085.1). NCBI lineage: Eukaryota > Viridiplantae > Streptophyta > Magnoliopsida > Poales > Poaceae > Panicum > Panicum hallii. The sequence continues at coordinate 41,808,413 of NC_038048.1, read as the reverse complement.
TTTCACTAATCTATTGGCAACAATGCATGGTCACCACTCACTGACGACGTATGATTTTTTGTTTCAGGGCCACGTCCCGTTTGGAGGCGAAGAGAAAGAGAAGACAGGGACGGGGCATGAGAGTGGCTTGAGGGGCAGAGGGCTCTGCCTGGTCCCTGTCTCGCTGACCTCGCAAGCGTACCACGACGACACCCTGCCGGACTGCTGGACGCCGGCGTACCGGAGCTGCCTGTACCGGTAGATGATCTCCCTCAGCGAGGCGGCACCTGCATCAGCAATAGGATGCACAAGGATTTGCTTTCTTTTTTTCTGCCACGTCGAGTTTGATTTACAGTCTATTGCTCAAAAAAAGATTTACAGTCTAGTTCAGGCGAATAACATACTTAGGCATCTCAGACATTGGCCTTCGGAAAAGCCAGCAGCTAGCAGAGGTCCGCCAGTCAGTCGAGTCGACAGTACTACTAGCTAGCATCTCACTGCCTATGAATGTTGTTCGGAGCCATTGTTAGCTTTAGCCACTGGCATCCGCATTTGCACTCTTTGGAGGCCATTGTACATGTCATGCCTTTTGAAGGCGTAAACTGAGATGATGTTCAGTTGGTCACACACCATGGATTCCAGTGGTATTTTCTCGGCCTTTTTTTTCTTCCTTTGCGAAACCGCCGAGCCGAAGGCTGCAAGGCGCGCCTGCACGGCAAACCTCGTAGCTGTCGTCGACAAACTAATGCAGCGGATTCAAAACTCTGGGTTGGGCTGAAACTGAATGCGTTGCTTCGTAGTCAGGCCAGTTTCTCAAGAGAAAGAGGCGTCCAGTTTAGGCTGCTGGACGCTAAATCCACCCCTGCCCGTGCTATAGGATGAAGGCCTAACAAATGTTCAGCCACACACTTACAACGTGCAGTTCTGTCTGTTTGCTCAAAAGAAAAAAAACATGCACTTGCTGAACCTGAAATTCTAGCTGCAACTGCAAGGAACCACCGGCCTGTCACGCTTCTTGAAGCATTTGGAGTGCTCAAATTAACGTCTGTATAACGCATTGCCAGAGTGGCGCTTCCGCATACCCACTGTATATATGATCAAGTAGACGCAAGATTTGTTTGCACGGTACCATTCTTTTAAATAAAGCGCTCAAGGTACTCAAACTCGAGATGTGTCTGATTTGTCGATCCGACTCTTCTCCTCTCTACCGTACTTGATCTCAACTGTAGCTCAAAAGATCTGAAAGCTGCTAGCCTGCTACGTGACAATAAGAGGTAGAATCAAAGCCCACGTGACGATATGGCGATATGCCGTAGAACCTTTCATCTTTCGGCCCCACCCAATAATGAGAATCCACCCCGTATTAGCGTATATTTGGAGGAGCTAAAGTTAGATGCTAAACTTCAGCATATATTAGTACTTATACTCCATGCTAAAGTTTTTAATCTTGGCTATAAAATTTAGACTACTCCATTAGCACTCTTGTATGAGCTAGTACTAAAATTTAGCACTTTTGCATATTAGCATTTGGATCCAAATACCCCCTTAGTCACCATCATTTCGGCTCTATTTGGATCCAAGTGCTAATAGACGCTAAACTTTAGCACTAGTATATCCAACGGGAGTGCTAATAACATATGCTAAATTTTAGCTAAGACTTAAAATTTTAGTATAGATTTGATTGCTAATACGTACTAAAGTTGCGCTCAACTTTAGCACTCTGTTCCTACGCGATCACGGATCTTCTACTTCGTCAAAAAAAAGTCGAAACAAATACGAGACACATCCCCGGTCAAGATCATGAGGTCCAATTATGAATTCTGCTAAGGCATCGGCAGTGACAAAGGATGTCGGTATCTTCCCGGGAAATTAAACTACTATTTAAGTGTCACGTTAAACGCATGTAGCAAGTGCATGAACCGGCAGCGCCGTGCCAACATCAATGTCACAGAAAAAAATCCCCCAAAAATAGAGAGAAAAACAAACGTCGCTTTCCTTGTCAGGCTGGCTCACAGCAGTTGGCATGAGCGCGTGATGAAACGCGCGTGTTTCGTAGCAGAAGGGAAGGAGAAGTTTGATCCTTCCGGATGCGGCGTTCCGATCCGCCCTCTCGCCGCCGTACCGTGCTCGCCATGGATGGCACCTGACCTGACAGATTTGGTCGAGGAACATTTATTTTCCTGCAGATTTGCTCAACGGTGGCCTGATTGCCAACCCGCGCCGACGGTGCAGTTCGCACTGCCGAGAACAAGTTGAGGAAGTTGGCCAGAACCCAGTAGCGTGGCGAAGCCTCAAAACTCGATGCCGGACACTCGCGGCCATGGCGAGCAACCTGAACAAGTCCACCGTTCCGCTCCTCGCGGCCACACCGCCCTGCCGGCGAGCAAGGCACCGGGTCCTCACCTCCGCTACAGAGACATGCCCTTGCGTGCGCCGACACCCTCGCCTCCCGTGCGCCGCCACACGGGCAGTGCGAGTACGGCACGCCATACCCTGATTGATTGCTGAGCAGGCCAGTCCGTGAACCATGTCCACGGCGTCGCCCAAGGAAAAGTCCACGGCGTGTCCTGCTCCGACGCCCGATTCCCCACCCACCTCGGCCACTAGCTGTCACCGGCCCTGCTGCGCCTCCGCTACAAAGCGAGAAAGCGCACGGCGCGAGCTCCCCCAATTCCCCATTTCCCCGGACGCCAGCGGGCCACGCCGCCACGCCCCGCTCCCTCCAGCCGGCTGCCGCTCGATCCGTCCTATCCAGCGGGCGGTGGCCATGGGATTCGACAAGGAGGCGAGCTCCTCGTCCTCGCGGCTCGACGCGGCGGCGCCGCTGCTCCCGCAGCACGGCGGCGCGGGCGGGCACCTGTCGTCGCAGCCCAAGACGTTCGCCAACGTCTTCATCGCGGTGGTCGGCTCGGGCGTGCTGGGCCTCCCCTACACCTTCTCCCGCACGGGCTGGGCGGCGGGGACGCTGCTGCTCCTCGCCGTCGCCGCGCTCACCTTCCACTGTATGATGCTGCTCGTCGCCGCGCGCCGCCGGATCGCCGACGAGCACCCCAAGATCGCCTCCTTCGGGGACCTGGGCCACGCCATCTACGGCGCGCCCGGCCGCCACGCCGTCGACGCCATGCTCGTGCTCAGCCAGGCCAGCTTCTGCATCGGCTACCTCATCTTCATCTCCAACACCATGGCGCACCTCTACCCTATCGGGGCCGACTCCCCGGCCTCTCCGCTCCTCACCGCCAAGGCGCTCTTCATCTGGGCCATGCTGCCGTTCCAGCTCGGCCTCAACTCCATCAAGACGCTCACGCTCCTCGCGCCACTCAGCATCTTCGCCGACGTCGTCGACCTCGGCGCCATGGGCGTCGTCCTGGGCCAGGACGCTTCCATCTGGCTCGCCAACAAGCCCCCCGTGTTCGCCTTCGCCGGCCCCGCCGAGATCCTCTACGGGCTCGGCGTCGCCGTCTACGCCTTCGAGGGAATCGGCATGGTCCTGCCGCTGGAGGCGGAGGCCGCGGACAAGCGCAGGTTCGGCGCCACGCTCGCGCTGTCCATGGCGTTCATCGCCATCATGTACGGCCTGTTCGGCGTCATGGGCTACCTCGCGTTCGGCGCAGCCACGCGGGACATCATCACCACCAACCTCGGCACGGGGTGGCTCTCCGTCCTGGTGCAGCTCGGCCTCTGCATCAACCTCTTCTTCACCATGCCCGTGATGATGAACCCGGTGTACGAGGTCGCCGAGCGCCTGCTCTGCGGCAAGCGCTACGCCTGGTGGCTGCGCTGGATCCTCGTCGTGGTCGTCGGGCTCCTGGCGATGCTCGTGCCCAACTTCGCCGACTTCCTCTCGCTCGTCGGGAGCAGCGTCTGCGTCGTGCTCGGGTTCGTGCTGCCCGCCGCGTTCCACCTCAAGGTGTTCGGCGCCGAGATCGGGTGGGCCGCGCTCGTTGCCGACGTGGCCGTCATCGCCATCGGGGTTGCGCTTGCGGTGTCTGGGACATGGACGTCGCTCGTTCAAATCTTCAGTTCTTCTTCCAATGTGTAAGCATCGACAGCTTCTCACCTTGTCAAATGGATCATGCCTTGCTACTGCATTGGGAACGCTCAACTGTACATTGGTTCGAGGAGATTGAGGCCCAATTCAGCTGCCATGTGGATCTGGGCATACTTGCATTGCTTCAAAATATGCGATGGCATACGCAATTGAAATCTATAAGCTTTTGTTCAGATATAGGTTCCAATTGTCTGTAGCAAATCCATGTGTGTGTATCCTATGTGGTCTTGAAAGAGAAAAATGACGAGGAATCAATGGATGCATGTAAAAACGCACGAGTAGCTATGTTATGTTTTTTTTTTTGGTTTAAAGAGTTCGTTTCAGGATCTCTATAGTCTCGTGTTCTGTCAATTCCTTAGCCCTGAAACAAGTTGTGTACTATTGATCCCTGACCTTGTGCATGGTTTTGGTTTCTTGGCCGTAATTTTGAATGATTCGAAGAGGACTAGAGGTTGACAAGTAAGAGCGGTATAACAATCCTGGGCTTATGTTTAATGGAAATGTTGTCGTGCACTTCTCGAAGAAAGAAAACTTGGAGGATTTGCCCATGTCAAAAGAAGAACTTTTTTTTATGGGGAATGAAGGACATATTGGGTCAAACGATTCAGTCACTTCACTGGAGAATGAGAAAGAAAACAGCGGCTCCTATCCTTCCCTTCTTTGCCATCAGCTTACAGACTGAAAACTGCTTCGTTTTCAGTGGCTGCTCTGTTCTTTCTCCAAGACAAAACTGATGGCAGGTTTTCGGCGGCCTCCTAGAGTCCTAGTAAGCTCCTACGATACTACCCCCGGGCTAGCAAAGTAGTAATAGCATCTTCACCCGGGCAAGCGGAGAGTCACATGTTTTCGAACAAATGAACACCATGTGATGCAGTGAGATGTCCACCCAATGGAGCGAGTTGCGTAGACCACTGGACGGCTGTTTCTCGTTGGCGTGGGCCCCGTGGCGAGGATGTATGGCCAGCTACTTTTGCTCTGATGCTGCATTTCTCTCGATGGGTTTTTATCCATCTCTGAATTGATGGCAACCGTGTTGTCTGTTATCCCCTGGTCAGTTGGTCCAGATTCTTCGGGAGATTAGCCTGATTCCATGGATTCGCAGCTGCCTTCACTCTTCAGCTCCCAAAGCCGGTACTGTGTATAAATCAGCAAAGCTCAGAACAGAGCAACGTTACTAGTACGCTTCTATTAAGGACATTTTCCTGAGTCGTCCTGACTGAACCGGAGATGGATCGAAATATCGAATTGTGCACGTTCAGTCTGTTCGTTCAGAACAGGCAGGGACTATACGAGAGTCCTCTCCCCAAACGGATGGAAAGTTGTTGGAGTCTTGGAGATGGGCCAGCCCAGTATTTCATACAAATCTGGCCACAAAAGCCCACCGTCAAACTCGTGTTTACGCCCACCGTCTTTCAGAACAAGCAGGACTAAACGGAGTCTCCAAGGACCCATCTGTTGACAGGGGATACTAACATTTTGGAGGCTCCAAGGCATGGCTGGAGGGGTCCCCGACTGCTGGTGTGATTACCCAGGCATCTCTTTGTCGATCAAATATGGATTATTCCAAACTAACCATTTCTCTGTTTTACAAAATAGCATGTAATTCACCTCTAGATCTATTGTATGCTGGGAATGCATGAGACAGCATATATATATATTTCAGTTGGACTCGATGCTCATTTTAGTTTTTATTATTTTTGCTAAGTTGAAGTCCAGTTTCCCCCCCCACATTATGTCTGTTTCTTCTCCCTCGTTTGAGGCTTTGAACCTAGTGAAAACGATTCAACACCATGAGAAGATTGTGATGTGAACTGAGCAAGCATGCCGGGTCTGCCAGATCGGCCCTGAAAGATCAAGTACCCAACAGGGCAGACCTTGTGCAACTCAACCCCATGTTGATTCCGTCCTTGTGTAATCCGTTGGAGAGCATGGCAATCTAGTACTAGGCTAGTACAGATCACCTAGGGGTCAAGTACTGTGCCCTACTGTCCGGTTCCCTCAGATCCAAGATGCAGGGAACCCACGTGGAGGAGAGATGGAGAGGACGGAAGTCTGGAAGGCTGAAAACTTGCTGGGACTGACGACTGACCGACCATCCGTGGCCGGTGATGCATCTGCCCCACAGCCACAGCGACCCATCCTACTGTTTTCTCTTCGCCATATCCGCAACTGATCTCCGCAGCCCTACGACGGCCTCCTTGGATAGTGCCAACCAAGATATCTCCTAACATGTTTTTCTTAAAAAAAATATATCTCTCAACATACACAGTGTTAGAGCTTGGCAATGAGGTATAGTGTTAGAGATAAGTCTCCATCGAAGAACTCGACTTTAATAATATTTTTAAATGGCAATACAGCCTCAGAGCTGAGAAGACCATAACCATAACTACTATTGGAGGTGTCCTAAGAGAGTTAAGAGCGCTGGCACCGCAGTTGGTGCTTGACAAATCTGGCCTCGGCCGATATATATGCACAGCACCAAATGGTCTTCAGACACTGCCGCATCAGGCGCTCCAGAACCAGCAACCACTGAATCCGCATCGCCTGCAAGAGAGGACCAGCCCCCAGCTTGTGGTACCTCGTACTCCTACCAATGTTCGGCACCTTCCATAATCCGCTGCTGTAATTGCTTCGGCCTCACGTTAACCCTTTTGCCAGGCGAGGAAAGGCAGCACCGGCACATCGTGATCCAAGCATTTTTTTTCCCCACTGGTCGCGTCAGACGCGACGCCAAGTGCCGGCACCTGATTGCGCGGGGACGATGGCTCTCCCACGTTTGGGCACCGGGCGCGAGTGATTCTGTCGGTTGTGGTGGGTCTGTCCCGTCCCGGGCGCCTCCTCGCCGATCTTCCTTTTTAAACCCCCCTCTTCTTCGCTCGCTCGCTCGCTCTTCAGAAGTTTCAGAGCCTGGGTAGCGAGTGTACACGGCACAAGCACAGAAGGCAGAGGCCACCAACCTAATCCTCAACTGCCCTCCAGACGCGAACTCCCTCCCCCTCCCCTGCCACCCCGGCAACCCCAACGCCACACCATCTTCTCTCCCGGCCTTGCCTTCGTCTTCGGTTTCGTTCCGGCCCGGGCCTCAGTCCTCCCCGATCCCGCTCCTGAACAGGAAGCTGGCCGGCCTGCTTCCTCCTCCGGTGAAGAAGGAGTCGCTAATCTTGGCCGGCTTTGATCCCTTCGTCGGGGGTTGCCCTGCTGCGCTTGGACATCGCGCCTCGACTGCGCCGCGGATTATCGATCGGCCAGCCATGTTCGTCAAGAAGCTCGTCGAGAAGGCCTCCAAGAAGGTACGGTGACTGGGTCCCCTCCTCCTCCTCCTCCCTCTCTGTCTCTCTCCCCATGCGTGCTCTGCCGTCTCAGTTTCCACCTTGCCTTCTCCTTCCTGCGTCTGTTCTTGCCTGACGCAGCGTGGTTCTGTGGTGTAGTATGTCGATGACGACGCTGCAGAACACGCACTTGAAATTTGGGGATCGGCGTGTCTTTCTTGCCGCTTAGGGGCTGTTCTTGTTTTTGCCTAGCCTCCGCACTGGTTAAACTCCTCGATTTTTCAGTCAAAAAAACTGATTCTTTAGAACGTCACTGTCCATTTTTCTTCTTCAAGCATTGTTTTCCTGCGGAAGCAAGAAAAGAATGTTGCCCCGTAGACGCCGTGGCGTATGGCTCGTTCGACTCTGACAGAGACACGGTTCCATTCGCAACCATGTTCAGAAATTCAAACGTTTTCGAAATGTAGGACACCCCAGGAGATCAAGGCGCGGCACTCGCAGGCCCATGTGATCTCATAAATGCCGAGCCACTAGAAAAGAATATTGGTTTCCAACACATTGTTTATTCCCGGCAGAAAATTGCTCTTACCGGTGGTAAAAGTGAAAGTAAAAACAAAAAATGCCGATCGGCAAGAACAGAGAGCGTTCGGCGCAGGCATGATCTTTGTTAAAGGCGATCGAGGCGGATAAGAATTTGCATTGACGGGGTCAGATGCTACATGGATTTAGTTAGTATAATCCGGAGCGCTCATACAAAACAATAGTTGGTCGGTGCTTCGAGATCAACGAACGATAGATTCGCTTACCCCAATGCTGGTTCAACGTATCGCAGTCGCGGGCCGGCTGCCGTCTGCTTCGCATCGAGTCGCATCTGGCCATTCGGCTGTCAGTCCAAGCATGTTTGTTTACCCATAACCCAGCTGTTTCCTGGCTCTGCTGCGCTGCAAGTGTTCCTTGTCCTGAAGGGGCCGTAGCGTAGCATGAGCACGGCCCGTGTCTGACAAGCCACTTGGGCAGATGATGGAGATTGGAGATGGAGATTGATACAGAGGTCAAGGAATGATGCTCTGTTGAAGACAAAGTAGATGCCGTAATCAACTTCAGAGTGGAGCAAGCTGCGTGCGAAGTAGTTAACGAGAAACGAGAGCAGGTCGTGCCGTGACAGTGACACGGCGAGCCGCGAGCGGAGAGCCCGGTGCTACTAGGGATAGAAATAAGCTGGTCACTGAGTTAGGATAACCTACACGTTGTTGGGCGTAGAGTTTTTCAAACTATCGTACGTGTACGGTTGTCCCCTGGCAGCTTGATTTTCAGAGCAAGCTAGATCCGGGACACATGGCAGTTCGGAATGGCACAACATTTTGTAAGAAAAAAAAAGAATGACACAAAATAAGGTGTGAGGTGTGCGAGACTGAGCCACCGAGGTGACCGGCCATGTGCAAATAGTGCAAGGCCGGTGGGTAGCTGGTCCAGGAGACCCGCAGCTGGTGCCACGTAACCTTTGTTTCATTCATCTTCTTTGTTATTAATCATTGCACTAAAAGTTCGGGGCGAGTCTTGCCCAATTTCTTGTGGGTACCATGCGGCTGGAAGATCAATTCCAATGCGATAGTAGAAAAAATTAGCTCCCGGCGAGGATCGAACTCGCGACCTTTCGCTTACGAAGCGAACGCACTACCACTATGCTACGGAAGCAGTTGATGCTGGCGTTCTGACACGTAATAATATAACAGCAAAACTTCGGAAGCATCAGCAGCCTGCGCGCCGAGGACGTGAGCCCGCGGCTGGCCTTCCACTACGGCGTCCCCGCCGACGCCTCCCTCCTCGCCTACGACCCCGTCCTCCACGTCCTCGCCGTCGCCACCAGGTAACAACGCGGCCACCGCCTGCTCCCCTTCTCCTTCCGCTTCTGCTTCAAGTTTTCGCTTCCAGACTCCGGTTCCAGTTCTTCTGAGTTCTGAGATGGCCGACACACATTTGCTTTCAGGAATGGGCAGATCAAGCTGTTCGGCCGCGACAACACGCAGGCTCTGCTCCAGTCCCCCTCCCCACTCCCTTCCAGGTTCTTGCAGGTACCGCCGCCTTCCCGTCTCCAATCCCATTGCTTAATTTGAGTGTCCAATGTCGCACGGGGAGACTTGCAGGCGACTCACTCTTCGCCGCTCCGTTTCAGTTTGCTGAGGGCCAAGGGGTTCTGCTCAATGTCAACACCCAGAACCAGATCGAGGTGAGTAGGTCTACATGCTAAGCATATTTGGTGCTGTCGTTTCCATGCCTTGGTAATCGGTAAGGCATCTTGTGTGCAGGTTTGGGGCATTGACACGAAAAAACTGTGCTATGTGCACCCGTTCGAAAAGGGAATCACTGCCTTTTCTGTGCTACAGAAGAGCTTCTACATGTGAGTTATAGTGCTTGCCGAGTGTATAAAGTCCAATGTATTTAGTGCTCTAATGGCAATTTTGCGCCTGGCAGATATGTAGGAGATAGTTCTGGAAATGTGTTTCTGTTGAAACTTGATCTGGCTCAGAGATGCCTAGCTGACATGCCGTATTGGATTCCTTGTGCTGAATCTTATGGTATGCTATTGCTTCACTGAAATATCTGTCTATCATGTCCAAACTCAACTTTATCAATCTGTGTTTCAATTTTTTGTTTTTGCAATATGTGGTTATATTAAAAAGAGAGCACTCTTCGGATGTTGGTTTAATTTTCAGAGTAATTCTTTCTATCAGAGAGTCCATAAAACGAAGTGGTTCTGAAATTTGGATCTTTTTTCCTGCTGAAGGTTCCTCTGCCAGTGTTGGTAATGATGTTGAAGTAATATTTGTATCACCACAGCCTATGTCGGAATCTAACAGGTTGATCTCTTCCTAAGACACGGCCATATATCCTAATTTTGGGATTAGCAACTGCATCTTTCTACTCCATCTAGTATCCATGTTTGATCTTACATACCAGACATAGAAAAGAAGTCTCATTAAGGTACACTCTTTCTGCTCAGGGTGCTTATTATCTTCAGAGACGGGGTTATGAGTTTGTGGGATATCAAAGCAAGCAAAGTGGTATCCACATCTGGTAAAACTATGCAGCAACAATCACACCAGGAGGCTAAAACTGTAGCATCCGCGTGCTGGGTTTGTGCCAAGGGAAGCAAAATTGCTATGGGATATGACAATGGTGATCTGTACATTTGGGCCATTCCTGAAGTTATTATAAATGCACAAAATTCCTCATCTATGGGCAACCAGAATCTACCTATTCAGAGGCTTAACCTAGGATACAAGCTAGACAAGTTACCAATAGTCTCTTTGAAATGGATCTCTAGTGATGGAAAGGCTGGTCGTTTGTATATCAATGGGTTCAATGATCATGGGCACCTGTTTCAGGTGGAAACACTGACCATCTTTACCAAAAGACATATTTATCTGTTTCTCAAATAATAGTTGTAGATTTGTCCACTGCCATAAATTTGAAGTGATTGTTTTTTTCCCTATATTACATCTGGATAATTAGGAGTTTGGGACTACATCATTTAGTTTCAGTGTGTAATATCAGTAAAGGAATGATAGAGTAGCCAAGAAGATACAAACTTAATTTATCATGTGGAGTTCCATTTTAAAATTACAATGTGCCTTGTAAGATTTTGTTTGTTCATATGACAGGCTAATTTAGACTCGATGATCAACTGATTTTATGTTTGGCTGGTCTGGAAATAGAAATACCGCTTAAAGTAAATAGTAAGCTAGGCAGATCAAAAATATTTTTTTACTTACCAGTGTCCAGAAACATTTGAAAGTTTCCCACCTCTGTACATTGTTGGAGCCATTATTTTTTCTGTATAAACATAGTTTGATGGCTTACATGGATAATATGCCATGATTGCTTCTGTTCACTAAGAACCGCATCTTTGTTCTGGTGTTTATGAATAGGTTCTGATTCTGAATGAAGAGAGTGAATCGCGAATTGTAAAGATGGTGTTGCCTCTCACTGAATCTTGCCAAGGAATGGAACTTATTACAGGGCTTAGTGACCCAAATAAGAACAGACAAAGTGCTCTTGTTCTCCTGTTGAAATCTGGTCAGATGTGTTTATATGATGATTCAGAAATTGAGCGATATCTCCTTCACTCTCAGTCTAGATCACCACCAACACTTCCAAACTGTTCATCTGTGAAGCTTCCTTATGGTGATTCGGGAATCAGTGTTGCAAAGATTTATACAAGTAACCCTGCAGCCTTAGCTTCTGTGGATGAGGCAAGTATAGATTTGTAATTTTCTTGCAGAAAATTTGAAGTTTGAACTCTTTGATCTGACAGTTTCATCTTCTAATTATGGGCAGGAATATTTTTCATTAGCCTCCAAATATCCATGGCTGTTCTCAATGAAGGATAAAGGCCAAACTTTAACAAGTTTTACCAACATTCATAAGACCCGGAACCTTTACATAACTGGACATCTAGATGGAACCATAAGCTTCTGGGATGCATCATGTCCCCTTTTGCTGCAGATTTTTATGATAAAACAGCAGGTTCCTTCTAATCCTCAATTATTTTGATGACCATTTAATAGTTATGCATTTGCATAAGAATTAACATGTTGACTCCTCGATAACTATGCAGAATGAAGACAATACATCTAGTGGCAACCCTATCACATCATTACAGTTCGACATGCCCTCCAGCATTCTGATATCTGGAGATACGAGTGGAATGGTAAGTTATTCCACGTCTATAAAACATGGTTTCTAGCTTGCATATCTGATACTCTTGCAGTGCAATGAAGATTCTTTACTCTTATTTCTAGGTCCGTATTATTACATTTAAAAAGGACTCCGCTGATAATATATTCTCCTTTTTAAACGGTACTGTTCTTGTCCCTAAACCCAATCTTTGGTGTTTCTATCTTGATATATATACTTATGTCTTGCTCGTCTGAAAGTTTACACTAAAAGTCTGCAACAATACCTGTTCTATCACTGAAAATATGTTGACCTTTACCAGTAACATTGTGTACTTGCTCAATTTAAATTTATGGAACGTGAAACTAATGAATAGCCGGCATAATTTTAGTATTTTCTGAGGGGCACCTGTTCGAGTCTAAAATCAGTGTGTTTTTTTTTTCTTCATAACATAATTTTTTGGCTTGTGATAGTAGTGTCCTAGACAATCATCATCAAATTTAATTATAGGTTGCCAATATCTGGTGCCTTCTGTTAATGGTAAAGAGTAATGTGATGAATATCCTTTTAAGCTTATTGATATTAGTATAGAAGAGATGTTTGGGGGTTTCCTGCAAAAGTGCAAATTTGTTCCTCAAAAGAAAAGGAATATGATATGATGTTGCTAAAAAATGGATAAGTTTGGTTGGTCGGACCATATATAGTCTACAAGTGTCAAGTATTCATAGAAGAAAGTATAAAGACACTGTTAGTGATTGGTATTTCTTGATCTTATCATCTGGATGATGTATCTTTCTTCATGATATCTTCAAATATATGATTATTCAAGTTCATATATGCTCTATCTTTACATGATCAAATAACTTGACAGCAAAGCAAGGAGATAACTACAATGTCAGAAGTATAAAGCTCAAAGGAGCTGTAACCACAACGTCTTCTATCTCGAAATCAAAGCATTTTGCTGCTGGAACAGAAAAGGGAATAGTAAGTAATCTGTTGTTTGTACTTTGTACAAAACATACTCCGATGTTTTCTTTCTGTCTGTTAATCCCTAGGCACTGTTTAGTCAACAAGCTTAATAGCCCAATAGCCCATGCAATTGTGCAGCTAGGTTTGAAGTAGAGCTGTCTTCATATATTTTTACCATTTCATTAATAAGATACTCCCTCCGTTTCAAATTATAGGTTGTTTTGATATTTCTAGGTGCATAATTTTTGCTATGCACCTAGATATACACTATGTCTAGATACATAGCAAAAACTATGCATCTAGAAATGCCAAAACGATCTAGAATTTGGAACGGAGGGAATATTTTCTAGGATTTTATTTTTTTCATATATTTTTACAATTTAAGAATTATGCCTTGAATACCACATGTTGTTTTTAATTTACATAGATAAGGCAGTTCCTCGGTCTCACCAACATGTTTGTGTCCTAGTTTCAGAAGATGACAGTTGTTTATCTACAAGAGCCAGAACTATCAAATATGAAGCTTTCAAAAAAATACCAGTATGTGGTTGCTATGCTACCTTATTGAAAAGTAGCAAACTAAATGGTTACAGACAAGATTAGCATACTATTTTCTTTTAAAAACACAAGAGAAACTGTGGAGTCTCATGACGTCCATAAAAATTTAACATCCATGGCTTACAATGGCTAATGCTATTATATAAGTTAGTGCTTGGTTATTTCATAGAGCTAACATTATGTCTTTAAGCATATGTGTGCCTCAGATTTGTTAAGATCAATATCTGGCCCCAGCGGTCTTAGCCAACAAAGTGCTATAATGTCACCAAATCCGTCTTTCAGGTATCAGTTATCAACGTAGAAGATGCTACAATCTTATATCAAAAACAGTTTGAATGCCGGCTATCTGGTGGAATCGCCTCTTTGCAATTTGAAATCTATGGCCATAATGGATATGACAAGGACATTCTGATAATAGCGATGGAAGATTCATCTATTTTTATTCTTGAGGAAGAAACTGGGAAACTTTTGAACCCCAACCCAGTCCAGACAGACAAACCCTCTAAAGCCCTTCTTCTGCAGATGTTGGGTGAGCTTTATGGCCTTGCATGTAAATCGAATCTTTTTGTTATATAAATTTATTATATTATCATACTACTATATCATCTAAAGCCCTTAACAATTCGTGCATGACAGAGTTATCACCCAATGATGCATCAGTTTCAGATAACCATGATACAGTGTCGAAGGAATCATTGTTGTTGCTTTGCACTGACAATGCAATCCGCTTATTTTCCTTGAGCCATGCAATTCAGGTATTTCTATTTCTACTTATCTATAATTTTTTTCTTTTACGTGAGTTGATGTTGTTCTTATGGCATTATACTCCATTCAGGGAACAAAGAAGATAATTAATAAGAAGAAATTTAGCAGTAGTTGTTGTTTCACCTCTCTTATTCATAGCTCGTCTGATGAAATTGGACTTATTCTTGTCTTCTCCAATGGGAGAATTGAAATAAGGTAAGGCAACAGTTTAGTTGTAGACCTCAATGTCTCTGTGGATATTAAAATGACGTTAATGTACATATCTACTTTCTTTTATGAAACTCCAGATCCCTGCCAGATTTATCCTTGTTGAAGGATGCCTCTTTACGAGGTTTTGTGTACTCAAGAAACTTGAATTCAACAAGTTCCATAGCTTGTTCATCTGATGGAGAAACCATCTTGGTACGTTACCATGCTTTCCTCAAACTATTTCAGCTTTTGGAAGACATTGTCTATTAATTTCACTTGTAAAATAATGCATTGCCTTTTATAAAAAAAAATAACCAGATCAATTTTACAGATTAAAGGAGAGGAAACCTATTTTTTCTCTACACTCTGCCAAGATGACATCTACAGGTATGTTATGGTTAGCAGTGCGTGTCATGGTCAGTATATGATTTTGATAGTTATTACCATGTAAAGAAGTTCATGTGCTGTCCTGAAAGTTCTGTCATTGGTGTTGCAATTTTTTGCCTTGAAAGAGATCCATGGGTTCATGATTAAAGCTTCTGCCGTAGTTGCCAATGTCTAACCTAATAATTCAAAATTTCTTTTCAATTCTAAAGCTAAATACCTAGATGTAGCTCCTTTTAGTTATTTTTTAGTTTGGCTTATAGTATCTGACTGCTAAGGTTTGTGCACAGGCACTTGGACAGCATTAGTACAGTATACAGAAAAGATACCTCACCCAGGGAAGAATCCTCTTTAATGGTGAAATCTCCTAAAGAAAAGAAAAAGGTATTAATTGATCATAGAAAAACTGGAAGCCATCTACATATTTTTTCTGACAGTGGAAATATGGAACAGGGCCTGTTTGGAATGATTATGAAAGATAACAAAGGAAGCAAATCAAAAGAGAGTGATGCAAATGGCAGCGAGCAATGTATTGCAACGACTTCTGAAGAGCTGGCTTCAATATTTTCATCAGCTAACTTTGCTCCACCATCTGAGAGAAGGAACAGTTCACTAAAAGATGAGGAAAATGTCGAGCTGGACATAGGTATATGCTATCGATTTGGTTTTACTTGTGCAGCAGCCTAGATATACTTATGTTTATATGTTTACCCCTGAAGATGATATCGACATCGACGACATCCCACAGAAGCAGAGAGGGCCACATTTCCCTGGTCTTAGCAAAGAGACAATCAGCAAGGGACTCCAAACCCTTAGAGGTCATTAAAGCACAATTATCATATGTTCATAAGATTGTAGCGCACTGTGGCTTTGTAAAATTGGATTCTGATTCAGAAAGAATTTCTGTTATGTCATTTATGTACGTGCAGGAAAGCTGAAGCCCAAGACTGAAGAAAAGACAAGTTCGGGAAATAAAAAAACTGAAGATGAAGCACCAGTGAGTCAAGTTGACCAGATAAAGATGAAATATGGATATGCAAACGCAGCAAATGATGTGAGCGCTTATAACTCATTTATGCAAAGCGTAGTTATAGAATAATGCAAAGTATAATTTAGTAGCCATGTTTGATTACGGTTTGCTGATCCCTTTTCATGTTTATATGAACAGGACTCAACCAGTGTTCCAAAAATGATTGGGAACAAGCTGCAGGAGAACATGAAAAAGCTGGAGGTAAGATGGTTACGCTTCTAATCTAGCCATGCATCACACACTTTGGAAAAGACTTCAGGTGCCCTAAGGATACTATTGACATGTTCTGAACAGGATCTTTCACAGTTCAGTCTGAACTCCTTGTTAGTGCCAGTTCCATATTTCTTTCAACAAAAAGCCCCCCATACAAAAATCCTGCAGAAATTTAGGATATTCGCTAATGTTGCCTGATAAGACATGCGACAGGCAGACGGTTAACTATGGACCAATGTGCTTTATGCAGGGCATTAACCTTCGGGCTGCAGATATGGCCACTGGTGCTCAGTCATTCTCCGCGATGGCAAAAGAGCTGCTCCGGACTACAAAGAACGAGAAGGGGACTTCATAACAATGTGGACCTATAACAATTTTTCCCTCCTGTTGTAAAGTTCTTTAGATTTTAGAATACCGCTGTTGTCAAATTCGGTTCCGCTACATATAGGCATGTTGTAAATAATGAATTTGAGGGTCACCGCAGGAACATTACATTGTGAATTGCTTTCTCTGCGACAGTTTCGTTCGTACATTTAATGAGAATAATACCAACTTTTTTCATGGATGAGCGATCAAAATCTCTAAATTCCAACTACATGTACTTCATGCTTAAAGCACAACTAATTTGGAACAGGTGCAGTACAATAACCAGATCCATGGTATATATAACTTTACCTTCTCAAGTTTAACAGAAAAGGAACACTTTCTCACCACCAAGAAATTGAATACACACAACGCAAATATAAAGTGCATCAAAATATGTCATGGCAAACCGCAATGCATCCCTTGATAAAACTAAAGAGAAACTTATCAGTTCAATGCACCATACTTCTGTTTCTTCACCACAAAACTATATGCAATATTATAAAGCCAAACACCACGATATCTCCAGCAAATACTACAACTGGACGCATCAAATATTCAAAAACGTACAAGTTCAGTTTGAATCCTCCAAAATTTTAAAAGTACAACAAATATCATATTACAGGCTACATGGAAGTGGGCACATCTAGGCAGCGATGCTCATGTCCTTGTACTCAATGTTATCCATAGTAAGTATGGAGATTTCTGTCTGATAACACAATCGTTTTAACATGCACACTAACTCCTCTCTTGACTACAAAATTTTGTCCAACTTTTCAGGTAGCACAAAAGTTACACAATGGTGTGCTCCTCAAGGGACGGAAGCATGGCTTATTGATGACTCACTTGTTCACTTTGAATCCTTATGCCGCTCAAGATATAACCGCCAAATGCATTCATTTGCATGTGAGGGTGAGTCCGTGATGGAAGCACCTGTATTGGACACAAGACGAGAATTTTGTAAGTTCATATACACTACTTACAAGGGACAGTGCTAGGGGCACATAAAATTAGAAGTGATAGGGCATCCTTCATATCTAGTGTAAAGACAAGTATATCTTCACACATTTCAACATTTGAATAAGAAAAATGCTCTAGTACTCAGAAGGAAAGGTATATGCTTGTTGCTCATGTACTAACCTGGTATTCACGTAGCCAGGGTTCAGAAAGTTGCAATCCAATAGCCCTTTTTGATACCTGCAAGGTGTGCATGCACTTTGCAAGAGGCTGCATGCAGATATATAGGACAAGAAAATATAAGCAACAATGAAAATCACATTTTACAAAAGAGCAAACAAAGGAAGCATAAAATAAATTAACATGACTTTTTTTCCCCACAACAGGTGTTAATAATTCAAGGCATGAAAAGGATGATCTATGATGTTTTTCAAGTTTAATCAAAATTCTAGAGAGCACAAACTCTAGCATAAATGAAATAAACCAAAGAATATTTAGTTCACGAGGGCACACTTCTATATGAATGTCTAGGAATATTTACCTCAAGATATTGATGATAGATAGCAAACGGAGCTGAATAAGACAATAGCGGAAGCAGATCAGCAACAAAACTCTCTACCTCGTGGCCCGGGGCAGCAACAATTAAACTGCATTAAGAAAAAACCATCATATCGATCATAACATATACCACAATATCATAAGAGCTTTCATCTATAACTAGTATTACCTGCTAAAGCCATGTTCATTCCAATATTTCATCTTCTCTGGTGATGGTGCTTTTCCAGGTTTAGATTTGGAGGCAATTGAATCACCATCACCACCTTTGCATTCTATAGATTCACATAGCATCCAGAGATCAAAACTTAATTTCACCAGAAACTTATTAGCTTCATTAACTGCTTACCAAATGAAGAGTTTTCATCTTGAACATCCAAAGAAGGCTTCGAGACCTCCATCTCAGTTGTTTGTTCTGTTGATAACTGTGCCTTCTCATCTGCTGTGTCAACTGCCTGTGCTAGAGATGCCTGTGCATCCTCATCTTGTACTACAACAGGCTCAACCACCTCCCCTTCAGTGCTACCATTGAGAACCAAAGGGGTATTCCCAGAACTTTGCATTGAGCATAGTTCACTAAGTGGCACCTGAACAATCCTGAATGTACAGTTTATCACAACATTTTCAGATATGGTATAACTTGAACTAAACTTGGTTGCCCCCCACTTTTATAACTTTAACTAGTTCGTTCATATATCTATTAGCTTCAAATAATAATATTTCTTATATGGCAGTATTGATCAATACTCAACAAGTGAATGCTTATATTAAATTGGATGGTTAAAACATTATCAAATCCAGTTTGACTGGCAATTGTGCTGTATATTGCATTATTCTCAAAATGACCTAACAAGGTCTCAAACTCAGTGAGAAATAATTTGTGCTTGAAATTTCCTCATAGAATAAAGCCTAAAGGTCCAACTTTACAATTTTACACTGTAGAATTGCATATTTAATTATTTAATGTGCTCTAACTCATGCTTGGACTTTGGATGGCAAATGTGCTACTGACTTGATTAAAAGCTCACTTTACCATAACACTGTTATCCAAGCATTCTCTAATTGAAAGCTACATAGTGCCAAAAGAAAATTACCTGCTGACCATATCACTGCTCAGATTGTACATTCTTATAATGTCTATGGAGCTGGGTACTGTACCAAGATATGTGCTGCAAACATATCCTGTACCTGTTAATTTGATGAACAGCATACAATATTAACAAAAACTTTACGACTTTACATAATGATTATAATGGGTATGCCAAGAAAACACCAAAAACCAATTCTAATTTCACAAAAAAAAATGTTGATGAATGCCGGACGTTGGCACTTGGCACTATGGCAGGTACATGTAATGTAAAATACATTTAGTAAAATATAGCTTCCACTTTGTGGCAAGCAGTGCAGCTTGCACACTTTAGAAATCACATACAGAGCATTAATTATTGGCTTATTGCTCAAACCAACAAGCATAAATCAAACAGTTGTATAGCAAATTCTGTCATAGGTTGGTGAGTTCATGTCCATCATAACTAGGTAAAGAATATTCATTTTGCAAAAAAAGGTATCAAGTGCAACATTTAGCATCTGCATATAGTTGATATAGCTGGATTGTATTCAATTCAACCTATTAGGTTGAATCTTAGTTAAGTAAAAGAGAAACATAGTTTACCTCCTAAACGTTCAGCAACAGCTCCAACAATTAAACCTCCAACCATATCAACCACAAGCACATCTGAATATGGACCAATGTTTGCCATAGACAATAAGAGAGATAGTGTGTCAACTCGCATAAACCTAGAAATCACAGCATAAAGCAACTGAGAGTTGTACACATTAAACAAGAAAAAAAACTGAAATTGAATATGAGGACTGAACCAAAATAACGGTTGCCACTTCAAGGAAAAAAATTACCCTATTCGAGCTGGACTTTTCTTGAAGTATGTCTCGCAAATGCTGCAGATGAAAAGGATCACAAAATTATGCTGCTGCACATATGATTCAAAATAAATTTAAACTTGACAAAGATCAGGAAATCAAAATTTTAAAGAGATACACCTTACAAGATATGAGTTATAGTAGAACACTACGAAATATATGCAAACTTGCTGACCTCACATGTCAAAGACTAGAAACTAGAACTAGATCATTGCATTATTCATCGCCCACTATGGTCTCTATGCACCCTATCTCTCAATTTGATATGTTCCATGGCATTTTTATATTCAATGCAACGGATCTGGCTTTGTTAATGGTAGTATAAAAATAATCATGTTCTCTTGTCTCTTGGAGAGAGCATTGAGAACATTTGTACCATGAAAGCATAAAGGTTAATATATCTGGTTGTGTGCATGAGACAGTATTGTAGATAAAAGATTTGGCATATTTTTAAAATGTACAAAAAAATGATAGAAATGTACCTTCGGGTAGAGGGGCGTCGCAAAAGAACTTTAGGCGCATATTTCTTTTGTTTCTTTAACTTGTATTTCTCCTACAATCAGGATAATTTAACTAAATCAATCAACAACACTCTTCAAACATCAGAAGAAATCAAAGAAAATAGTGTTACCAAAATATTATACTAACTTGTGAGAATACAGTTTTCTTTCCAAATGTTGAACTATTCGCTATCAAAGCTTCCACGATCTCGTCACCAGTTGCACCATCCCTATTTTGGAAAAATAAATTTGCAAAAAGATTTGGGTGTTAAATCCTAGAGAACAGAGAAAGAAGCATAGATTACTAAATATAAGCCGCATATGATCAAGATCTCACCTCTTCATTGCCTCTATGTCATCGCTAGATAAATTCTGGGCTGTATTATTATCAACCAGGGACCTATTGTCCCTGGTTTCATCCTGCGCTTGGCCGTCAGCACCATCTTGCATGCTATCATCTGGATAAATGCATCATTGTTACAAAAATCAAATAGTGTAAAAGCGTATGTTTGGCTGAATCTAGACAGTACGAACCATTGCAGCATGGTGTTTATCTTTATGGGAAAAAACTAAAAACACAAAATGACTTGTCTGTAGGAATAAATATCAAACTATCACTCACTAGGCACAATGATAAAGCAGAGTAAGATTACGGCACTTGGGACCTAGCGAAGGTTCAATAGCTAACTAACAATGAAAATGGCGTGCTTCTATTATTTTTCAGTACACTATTGCAAATTGGAAATTGGGAAGCTCTTCAAGTTAAAATTCTACCTTTTTAGTTCAAAAGTTTAAAACTGAATGTAGCAATTCAAGTTGAGAATCTCTCCAATTCGATTAGAAAAGTGCTCACTAGTTTTTTAATGAGTCAACTTGCCAGTCAGAATCCTTGAAACTTGAATTGTTTTGGCTGAGAGGTTTAAAACTGGTGAGTTGGCAATTCACGTTGAGAGCCACTGATTCGAGTTGAGAGGTGTAAGTTAGTTCGTTAATTAGTGAACTTTGGCTTGGAAGGGGCTTCGAATCAGAATCCTTACCGCGGGATGGGGCATCTGCGGCGGCGCAGGGTACAAGCCCGTCAGCTCCGACGCTGAAGAGGGAGCCGAAAGGGCGCCCCGCCAGCGGCTGCAGCGAGCAGGTCTTGTTCCCAATCTTCACCGTCCTGCGCCCACACCACAAGAGTTGGTTTCCGGTTCGTGGAGAAGTTAGGGAGGATGAGGCGGGGAGGGTAGTACTGACGCTGCGGGGGTGAGGCGGAAGAAGGCGAGGCGGTCGCCGTCGTTGATGTCGAGGAGGACGCTGCAGCCCTCCCACGCCTCCCGGGGAATCGCTGGCGGCGGCGGCGGGTCCATTGGTGTGGCCGGAAGTTAAGAGAGTTGGGGAGAAAGCGAAGCGACAATCGAGGGTTTAAGGATGGAGCGGGTTTGTGTTATTAAAAAAATAAGGGAGAGAGCGAGTCGAATTCTAAAAAAAAAATAAGTGCGGCGGCGGACGAGACGGAGGTGTGGAGCGGAGGGACTGGGAGCTAAATTCGAGAGCAAAAACAGGGTTCATTTTGCATAATTTTGGATCGCGGTTAATAATTGCGATCCAAATCAGGGGTATTTTGCAAATATTCGGATCCAAATTGGGGGTCTATATGTAGAAAGTAGTGGTGTTAATGTAAATATTTAGATCCGGATTATTTAAAAATAACTCCTGATTTGGATCGCGATTAGTAATTGCGATCCAAACCAGGGGTCTATTTGTAAATAATAAGGGTGTTTACGTAAATATTTGGCCATCATTTTTTTAAATATTTCAGGCCGGCGGCATGGGAGCCAGCGAGGTCGCCCTGCATCCCCGCGACTCCGCGAGCATCCTTCGAGTTTGCGCCCCCAGATGCTGCCTCCGGACACCCTCCCGAACGACACACGGCCCTAAATCCCCAAGTCCAGGACGGTGAGGACGAATCACCCTAGCAACTGCTTATAGGCTACAGCTCGGGCACTCGCACCGGCTCCTCCGCTCGGCATCTTCTCGTCGCGGATGACTCTCCAAGCGCAAATGCAGCGGCATCGAAGCTGTCGGAGAGACCGGTCTTGAAGGTGACCTTCTCCGGCGAGGAATCAGGGACGCGTGCACCTGGCCAACTGGCGGTGTTCATCTTCTTCGTCCGTTCCTTCAGCCGCTCGATGCCCAGACGCCGCCGCCGCATGCCACAGCCACCAGATCGCGCTGGGGACGGGAGGAGGGTGGGGTCTCTGCGCCGCTGGTATTCCGGTACAAATGCGGGGTAAAAGCATCCTGAGGTCTCATCCCAGTGGCCATGGCCAGTGGCCAGTGGAGCGGCAGAGCTACCCGAGGCGCCTCTGCTCTGCTCTCCTCGCGTGCCCCCTGCCCTGCAGCTGCAGGTCCACGCTCCCACAATTCCCTTTTCCCCTTTACTGTTAATGAAACACGTGCTCAGGCACGGTTTGGAAAAAAAAAACAATCCCCTTTTCCCAGCATCTCCTCCTCCTCTCCTCCCGGTTCCCGCGGTGTGTTATTCCCCGAACGAGTTTTGCCTTGTGGCAACGAGCGAGCTCCCCATTCCCGGTGAGCGGCCTGAACTCACTTGTCTATTCTCTTTCTGTGTGTAGTCCGTGTTGGCTTGGTAGTAGGGAAGGAAGCCATGGACCAGTTTTACAAGAGTCCTCTGCTCTGCTGGAAGAAGACAGCTCATTGCAAGATGTGCCTTTTCTACATCTTCAACCCAAAATTCCCGAACTCCTTGCTTAGTCTTCTACCGGTATGACTGCTACTCTGAACGAAGTTTGGGAGAAACATTGGGAGCCTATTCTTTGCTAGTATTTTTCTCTGTGAAATGCAGAGTACCATTGGTTGCACAGGTGATGGATCTGTTTGCATCCGTGGTCAGCTCGCTTCCAAAAAGCGTACAGGAAAATGGAGGGGTTGCTCCTTAACCATAAGTGAGAACTGAAAAAAGTGGTGTTGTATAATAAGCTTTGTTTTAAAAGACCATATTATGGCCTGCGATGGTTAATTTTTTTGTTAACTCATATATGTGAGTTCTTTATCCAATGCAGCATGTAAAAATACGCTGCTGCAGTTTGGTCATTCTGCAGGGCATATCTCCGGGCTGCAGATATGACGACCGGTGCCCAGTCATTTTCCCCTCTTGCTGTGTTCTTTAGAACAGAGTAAAGATTAGAAGGTGCCCTCATGGGCAACGCCACAAAATGCAACCCCATCCTGTTTTGCTCATTAGCATGGCACGTGGCAACGTTTCTTTGCTGTAATTCAGTTCTGAAAATCTGGGCTGAACTTGTAGCTCAAAATGAGAGTGCATGAAGAATGTGAATAGTAGATAGTCCTACGATCACGATAAGTAATAAAACATCCAAGAACTAAACGTGTGTTCGTTTACTAAGGTGTTTAGACCCATCACATTAAAGAGAATCTTGTCATTTAGAAGTATTAAATAAAATCTAATTATAAAACTTTTTGCACAGGTGCTAATTCGCGAGACAAATTTAATGAGCCTAATTAATCCATAATTTGCCACAGTGATGCTACAGTAATCATCCGCTAATCATGAATTAATATACCTCATTAGATTCGTCTCACGAATTAGCCCTGAGGTTCTGCAATTAGTTTTATAATTAGACTTTATTTAATATTTCTAAATGATAAGATTCTGAGTCATAACTTTAGACCCTGCAAACAAACATACCCTCGTCAGATTGATAACGGACTGCACAGCGAGACGTAATCAAAGAAGCGCGCACAACACGAGGTACATCATACGAGCATTGCAAATAAACAGATGCATCCAAGGCACCAACTCAAGCATAGACCGACTCTAAAGGACAAGAGAGAACATTAACGGCAAACCAACTGCAGGGTAGTCACTCGATCGGTCGATACAACAAGCAAAACAACTGTTTACACATGAGGATGAGGCTGGCAACAGTATCCGGCTCTTTACCTGCTGTTAAACGGGTACTCCAGCATGTCATAGCCCTAGGGTACCTTCCATCTACGGATTCTCCTTACAGCATATAACATCAAAAGGAACAGCGGCATAGGAAGCTAGGTACAAAAGAAGCAAACACCCAATTGCATAGCTGCTGTTCCCCCATCCTACTATTTACTCCTCATCTTCATCCTGCAAGGAACAAATTAAGCAGATATTAGCAACAATAGGCAAATCCCATCAGAGTGATGACACATGGATTTTATATACCTCGTTGCCATCCTGCTCATCATCATCCTCAACCTCGGACTTGGACTTGTCAGAACCATCCGCTTCCTCTCCCTCCCCACCATCAGTCTTGGCCTTCTTGGAGCTAGTGCTCTCCTGATAAAAATAGCGCAGTACATCATCACTTAAATAGAAACATAAAGTGCAGGAAGTGCAACATCAATTTCATGAAATTCGAGACAGCAGTAATATGGGTAAGTGCCTATCATTGGATGCCTAAATTACTCAACCAGCAAAAGCAGCATTCCTATTCAGACATCAGCAGAGATCTCCATGCTATCTTCTCCTGATTTTCTCACTTCTAGACAACATTTTAAGTAGGCAGCTTCCAATGTAATTGAAAGATGACTTCCAACAATGCTGGATAATTACCGAATTAAAATCTGGAGAACATCCAGATAGGAAATTTTGAGGTTCAACCCAAAGATTCCAGAGAAGGGACAGGTTGCAAGATTGGGTTTCCAACAAGACAATTTTCTGCTATGGTAGTGTTAGACGGGAAGGGGAGAAGCTAGGTTTAAGCAGTCGGCATCAGATTCCCTTGCCATTAGAGCCGATTCAAGGTGAAGCAGCACTGAAGCACACAAAATGGCTATAATAATCTGGACACATGGATTAGAAGTTTGAGAGGAGTCCAAATGGAAAGAAAGGGAAACATGACAGGGTGGAAACTAGTATAAAGCACGTGCGCGCATTGTTGCTTCATCCAACGGCTCGGATTCCATCATGGGAGGATATGGTGAGGGTAACTGCTCACAAGAAAACCAACTGATGCACATTAATTAGTTCCAATGCTATAGGAACTTAAATCCAGGTGCAACAGCACTGAATGGAGCGTGCAGTGAAGGCTATAGAACTCCTGTGACAGATTTGCAAGATTGGGAGGTGAGAACCCAAATGGTAGGGAAGGGAAAAGTGACCTAGAATTGTAGCTTATCACAATTGACAGGGTGGAAAGTAGCATAAAACACGTGCATGAGTTGTTGCTTCATCCAACAACTCGAATTCCATCATGGGAGGATATAATGGTGTAGGTGGGTAACCGCTCACAAGAAACCGACAACACACATTAATTACTTCCCATGTTATTGGAGCCGAATCCAGGTACATCAGCACTAATTGGAGTGTGTCTATAAACCTCCAGCGACAGGGATTGCCAGCTTGGGTGGTGAGAACCTAAATGGCATGGTGGGGAAGTGACTCTGTAAACCATAACATATGACGATGGACAGGGAGGCAAAAAAAAACAGACATCATTTGTGTAGTCCTTGATCCATCCAACTACTAAGATTCCAGTAGAGAAAAATGCAAGAGGTTAACCGCTCACAAGATAAACGAAAGATGGCCCTTAATTAGTTCCCATGCTAGTGGAGCCAAATCAAGGTGCATCAGCAATAAATAGAGCATGCAGTCATGGCTATAAACCCCCAGTGACAAGAGTGAGAGCCTAAAGGGAATCAACGTGCAATAGCACTGGGTAGAGTGCGCACATTGTTATAAACCTCCAGTGACAGAGTGAGGGCCAAAAAGGAAAGTGACTCCACAAGTCATAACGTATCACGATGGACATAGTAAAGCAGCAGAGAGCACGTGCATGAGTCCTGGCTTCATCTAACTACTTGTATTCCGTCATGAAAATCTAACAGTACAGGAGGTACCCACTAGCAAGATAACAGAAAGCAAAACCCTAGTAATATTACCTTTTTCTTGTTTGCAGGCTTGCTTGCCTTGTCTTCCTGCTGCTTCTTGCCCCCACCATACTTCGCCTTCTCCTACACAAGTAAACGTTAAACAGTTAGCACGAGAAGTACTTGTCTTTCCTTTTACTGAACAGAGACATTTTAACTAATGTGAGAAACTATATAAGCATTGCAGGCATTCGTATACCTCATCGGTCATAGAGCGCCACTTCTCGCCAGCCGCCTTGGACACCTGTAAGCAAAGCCACCAACCAGCACAGACACATATGAGCCACCCGAGCGAAACCCTAGCAACGAGCTACACGATTAGGGTTAGGAGAAGCAACTCACCTCCTTTACGCCCTTGAGCTCAGGGTGCTTCTCCAGGTACTGCGGCCTGAACTCAGCCCTACAAACACCATCACGCATAAAATTCAACAAAACCCTAAAGTTCTGAAAGAGGGTGTGCGTAGATCTGGAAACGCGCGACGACGAGGGAGGGAGGGTAGTGCTTACAGAAACGCGAAGAAGGGGGTGAGCCCGCGCTTGGGACCGCCGGCCTTCTTGCGCTTGGCGCCGGTGGCCTTGAACCTGCATCGACGCAACAAATCACACGCGCCGAGACGCGCAGGAATCAGTCGCTACCCGCTGCAAGCCACATACGAATCGCGCACGGGGAGAGGGAGGGCAGGAGGTAGGCGAACTTACGAGGTGTCGGTGCCAGCCTTGGCCTTCATGGCGGCGCGCGGTTAGGGTTGCGGAGGGCTAGGGCGCCGGTGACGGTGACGGTGAGGATGGGGTTGTGGGAGCGGGGAGTAAGGCTTGGTCTGGTTGGGGAAATGCGATGCTAGCGAGGGAGAGCGATGATGATGAGGAGAGGAGAGGGGGTGTCCGCGTGACTGCGTGAGAATGGATGGGGGACTTGGGCTCCGTTGGGGAAAGTGGATCACGAGGCCCCGGTACGGCCCACTTTTGCTGCCTGCACGCTCTGTTGCCCAGCTGCATCGTGTCTCTCCTCACTCCCAAAAAAAATGCATCGTGTCTCAAGAAACACCAAACACACCCAAAGAAAATGCATCCACGTTGAGGCCTGATAATCCATGTTTTTTTACTGAAAATGCATTTATTCCGGTCCCTTATAAAACGCTAGCAGGTTACCCACACACTAACAGTTGATTAATAAAAATAGCTAGGCTAATTTCTAGATTCTAACAATTGATTAGAAGGCTTGGAGTGCGATCATTTTGTTCTCGCTTACGTTTGGTGCTGGTTCGCAAAGTGGATGAGTTCATGCCCAGCAAACATGGGTGAGGAGAGTTTCCTTGTTGCTACTAGATCTCATCCTCTTCTTTAATAAGTGTGAAGATTTGCGGCGTGCCTTGTATTACTGAGAAAGACTCGAATCCGTGACCTTTATTCCGTGTGTTATGTTGTTTAATGTTGTTTCATGTTACGTTTATATGTAAGAGTGTAAGTGCTGTGACTGAACTCCGAAGTACTTTGTGCCTCCCTTGCTCTTCTATACTACGGGGCTAAAGAGTCGAAGTCCTACTAAGATCGTGTTTGGTAAAACTTCTCTACCGGCTTCTTCGATGATTCTTGATGAAGCCTTATCAAACAGGTGAAAAAAAAACAGCTCCACAACAAGAAGCTCCTGCAAAATCCAAAACAACTTACACTAGAATAGAGGAGCAAAAATTGGCTTTACTGGCTTCTCCTCTCTCCCCCCAAGTATTAATTGTCCATAAAATTACCTAATTTCATAAAATTACCTAATTTGCCACCATTTTACCAAACGTTTTGAAAAATAGCTTCAGCTCCATCGAAAAATCTGCTTCACCATTGAAGCTGAAGCCGGAGCTACCAAACAAGCCCGGTCTGTTTGAAACTACTTCACTCCACGAATTTTAATTCCGCTCCATCAACTTCATCATGAAACAGCTCCACATAGAGGTTTTAGAAAGAAAACGTAGAGCTTAGCAGCGCTCCGGCTCTTGACAGTTAAGCTAACTTCATCTTTGAGGCACCGACTCTTGCCATAGTGTGCAAATATCCTCTAAAAGGTAGAATCACTTTAAGACAAGAAGCAATAACAAACAGACCCTAACAATGTATTACTCGAGAACGGATTCAGTGTTACCACCTCTTCAGGTGTTACCATGTTACTAAATTTAATAGCATCTATATCGGTGCATCAAAAATTCATCCAAAAAATAAAAAGATAGAGCACGCAAACATCTACTATCATGCAAAGTTTGAGGTTGAACAAAAATTTGTGCAACAAGAAACAAAAAAGAGAAACTTGCATTTGAATAGTTGCAGTCCATTCATATTTGGATGAATTTTTGATGAACCAATATAGATGCTATTAAATTTAGTAACACGGTAACACCTAGAAGGGTGGTAACACTAGATGTGTTCTCTGTATTACTCTCGCTACCTTCTAGCACCGGCAGTCAGCTTAGTGATCTTATAACCTCACTTCGGAAAATGTAAACGTTCAAGTGGCTTAGCCAATAAAGAGAAATGGCATCGTATGTTATATACCTTTATAGGAAAATTTTCATTTTACTTACTTTAACAATTCATTTTGTTCGCTTAATCCCATAAATAAAATTTAGGCTTAATTTACTTCCCCAAACTATTTCAATTGGTACAATCTACCCCCTACTGAGATTTCTCTCTTTTATTTCTCCGCATACAAGTGGAATTTGAACTTCAAATTTTGCAATGTAACTTATAATATGATGCCCTATGCTAGAAAAATACATTATAATTTTTTCATGAATATTTTTTATGCAGAAAAGTATTTTTGTGATAAATTTCATCTTAAATGTTTCCAACTTATGAAAATAACCATGAAAAATTCTTAATACATTATAATTTTTTCATGAATATTTTTATGCAGAAAAGTATTTTTTTTGATAAATTTCATGTTTAATGTTTCCAACTTATGAGAATAACCATGAAAAATTCTTAATGTATTTTTTAAATATAGGGCATCATGTTCTCTACCCACTCATAAATTTTGAACTTAAAATTCAATTATATGCGGAGAAAAAAAGAAAAATAGCATTAGGGGGTAGATTGTACTAACTGGAATTGTTCGGGGAGTAAATTAAGCCTAAATTTTTCTCGGAGGGTTAAGCGGACAAAGTGAATTGTTGAAGGTAGTAAAATTAACTTTTTCCTTATTATGTACACAAATCATTAAACACAATCTTCACAAAAAAAAACATTACGCATAAAGATTTTTGTTAAACCAACCAGCACCGCAAACTATTTTTCTAAAGAAATATAATGAAGATAAAGACATATACCAAACAACTCAGAAGCCAATATGTTCATGGAAAAAAGAAAAGAAATGAGTACAGAAGTACAGTATGCAGACAAGATCTTCACTCTTTTACGGCCAGACAAACTATAAAACCATAAAAGGTATGCTCACTTCCTGTTGTTGCCCCGGCTTCCAAGGAAAAAAAGGTATATAAACAATCAGTACGGTGGCATTGTAATTTCAGCAATTTTTGGAGCCAGTAAAGAATCGATGTCCTTCAGAACTATACAATGGCGGGGGCCATAGCAAATATACAAATCAGTTCTTGTTGCATAAACATCACTATAAATCTGCACAAAAGGGCCATCAATAGTAGCCACCTTGTTATGCTCTTTTAAAGAAGCAATAGCAAAAGAATAAGCAACTGCTAAGTCTTTGCCATTATTCTGAAGTTCCTCTCAAGTCCTGTTGTGCGTTCTCCATCTGGAACTGTATCATATTCTCCTTCCACGAGCTGTTCTCCAAGTACCTCTCGTAGAATGTTACCTCACCGTCCAATTTTGATGCTAGCGCCACCATACTTCGTGTTCCATATCGTGCCTGAAACCAAACAGAAAAATGGCTATAGTCTGTTTCCTAAACGAATTGTGAAAAGACACCTACATAGCTATTCAAATACCGAATGTCATACGTATCACCTGTCCTTTTGCAGTGTCAATGAAAATAGAGCTTAACTTGTACTCCCATTCAGGATCAACGCCAGTATCCGGCACCATGGATCTATCAGGCTTGATTGTATCCATCATCAACTCTTCTACCATCTGTTTTAAAGAGGCTTCTGAATCATCATTTGTTTCCAGATATTTTTTGAAACTCTGTCCTAAACGCAGTGCCTGCAGGGTGGGAAATGAATTCCGCAAGTAAGACATACGCAAGAATCGTTTGCCTCTAAATTATTTAATTTAGTCTGAAAATTACCTAGAAGAGCAAGAAAGAATGGTATCCTTATGTTAACAACTGATAATTGTAAGGAGCACAAGAAAGGGTATGCTTTTGAGTGAAATTGTGAATTATTTGTACTAGCTCATCTCTTCTTTTTGTAGCACATATGAAATGAACACGATAAAACTAGCATAAGTCAATAGTGTTACATTTACTTATGAACTCCACGGCTACTAAACCAACTTAGTAAAAAAACCAATGCAACTAAATTGACCAAATTATTTACTCAATCAGCTTTAGAGAAAGCGAAAATAACAAACATAGACCAATCATTCGGCTGCAATAGATATTTCAGGTAGTACAGGGTAGAAACTTGCCATATGCAAAAGCAAACAGCAAATAGGACATAACAATACAAGTTCCATTATTAACTAGTAATTTCTCATATATTCTTGTAATTGTAAATTAAGCAGATAATCATGCACTTG
Source organism: Panicum hallii (assembly GCF_002211085.1). NCBI lineage: Eukaryota > Viridiplantae > Streptophyta > Magnoliopsida > Poales > Poaceae > Panicum > Panicum hallii. The sequence continues at coordinate 41,777,387 of NC_038048.1, read as the reverse complement.
TAACATCACAAAAATAGCTTATAGGAATTTGTTGATAAAATAACCAGACATTTAGAAAAGGAAATTCTAGAAAGAAACAATAGAATGGCAAAAACAAACCCAGCTAGCATGTCACAGCAAATTGCAAGATAAATGAGCATCCTGCATTTCACTGCAACCTGCAAAATTAATGGGCAGTTTGCATAATAAACTGATGGGGATCAAGTAGACCTGTAGCTATTGAGATTACAACCGCACCCGGACAAGCATTATAGCATTAGCTTGTGCACATAAGAATCTCATCTCTCAAATGTTTTATAACTTCAAAAAAAATAATCACATTCGTAATCATAATATCCATAGAGAATGAATATTCGTCTTACCTTTGGCCAAGGGGAATCAATTGCACCATTTGAAAGCACATGAAGTCCAGGAGCAACTGTTTGAATCACAGGATCACCTCCAGGTCTATTAGAGATGTAAACCATGGTTCCGGAGTTCACATCAGCCAATATAAGGTTAAAACCATTGTACTGATCTGCTTCCTTTGCAATTTCTGTGGCGTACTCCAGTGGACTGTGGCTGCCCTACATACAAAATAAAACAACTTTGACGCAAGGTTTTCTTCAAAAATATTAAACAGGGAGCTATGGGGAAAAATATGTAAGCTGAATAAGTAAGGTTTCCACATAGAAGGCAGCACAAATGGGCTACTCAGTAGCAAAATCTAGAAATCATTTTACAAAGGCGAGACTAGTTTGTTTGAGTACCAAAGAAGAATGCTGAAACTTGACCGCAAACCAATCTAACATTCAAGACAGCCATGCCTCTACAATTTTCTTCTGCAAATGATCTTATCTACACAAACAGATTGGCACCATGGTCGCCTACCGGCACATAACATCTTAAGAAGAGTTCATTCCCTTGCAGCATATGCAGAGCACGTCCCACGGAAATCTAAGGTTAATCCTCCATCATCATGCCGTGGTTTGAAATAATAATCAATTCATAAAATTGACAAGGTCGAACCTGAAGAAACCTGACGGGGAGCTGCCCTCTGGTCTTGGCGCCGATGATCGAGTCGGGCTCCCGCACGTTGGTAAGAAAGGCGAGCTTCCCGTCCCTCGTGCACCCCATCCACGTGCCCCCGCCGAGCTCGTCCCTGCCTCCGAGGATCTCCTTGCTGTCCTCCCCCGCCGCCCACCACCGCGCCGGCTGCGTCGGCCTGCGCCAATTTGCCGGTACGTAGGCTTAGAGAGATAGATGCATCGGACACAAGAAGCGGCGGTAGAGCTGGACGGGGCGGGGCGCGCACCTGGAGAGATACTCGTCGCGGTTGAACAGCAGGAGTAGGCGATGCGCCGGGTGGCACTCCCACGCCCACGCCGCGATACACATGGCTGAGATTGACTAGGGCTCCGGGCGGTGGTAAGGAGGGCCGAAAAGGATCGATAGCTCGCCGGAGCTGCTGTGTGCTAAGCGGCCGCGGCACCTCGCCGGTGGATAGGCTCGACCAGGCCCACCAGGGCGGAGGGGCGGAGACGGCGAGCTGGCGTATTTGCCTAAACCCCCCTGCAAACGTGCGTATATATGTACATAGCAGGACTTGTCCCTTCGCCTTTGGGAAGGCCTGATCGGACGACGACTCGAGTACTATCCATCCGCTTTGGATGGGCCTCGCAGTCCAAATCATCGGCTCCAATTTTAGCGGGCCGTCGTAATCGTGCTCTAGCAAGTGCACGGCCCACATCGTGTCCAAGACTTGCACCCGCCGCGCGGTACGCCTCCAGGGCTCCAGGCTCCAGCTCTCCCACGGCGGCACGAGACAGACCGTGCGCCCGGCAGGGGCGAAACCGCCGCTGGCGCTGCTCGGACTCGCCGGCCCGAGCATCGCAGCAGTGCAAAAGCCTCTGGGAGAAACCTAGTACCGGTTTTTGAATTGGGGAAGGATGGGTGGCGCCACGCCGGTTGGGGCTTGTGGCTCGGCTGGCCGGCTGGGAAGAGAGGCGTTATCCTGGCTGGAGCTAGGAGGACTGAGGGCGTAGTGTAGGCTGCAGGCTGTTGCTTAATACTAAAATGTTGTGTATGCGCAGCAATGGGCTACAGCTTTGCGTTGACCGTCGAGATGGCGAGCTGGATGCCGAGTGTTGATTTGGACCTGGAGCCTGGGTCGTCGCCCACGCGCGCAAACTGTTCGACAAAATGACTCGGTGCGTGGTCATGAGAATCGGCTATTGGGAACCTGAGACAATGATGTAATGGCGGTAGTTCAAGGCTGAAAAGCGCTGTCACAAGATCCAGAGCACCAAATTAATTCGAGAAAGTGTCAGATTTGATTATTCTGGGTCATAATCATCCCATATTACAAATGGAGGTCCTGCCATGGAACACAAGCAGTTCATAAAGGTACAAATCATAGATGTCTGGAAGTGCATACAAATCATCTTCTATTGTTAGGAGATGAGCAAAATAGCTGCTCTCTTGTCAACTTGTTTTTTGTTTTTGTTGCTGTTTTTTGGCTTTGAAGGGTAACTTGCTTTTCTGAACTTATTAACCAAATTGTAACTGTTTTCAGGGTCTCAATGAAATAGTTTCCAAATTCAATGCTTTTGGTATTGATGATTGCAGTGACGCAATACACATGAAAAACAACTACGGTCATCAAGGAAAGTAAGCTTGCTTCAAGTTTTCGAGGAAAACTGACAAGTTTACCTTCGGTAAGTTTGCCCATAGGCCCATACAAACGCATTTCTAGATTTATATGAGACACTTTTTCCTGCTGTACTTTCCTCAACTGAATTTCTGCTTATTCACATGACAATCACAGTACTATAAGTATCAGAGTGCTGTTCATTTCTGTTGTTCTTTGTCAGTACCATTATAGCTAAAACAGCACACCTAGGATGAGCTTCACGTCGTTCAGTGTCTCACTCTCTTGTTAGCTTGTAAAGAACATCAAATCTCTGACAAATGCTACGTGAGAGATTTAACAATTTTGGTCACATTTAACACAAGCTCTTGGTATCCATATAGACATGAATGAAATTATGGCGATTGCCTTTTTCATTTGAAAACACCGGCTGACCGGTATATGATTTGCCAGGATATATTGTAGAGCAAGAGCTAAGAGTACAAACAGGATGCATTAGGACCCAAAAATCAGACAAAATCCCACGAGGGGGAAAAGGAATCCTACTCTCCATCATGATTTGCGCTACCGCTAAAGCTAAACTTTCTGCTCCTTCTAGGCACCAGGTGCGGATTCCTCCTAGATTTATTCCACAAGCATCAGTGCCAAGGATTCCTTGCGCTGAAAAACCCATGCATTGCACTCCTTCCATAACCAGGAGACTGGGATCGAAAGGTAAGGTCACATTGTAAGGCTGTAAGCTGTACCCACCGTCATTTCCATGTGTTGTCACCACTCCTGTAGCAACTCATGGTTGCCCATTAAGGTGTGAGAGCCAGTTACCCACGACATCCCAGATGCGACGTGCATACGTACATTGTAAGAAGAGGCAAATTTGCATTTTTGTGCGGCCCAACTTTTCCAAATCAATGGTTCCGTTGGAAATGTGTGGACCCAGAGAATTGTGCTAGGGCCGGTTCCAATTTTCATTCTTCAACTCGCATACGTGAAAGCATAAACAATGAAGGTCCTTAGACATAATGCTTAGATAAGAAAACCGTTTTTCATCATGACATATGCACTAGGTGCTTATATGGTGGATAAGATGCTCCCAAGGTAGTTAAGCCTGTTTAAGCACCAATTTTGCAATTAACTTAGGTGCATGATAATATATAGTAGCATTCTCTTTTTCTTAAGCACACAGTGCCTAAGCACCTTGCACCGCACATGCCCTGTTTCTCCGGTATGTCACTGGTGCTTATGACCCAACTACTCAACCACTAGAATATACTGTAACTCCTTGACAAGAGAACTCTGCAAGTGTGAATCTTGCAGTTCTGTTCTTTTTTCCAGACTAGAGAAACTTAGTTCTGTTGCAGTGTTCCGTCATGGAAGCCACAGTATTGCTTGTGCTGATCACTTGCTCTTGAGATTGTAAAATGCGCAATGCTCCTTGTTGTCATGCTAAACGCTCACGTGTTGCATATATTTTGTACTAGGCATCAAGCAAACACGAAGAAGCTGTGAAAGGGTCTCTGTCTCGTCCCGTTCCATATGTGCTACCTTTTTGCGGCCTTTCGGCGGGGCTGCGTCATTGCCGCAAGACTGCCCAGGCTGTCTGGCTGCAAGTTTGCTATTACTGCTCATCGCCCGCAGCAAAGGCATGCATAAGCTGTGAAGGAAGAGGATAAAGCCAATACAACTAACTCCGTCCAGTCCAGGCTTCTGCTTTCCTTGCTCCTGGCTGTGGCTCTACACCTGTCCTCGCTCATCACGCCGTTTGGCCTCTCACCATGCCAGGCTTCGAGAGTGCCGGTGCCCGGTGAGTGACATTTCATTTGTACTCTCTCCGCGGGTTCTCTTTCCCGACTACAGAGATGACATGCGCATTGTCATGCTTGTGCAGGTGTACGGTTGTACGCCTCCAGGTTTTGGCATGAGACTGAGCAGGCATTCGTCCAAGCAGGCAGAAGAAAACAGAGGCCCTCGAGGGGGGAGTGGACTGAGTGGGAGCGAACAGTGGAAGTGGACTCGAGAAGAACATAGTAAGTATAAACAACGACTCTTTATTGCCTTTTCTCCCTGATGATCTACGAGGATCCATGAAAACCGCTCCGTTTGTTGGCATCTGGCTGAGTTTGTTGCCGTGCCATCGTGGCTAGTGGGAACGCGGCAAGATAATTGTATTGTACCCGGAAAAGGCTCCAGCGCGCGGCGAGTGCTGCACGCCTGAGTCTGGGGGGTTTGTTCTGACGTGCTCGCGGTCGCGGCTGCTCGGCGCCTCGGCGGTGTGACTTCGTGACCTGCAGGATCGGTGCACATCCGAAGAGTCCGAAATCTGCAGGCCATTATTGCTACTGCTGTGCTGCACGCCTGCACATTTGTCGCAGGATTTGCATTTCGCAAGCCTCCAAATGCCAACTGATGTGGTGGCATTACTGCTCCACGTCAAGCCCACCTCCCAATTTGTCCTTCTCTCCCCGCCGGCCCTTAGAAAGAACCCGACGCGATCGAATTCTGCTTCCTTCTCCGCTCGCCGCCAGCCGAATGCAATTGCAAGGCGGCGGCGTCCCCTTCCTTCCATTTTGACAGCAGTAGCAATTAGCGATTCCTCAATTCTCCAGTCAATCTCTCTCCAGTCTCCATCCTGCCCCCAACAGGCCCCTCCCCATGGACATGGACGCCGCCGTTTCCACCCTCACCGCGCTCTCCGTTTTCGCCAGCACCGTCGAACACGGTCGGCGCCCGCCTCCGCCACCGCTCTTTCGATCGCTTCCCTCCCGGCGCACTGACTGACGCTTTTTTCCCTTCTCTCCGCGCAGCTGCCTTCAGGAGCGTGCACGGGTACAGGGTGATCGGGAGGAAAGATGGGAAGTGGGTGCGGTGGGAGAGGTGGGTGGAGCGGCAGTTCGTCCTCTCCCTCTCCGTCCCGCCGTGCCGCGAGGTCGCCGTCCCCGCCGCCTCGCCGCGGATACTGCTGGCGGGGTGGCACGGCCGGCCGGTGTTCCACGAGGGGCAGGCCGTGGGCACCTGGCGTTGCATTGTGGCATTCGATTCTGTTGCCGCCGTCGCGCCGTCCTCCCCGCCGCCGCCCGTGCTCTCCCCCTTAGTGTATGAATTATCAGATCACATGAGCTCGAAATTGATGCTGTGATGCTGTCGCCCAATGCTTTGATGGCCAAAAGCTTTGATTTTTTTGGTTTTCCAAACCGTTTCTGTTTTCGGAGGAAGTAGAACAGATGATTGATTCTGAAATCTTCGATATCTTTTCCTTCCAGGAATCCACAGCTGGAGTGTCTACCTAATCTGTACAGAGACCTGCAAAAGGTTTTTCAGTTTCAGAAGGTGGAAAAGGTCCCACAGCTTGTTCGCCGTGATGCAAAACAGCAACCAATACGTTCTGGTGAGCAGGAGAAAACTTCTGATGAGGCTGATTCATCGGGGTCTGATTCCGATGGGGATCCTCAATCTGATAAAGGTGATTGTTTCTACTCCTTTATTTGGAAATAAATTTCTCTAGAAAAACGCTATCTATCTGTTGACAGATTTCTTGGCAAATTCTATCAGATTTGCAATGTTGTAGCATCATGAAAAAAAATGATCCAGCAGTAAAATAGAATGTTCTTGAAAAGAAATCAGGGGTGGCAAATTTTGTAGCAAAAATCTGTGAAAATTTGCAATGCCCCGGTGTAAAAAAAATGTTCGAGCTGTGAAATAAAATGTTCCAAGTAGGCAATATAAAATGTTCCAATCATTTCACCTTTTCTATACTAGATGATGAATCCAAACTGTTGGATTTTAATCCAATGGTCAGAAAAGTGACAGATTTCACTCATGGAATCTATCAACAGATAAATAGATAGCCCCCTTTCTTTATTGTGTCAGACCCTGCAGCCCACATCAGATTCTAAGTTTCTAACGCCTTTGTGGATTTCAAGTAGTATTGGCCATGTGTTTATGACAATCATCAGATTCCAAGTCGTATTTGACACTTAAATTCCAAGCTGTATTTGGCATGCGTTAGATTCTGACAGTTTTGTTGGATTCCAATTCTTATTTGGTGTGTGCAATTTCTCTTTTGCCGAATGGGGCACTCACACCCAAGTCCATTGTGTCCATGACTTCTAGCAACTGCAGTTTGTGCCAGTTTCTATGTAAAGAGCGGAACAATCAGGCTTTTTAAAAAGCAAGAATTTAACCTGGTTAGGGGATCTGTTGTACAAGATTTTTCCTTCTAATTGAAAGGTGGCACTCCTGTCAATTTGCTCAAAAACAAGAAAACAGAGAAAGAGTTTTTCTGGATGATTCAGGAGGACATCAATTTTTTGCAGCTAACTGTGGCTCCTTGATTGATAGGCAGCTTTGGTTGCTTGACGTAGTGTTGAACTGAATTCAGTTTTTCATAGTTCCTCTTTATTTAGGTTTTCTCCTTGTTGCATCTCCTCACGGTGACAACCTATAATTACTCTTGCCCATCTTAAGTGAGAAGGCAAAGAACCTGTTCCTAGAAAATGGTACTATGTCTGTGACCATCCCTATATGGGTCAAAATTGACACAACCATACATCTGTTTTCACAGCCTTATCTTCATTTAAAACAAATAAAGAGTTCAAAGAGAACTCTATGCCTATGCTGGTAGCAGGATATCATACCACTGTGTCTCCAATTTGATTTAAGATGTCATTGTTGTAATGAAAACTTATTTTGTCCCTGAGATTATTTAGTTGTGACGCTTTTGTTGGTTTTTATGTGCTATTCATGGGCTCATCAAATCTGTATAATAGTAGTTGAAAAAGGAACCGTGGAATGGATTGCTGTTGTTGTTCATGGAACGTCGTGATTGTGTGTTCTTTCTTTTTTTTGGACAAAACATGGTTTACCTGGACTTATATTGAAATCCCAGTCTTACAGATATTACCTGTTTGTTTTCCATAATTACTTCTTCTCTTCTGGTATCTAAAACTATAAGAACAAAATCATAATCTGAAGAAGTATAGTACCTCTGCAAAGTGTCACTATGTTTGGGTTACTTCATTTCTCATGTCTCCTCTTTTCATACTTGAATGTTTAATAGTACCAATATGATGCATGCAGAACTTGCGCCAACAGTTCAGAAGCAGCCCAGAGCCAACCGGAAGCATATAGATAGCATTACTTTGGTTGAGATAGCGCAGTACTTCCATCTTCCAATCAGAGAAGCGTCAAAGACTCTCAAGATAGGAGTGAGCATACTGAAGAGAAAATGCCGGAAATATGGGATACCTCGCTGGCCTCACCGCAAAATCAAGTCTCTGGAGTCCCTCATTAACGATCTTGAGGTAAAAGCGACAGAGCTCTCCATTTCTCTTCACTTGTGAATTTGCCAGGGAATGCCTGTCACCATTGTGATGCGCTAACTTGTTGACGCCTGCATAACTTGTATTCTTTCACTCGTGCAGTATGTGCTTGACGACGACTCAGGAGAGGATGCGCAACAGGAGCTGCAAAAGATCGAGGAGGAGAAGCAGGCTGCTGTGATAAAGGCCCTCACAAAGCGGAAGAAGATGCTGGAGAGCGAGAAGGAGATCATACAGCAGAAGCCAGCCTTGGACCTGATGACTGAAACCAAGCAGTTCAGGGAAGATGTTTTCAAGAGGAGATACAGGGCTAGAAGAGTGTAGCCAGGGAGTAGCATCTCCCTTTAGCTGATGATAGCTGTTGTAAAAATATATGACTGACTCAACCTGGTGCGCAAAGATAATAGCTGCTGACCTGTGCGTGCCACCAGTTTATCAGACTATACTAGCTTGTAGCTGCTCTTCATAAGCTTTGGTGCGTTCTGCTGTGACCGAACTGGACTACCTGAAGAATCGAACGAAATAGCATGGTTGGATGCCGGTGTAAGCAGAAGCTGTACAAATCATGTGATCTTTTTAGCATAATTTTATACAAGCGAATCCTATGTGGTGCGCGTACCTTTCTGGCATTTTTAGTCGGATCGATAAATGAAAATCTTACAACTTTATGAGCGTCCGTGCAAGAAAAAAGCTCACGTGTCTGATGGCCTGAAGGCACGGAGGTTGGTCAGTGGGCGGTCAGGTCGTTTGGCAGACGTCATGTTGCAGGAAATTTGTTTGCAACTACACGCGGCGACGCAACGCCGTTCCACGACATGTGTCGGAATGGCCAGAGTCGGTTTGCGCTTTTGGCCGGACAAACGATATGTACCGGCCAGGCTCGTGTGCCACAGGTCAGATGTCGCTTTCACCTTTCAGGAATCAGGGCCGTCATCAGCATGCGGGTAGACTACGGGAAAAGAGAGGGAGAGCACTCAAAAGCACATAAAAGCCAGGTGCCATAAGCCGATCAGGACGATGCATATAGCATGTGGCAGTGACTAATAATGAGCTAATGTTCCAGGCCTTCCATGTACCAGAAAAATATATGGTTTTATTTTTTTCCCCTGCACTACAATATCATCATGAAGTATATCATAATGTAGATACTATATGTACTAGTGTTTTTTTTTACACTAGAAAACAAATCCAAGACCTCGAGCTGATGATCGTTAACGTAATTGAAGCAGCACGAGTAGTTGAGTGTACGTGCTTAACTGCTGCGCATTTCTCTCTCTCTCTCTCTCTCTCTCTCTCTCTCTCTCTCTCTCTCTCTCTCTCTCTCTCTCTCTCTCTCTCTCTCTCTCTCTCTCTCTCTCTCTCTCCTGACAGAAACGTGCGGCAGGCCTGATGTGCACAATCAACCGAACCGCGTCGAAGTCGCGTCATCGTAATATCTTACGGTCCTAGCATCAGTTACCACCCTGCAACGCGTGATACGGCCCGGCCGTCGCCACAATAAATTATTAACACGACTAGTAATCTAGTCAAATCACCGCAGTTAAGGGCTGCTTTTGAAAGGGCCTCCAGGTCAACGCATATGAAATGGTATTCTCAGATCGACTCGATCCCGATACGTTAGTTAGTTAGTAGCGCTGCTGCTGCGAGAAGAAGATGGCACGATCCCATCAAATCTCTAGGCCTTTTACCAAACAAGTCATCTTGACTTGCCTATCGCAACCGTCAAATCTGCACTACCGCACTGGCGCCTTTTTATCTTAAACTTCTGCGAATAATAAAACCACGGGCTTCATTACATGAGATCCAGTGAGATCGAGGTTAATGTTCAAAGCTGGGCCCCGCCCGCATACACAAGACGGGAAACTCTTGTTACTAGTGGTGGTGGGCTCTGCCTCTCTGCGTCCCGGAGGCGGTCGGAGCTGCGCGCAAATCTTCCGAGAAAAGTCCGAGCTGCGCCTTGTGAGCTTTGACCCTCTCGAGCTCATCAACCGGTAGAGGACCAAACCAGTCGAAGACGAGCCGTTCTGAGATTTTGTTCATACGAGGCCCAGAGGGCAAAGCGAAAAGATACCGTATCCGATTGCTGGGATAAAGTGAAAAAGTTGCGATATGCTCGCTCCAGCAGGCAGCAGTCGAGCATGGGTGGAAAAATGGTAGCACGTGGAGTTCAGTGCCGCGTCATGCTGCGCCGCAACAAAAGGTCGCGCCGCGCTGGTTTTCTTTTTTAGAAAAAAAATCGTCGTGTGAAGTCGCTGGTGGGAACGAAAGATTTTCATTTCTACCTAACCAAATGGATCGGAGCAATCCGTCCTGTGAACTCGTCTGTTTGAAGCAGAGAAATCTTTCAGCACGAGACCCGTTTCTGTCAATCGACTCGAGAGAACCCTGCACAGGGCACAGCACAAGCCCGAATTCAGTTGCCCAGCAGGCTTAAAATTCTTCCGCCTGCGTGGCCGTGCCCTGGCCTGATGACCTGACGAGTCCAGCACGTGCCCAATAATAATCGCGTCCTCATCGCCCCATCAGCATGCAACTTGCCTCGAAAATCCACCGGAGCCGCGCCTGCGCTGCGACATGGGTGGAGGCTCGCAAATTGCGAGGAGCATTTGACTTGCTGGAAGTAAACGCGCAAGCCTTCTTCCCTTTCCGACCCCTCCTCGCGCCCGCGCTTTATTAGGCCGGACTGGGTGTTGACACTGCCCGTCTCGCTGCTCGCGCTCCCCACGACGGCGGCAGCACCGGACCAAACCCCGTGGAAAGGTCTCCCATAACGCGTGGGCCTCGGAGAAGCGATCGCGCGGGCACGGGCCGCCGGCCGCGGCGCGGCGCCCCTCCCTTTTATATCGCGGCGCCAGCGCCACAGGAAAAGGAGGCGAGGAGGGGGAGTGGTGGCAGCTTTCAGAGAATCCAGAGGCGCGAGGAGCGGAGGGGGAATCCGGGAGAAGAGAGGCAGGAAGGGCGTCGGCCGACCGGGCACCCCGCTGCTGCTCCTCCCATGGGGAACTGCCTCGGCTCGGAGGAACCCGAATTGGAGCCCGTGAAGAGCGCCGGCCGCCATGGGCAGCCCCAAGGTACCACCACCTCCTGATCTGGCTTGCATTTCCTGCCTACTTGCTAGCTAGTAGTAGCAGTCTTGGCACGTGCATCCGTTTATCTCGCGCTGATTTTCCCAGCTGGTTCTTGACGCGATTTCGTTTAACCCAAGCACTCCTCAGATTCAGGTTCGCTCACGATCGACGATCAATTTTCTCCTTCTTTCTCCAGCAGCACCTGCGCGGGCGCTTCCCATGGCGCCACCGGAGCCGGACCCTTCCATGAGCATGAGCTCGTCGGGGCACCCCAGCAGCAGGTCCCCGGGCTCGTCCATGAGCAGCGTCGCGACCACCCGGAGCGGCAGCAGCAGCAGCAGCCTGGCGGCGGCGTACCCGGAGGGCCGGATCCTGGAGGCGCCCAACCTCCGCGTGTTCACCTTCGCGGAGCTGAGGTCCGCGACGCGCAACTTCAAGCCCGACACGGTGCTCGGCGAGGGCGGGTTCGGGCGCGTGTACAAGGGCTGGGTCGACGAGAAGACCATGAACCCCACGCGCTCCGGCATCGGCATGGTCGTCGCCGTCAAGAAGCTCAACCCCGAGAGCGTGCAGGGACTCCAGGAGTGGCAGGTACGTACACGCCGCCGCGCGCCCATCGAAAACCTAACCGCCGCCCCTTTCCAATAATAATAGTAGTAGTAGTAATTAAAGAAAGGAACTTCAGCTGCTAGCTCACCGGCCGGCGAGGTGGGCAGCGTCGTGAGCGGTTCAGCAACCGGAGCTCACTTTCTTTCTGCAGTATACTAGTCGTCCGTCAGGGTCAGGATAGCTCAACGAGCTGGAAGGAAAAATTATTGGGTCCGGCCAGCCACCCGTCGCTCGCGAGCCGCGACCAGATTCCAATCCCATCCACGGCGACGGCACACCCCCGTGTGTTCACGTGGCCGGTGCCCGGGGGCCATCGTTTTCAAATGCTCATACGCGAAATGCTGCGCCGCTCGCCCTGCGCTGGCGCCGACCTGGTTCCCAGCGGCGCCCCCGCGGCCGCGGGAGATGCGCGGATGGGTTGGGAACCTGGGATGCGATGGGATGGGATGGGTGCCCGTTTTGACGCCGCGGTCGCCGCCCGGCTGGTCGGCGCGTTCACGCCGCTGATTTTTCTTCCTTTCCTTCTGCAAATCTGCTCTCGTGCTGAGCTAACCCCTGACGTCGTCGCGCCGGCGGAATCGTTTGCAGTCGGAGGTGAACTTTCTCGGGAGGCTGTCGCATCCGAACCTCGTGAGGCTGCTGGGCTACTGCGTGGAGGACAGGGAGCTGCTGCTCGTGTACGAGTTCATGCCCAAGGGCAGCCTGGAGAATCATCTCTTCAGAAGTGAGTCCTCCCTCTTGGAACTTTCTCCTTCCGTCGGCTTGGTCGCAAGTACACTTATTGATTTGACAAAGACCGGGCTGACTTTGCGGAAAGGGAAATTCTTTTCGGCAGCTTCCTTCTTTTGTTTCTTTTCCATGTTCTTCGTTCGCGGAGATGCACGTCGCGACCAGCTGGTCTTTTGAAGCTAGGGTTTAGCATGCATATCCTAAAGTACAACCTGTTTATAGATTACAAAAAAAGGTGAGAACGAAATGACAAAAGTGTTGGTGTTCTTTGCAGAGGGTGGATCCTTCGAACCGATTCCCTGGAACCTTAGGCTCCGGATAGCCATCGGCGCGGCGCGTGGCCTCGCCTTCCTCCACACGTCCGAGAAGCAAATCATCTACCGGGACTTCAAGGCCTCAAACATTCTCCTCGACACGGTACGCCCCTAATAATTAATTAATTAATTAATTAAAAAACGTGCTTCTCCGTACGTGCAGTTCTGACCTGCCCAAAACCTGAAACCCCGTGGCATCTCTTGGCTGCAGCACTACAACGCCAAGCTCTCGGACTTCGGCCTCGCCAAGAACGGGCCCACCGGCGGCGACAGCCACATCACCACGCGCGTGATGGGCACCTACGGCTACGCTGCCCCGGAGTACGTCGCCACAGGTAGCGTCTCCTACCCATCCACCGCACGTGCTTCCGTCCGTATTCAGCGTATGTCTCCCAAACTTATACGCACGTGCTCGCCGGCGTATGTCTGTACAGGTCACCTGTACGTGAAGAGCGACGTGTACGGCTTCGGCGTGGTGCTGCTGGAGATGCTGACGGGCCTGCGCGCGCTGGACACGGGCCGGCCCGCGCAGCAGCACAACCTGGTGGACTGGGCCAAGCCGTACCTGGCGGACCGGCGGAAGCTGGCCCGGCTGGTCGACCCGCGGCTCGAGGGGCAGTACCCGTCCAAGGCCGCGCTGCAGGCGGCCCAGCTCACGCTGCGCTGCCTCGAGGGGGACCCCAGGAGCCGGCCCTCGATGGCCGAGGTCGTGGCGGCGCTCGAAGAGATCGAGCAGATCAGGGCGCGGCCCAAGGGCGGGACGACGCGGGAGGAGCGGCGGCGGGAGCGGGACGACGCGGCGACGGCGCACGGGCACCACCGCTCGTCGCGCCCGAGGTCCGGGTCCGGCCGGCCGGGGGGCAGCAGCAGCCACCACCAGTCTCCGAGTACGGCGAGGTAGCACGGCGTTCGCGCGGTGCTTCGGCCGCCGCTTTTGCTGCAGATGTTGGTTGTTTCTGCAGCGAGCGGATTGATTGATGAAGGCCAGATGGGCCTTGTATGTCAGTTTGATCGTAGATGGCCCAAATGTTGGCTGGTATAGGTTCAGGAATCAAGAGGATGTTTTCTCCTTTCATTTCAATCTTCTTCTCTGGTTTTGCCAGATTTTGTTGTAAACGAGGCCGGCGCAGATATGGCGGAGAGACTGTGCGTTACACGATTGGAGGCTGTATGAGTTTTGAAACAAAACTCATTTCATCGTGCGGCTTATAACCCAAGCTACGGCGAACTTAGATTAGTTTAGAGTAATCGCAGACGATCGACCTCGAGACGATCTATATGTACTGTGCACCACGTATGAGCTAGAGCTGGTAAAGTTTATTTCGATGTGTTTTCATGTGCGTGTGATAGGAACAAAACCATGCTGCAAAGGGTCCAAAGCCCAAACACACATACGTACACGGTACATGTCAATGTGTGCACTCTCCCAACTCCAAATGTCCTCATCTCCTGCGTTTCCGCTTCACGACAAATGCCTAAACCGACAGTTCATGCCAGTTACTGCAGTAACTGACAAGGACATTGTTCATGTGATATCATGCACTACAAGGCTACATACCGACAGTTCTCTCCATGTGCCGTTAGTGTACGGGTGTTGCGCGTCTTCCAGCTCGGATCCTCTGGACGTTCCCGTGCGACATTCAGCTTGGTGTCATTCCCACCCACCACGTAGATGCATGCACGAGATCGGATACGATCCGCGTGGCCCCTGCGGATCTCTCGACCCCAAGTGAACACGCGTGGACGCTGGCAGCTGAACATTCCCGGGCTCATGCCATGCTTCCGCTGTTCCTGATGGGTTCGGACGTTCGGTGACGGAAGACAGTCAGAGAGCACCAAACACATCAATCTCGCCACGAAACTGGCAGCAGAAATGTTGCATCATCTTCAATCGGCCGCGTCGTCGTGGTTGGAGAGTTGGACACGACGGGTTCCCTTCCCCGTGTGCCCCCACCCGACCCACAACAAAAATGCATCATGTCGCCTGGACTGCACTGCACACCATTATCTGCAGCGCCGCCCTCCGGGGCCAACGGCCAAGCATTATGCATGCGTATACAAGTTTGGAGCCGGCAGGCGCCGCGGTTTTGGCGCCGAACAAGCCCGCGGGGCCCAGCCCGGTAGCTGGCGCCGTCTAGGACAGCAAAGGCCATGTGTGTACCCAGGAGGATAATGGATAAAGACGTTCTCTCTTGATCTCTTCCACCTCCGGGTTCTGCCTAATGGTGGTAACGGATCATAACTCTAATAATTTCTTCACAATCTAATTTAATTCTTATATATTTTTAACTTAAAATTGTATAAAATTAGAGTCTGAACCTAAAAAAAAATCTAGCCTTTAAATTATCCAGAGTAAATTTTAATATCTTTTGACCATCCTGGATTGATAAGTGCACATTCCACTAGTTCCTGAGCGCCGGAGAGCTCAGGGCGTTGCTCCACCTCCATACGCGGATGGCGCGGTGTCCCCGGCCTCCACACCTGCCGTACCCGTACGGCAGTGCCACTGTAAGGGCGTATGGCTCCGGTGAAGAAAACAGAGAGGATTGATCCACTGCTCCACGGTGCGACCATAAAAGAGGAGAGTACCATACCGCTGGGGGCTGTCGTCGGTTGGGGCAGTGGGCGCGAGTCGAGCTCAAGGCCGCGGGAGCTGTTACTGCTGGCACTGTGCCGCCACCCAACCGTCCTCAGGACTCGAAGAACGGCCAATGGTGGCGCGACAGTTGCAGTCGACGGCTGCGGCCACTGTTCGGCAGCGAGCTCTGCGGTTGGTTGGCAGAATCGCCGTTCGCGACCCGTTTGGTTTCAGACTGATGAAACCACGTGGGTCAGCGACTCATAAATTCTGGGACCCGTCCTGCAAGTTGCAGTTAGCACGTCCCGAGAGAACGATGGGTGATTCGATGCGACAGCTTCAGCTTTCATGAAACAAGATTCTAGATACTTGGATAGACGGCCGAAGTCAGCCTGACACAGGAACGTGTGGCCCAGATGGAGCGGTGAGGCGGGTCCGTCCGTAGACCTCCTTCATGGCTGCCGTTCTCGGTGCCGGTGGATTGATTCCCCCCGAAAGACCGGTGCTGGCGTGATCGAGATTATTGGTGGCATTGTTTGCAGCGATGACAACAGTGAAGTGGGAGATACAGAGCCCTTAATGCACAGGTCAAATCTCAATCAGTCCCTTCGGCCGATAACGATTAACGACCCTGCAGCTGGAGCATGGAACGTAATTAAGCCTGAACGTTGCTATCTCGCCGGGCGTCAACGTTAGCTCCTCGGTGGCGCCTGCACGTCCAATCAGATCGATCTCGATCGGAGGTTGGACTTTGCGCACGAACAGTTTAATTACAGTATCGTTTTTTTTTTGCTTCCAAAAGACCTAGCTTAGTCTAGTCGCCAGGTAGCAGGAGATGCTGACTGGGAAACAGCGTGCTTACGACTGGCGCAGGAAACACAAAACGAGCTGGGAATGTTGAGGATCCAGCGAGCGCAGAGCCATGTAGCAAAAGCTGCAAATCTCTCCTCCAACTAGAGAAATTAAAACGTGTGAATAAAAAATACATGTTGGACGACACATAAAATCCTAATGCATCAAATCAAATACCCCAACAGTTTACCGGTTGTCAGCGTGAGCTTTTTTTTAGTAGAACAGCTCTAAGAGCACCCGCAACGGTGTCGATAAGCTCTCTACAAGGCTTCCACGAAGGAATGAGAAATAAGGAGAGAGAATAAATTATCGCCACGGTTGGCGGGAGCCGAGAGCCGCTAACATATTTCCCCACGCCGAGCGGGCCCCAGACATCTCTCTCTCCTCTGCCTCACCATGCCTCTCTTTTCTCCAATTCTCCTCCACGGCAGCTGAGACGGGTGGGCACGGGGCGGTGGCCGTGGCCTGCGAGCCGGACCTCGACGTGGGGAGGCGCCGACGGCCGGCGAAGCGGACTGGCCCGGGAGGTGCCGCAACCGGCGAGCAGGAGGCCAGCTCAGTTGGAGGGGCGGGACGCCAACGCCGGCGTCGCACGAGCGGCGGGTCTGAAGCACGGTCGAAGGGGCTAGGGGCGCAGCAGAGGGGCGCCGGCGACGCACGGCCGGAGGGGCGGGCCGGGTTGCAGCTGCTGGGCGCCGGCGCCGCGCGGCCGTCGGGTCGGAAGCACAGCCAGAGGGGCGAGCTGGGAGGGGACTGGGGAGGGGAGGGAGGTGGGTATGAACGGAGGCATCAGAGGTGGGTATTTAAAAATTCTGACACGTAAGATCCACAAAACTTTAAAGAATATGTTATAGCTGATCCATTGGAAGACTAGTCTACACAGATCTCTATATTTTATGTGGATAAAGTTATAGGGAGCTGCTCCCTATTATTGCGGGTGCTCTAAACTGTAGCAAATTTTAATGGCTCAACCGCCGATACGTTTTCAAAATATGTTTTTTCCCTAGAACTTGCCGCTTCGGACACGGTATGGACGTCAAAGAAAAAAAGATCCGACATGAAAATTTTATAAACTCCAAGTATGATAGGAGGCTTGAAATGACAGTAACCTAGAAAGGGACATGCATGTCATGATTTTTAATTTATATTTTAAGAAGGTGTTTGGATCCAAATATTAATATTAAAATATACTAAAATTTAGTACTAATCCATTTAAACGGGAGTGCTAATGGGTAGACTAAACTTTAGTCAAAATTTAAAAATTTAAATATAAATCCTAAGAGATACTAAAGTTTAGCGCTAAATTTTAACCCATCCAACCCATCCAAATTATATTCCATTGCTACGACCCGCTATTTAGCACACCACCACCGTTGCAGCAGTTGGCGTCAGCCACTATTGCTTCACCGTATCCCGACATTTATAGCACTAAGAAAAAAAATAAATACGCAAAACCTGTTAAAAGTAAATCACGTCTACGCTCGAGAACAATGGACTTGCTTGGATCCGCTACCAATACTTCTAACTAGCTAAATAATAACTATACAATTATCTAGTTTAACCCAGCTATTCTAGCTAACCAGCGATTTACACGTGTACTCCCATCCATAGGGTCACACGGGAGAGGGAGTGACCCGTGCTGTCCTGTTTCACCCGCCGTTCCTGAAAGCAACTCGACAGAGACGCTGTCGTTAACTCCATATCAGCCAACGGCACGGCTATTTTCATCACAGCATTGAACCGCCGGACACCGACCTGTGTGCGGTTCGGCGCCGTGCAGACGGAACCGCTCCAGAGAGTACGGATGGAGCGGAAGCGTGTCGTGTGCGCAGACCCCCCCGCCAGCCTCTCCGCGCCGGGACCGCCGCGCGTGTGCAGTGCACGCAACAACTTGCCCGTTGCCCCGTTGGCCGGAGAGCACGCTCGCTCTGGAGTAGGAGTAGGGGAGTGGCTGTGGCAGTGTGCGCGTCCCACCTTCGAGCGCGACAGCCTCCTCCAGCCGCCCCCACCCCACAGCCCGCCGGGGTTCGGATCGCCTCAGGCCCGTGCCGACACCGAGCTACTCGTACTGTCCGCTGTCGCCGAACTAACCGGAACTTCTCAATTGTCACCCAGAGCACTAGCTTCGCGACCAATCTACTATCCGACCAGGAAATAAATACTGCTACTAGGACTAGGAGCCTGATTGGTTGGAAGCCGATTCTTGCAAGCTAAAATTAAAATCAAAGTATGCCAATAAATTTTGGCTACTAACTGATTCATGCATAAAAGTTGGCATTTGTGATCAAAATATTAGCAAGTTATTAGAAACTTCATATACCCTTACAAAAAGAAAATGCATTGGTTGCCAAGTTTTATCACTAAATAAAATGAATACCTCAATTTTTTTGCCAACGCTTTGGCATGCCTTAATTTCAGTAAGCTAATATTTTAGCTTGCCATAATTTTACCTTGGTAAAAATTAGCATCCAACCAGGTTCCAGCTCGCACATGCTCTAGCTCGCACCAGTAATCGGAACAACGGCCACCTCCACCGTTCGTCTCCACCGTTCGTCAGTCTTTCCACACCGTCGGAATTTTGTTGGACCTGTTTCTTTCATCAGCCGCTATTGTGCTCCAGTCCACACTCACACTCAAGTACTCCACAGTCCAGTCCACACTAGATTAGTGCTGCACCGGAAAAAAAAAACCTTTGGCTTGAGTATCCGCCAAAGATGTCAGTCGTCACGAGTGGGATCATCTCCCCTTTTGCCTTTCCCGTGCACGGGGCAGGGCCTGCGGTGGGGTTGGCGCAAATGCGGATATGACGAGCAAGCGCTCGCGTGGGACAAATGTCCTTCTAGAAAAGATCGAGCGAGCCCGGTGCCCCGGCGGCGCCCCCGGCACTTGGTTCCTCCACCACCGAGGAGCGGGCTCTCTGGTTGGTGAGAAAGCGATGGCGCCGCCCCATGGGCCATGCACACAACCGCTAGGTGGCGCGAACAATCATTAGTTGCGTTCACGGCGATCAGTCGATCACCATGGGCTCATTGCATTAGATGACGCCTGTTTGGGTAATTAAGCCGTGCGTAGACAAGCAGAGACATGAAATTCCTTTTTCTTTAAAGAAAAGGATACAAATTCTCTAAGGCTCCGTTTAGATCTTTGGAATTGAATTTCATTCTAGTAATTATAATTTAGATACAAATCTATTAAGCTAATATGATTATATACGGAATATATTTATATATTACTGTTGGTTATACGAGGGATGGTTATACGAAGGAGATACTTATATGCTATATTTCTACTATAGAGGAGTGAGTCAAAGAGGGTGCTATAAGTTACAGAATAGAATCATAACTTGATGATATAGAATTAATTTTCATCTCTCATCCTATGAATTTAGGATAGCCTTATATCTAAATTTTAGAAGTGGTTGGAAAGTGATGGGATGTCAAATTTTAAGTTAAATAGTCTAGTTTATAAACTAAGTAGATTTCAGTTCCTCCAAAATGCGAGGATCTATGGCCGCTCTCCATCCTGTCACGTGAACACTGGACAAGGCACTCTTTTTATGCGCACGGCGCAGTCACAACATTCGATCCACGTGTTCTCCAGAAAAACAAACAACATTCGGTCCACTAGGGCTTGATATCGAGCTGGCTCGGCTCGGCTCGATATCCAAACGAGCAGAAACAGCAGCTCGGCTCGGCTCATTAGTAGCTCGAGTCAGCTTGATTGAGCTCGCGAGCAGTAAGCATGTGACTGACGAAGCAGGATCTCTGTTTAAGAAAAAAAAAGCTATAATTTCATATTACTGTGTTGCAACCGCGAATAAAAGCATTACGTCATTTATGTGAGAGACCAAGAGGGGAAGAAATTTGATTTCCAGGAGTTAAGACCTGGAGCTAACAAATTTCAGACAAGAAGAAATCAACTTGCAAACTATCAATAATCAGTCACAACCATAAGGATCCGAAGTCCAGAACAAAAAGAATTTCGCGAGCGAGGCAGCCCCCCGCGTCGCTCCCGTGTGGGCGACCCGGGCGGGCGGAACACCGCTGTTGCCGCCCTTCCTTCCTTCCTCCCTTTCACCGCGCCGCCGCTCGAGCCGGCCGCCGGAAGTCCGTGCGGCTCGCAAGGACGTCGGTGGCGGGGCGGCCCTCTTCTCCCTTGCGTCTAGGCGGGTGCGGCCACCTTGACCGACGGAGCGGGCAACTCGTGGCGGCGCCAACCTAAGAGGCTGGATCCAGCGATGGTGTATGCAGATCCGGTGTCCCCGCAGCCGGATCCGCCGACGGGCGCGGCAGCTGGCTCCTCCGAGGTGCGGGGTGGGGTGCTTCGCATGGACGAGGATGGTGACCGGTGGGCTACGGCCAGCGGGAGACGGGCTAGGGCACGGTGACGCCGTGAGCGCGCGGGCGCGGGCGACGAGGTTGCGAGGCCCCGAGGCGCGCGTGCGCGGATGTGGAGGCGACCACATTGGTGGTGGCCTGAGGCGGCGAGGTCGTCGGCCGGGGAGGCCCTAAGGACGTACGTGGCCGCGGCAGCCGTGCCCAGTGAGGCTCCTCTACTCGGCAGCTCCTCTCGACGGTGGCGTGGTGGCGTGGTCGGGTGGCATGTGCAAGGCGTGCCAGCGACACCATGGTGGCGCGGCAGGGACACCTTGCGTAGGGACGCGCTAGTAGCACCGAGGTGGTGGTGCAGGCGTCGTCGGGCCACCTTTCCTCGGCAGAGGAGTTGCAGAGGCGGTGGGAGGCGGCTGGGGGTGCCTATGGAGGCCCGTGCGTCAAGACGGAGGCCGTGCGACGGGGAGGAGGCTGCGCGCGTGGAAGGGGGCAGTGGTAGGTTGGTGGCGGGGGTGCGGGCAGGGTGGCGAGTCTTGTTGGTGGTAGCCATGGCGGGCGGAGAGGCTTGTGGCTGCAGGTAGGGGCCGCTGGGAGAAAGCTCTGCTCGCTGCGTCTGGCGGACAACGGTGACGTCTTCAGCGCCGCATTTCCTGTTGGGGACGTTGTCTTGGTGCTCTCCTTGCTTTAGCATCGGGATCTCTAGGTGAAACCATGCCAAAGCTCTATGGCGGGCGGCGACAGCGCATGTAGCATCGTTTCCTTCTTGAAGGCGTCGTCTTTGGAGTTCCCGTCTTTGGAGTTCCTATTCTCGCTGAATTTGTTTTCCTTGGCGGCGATCGGTCACGCATAGCGGCGGCCGTGTCGGTGCTAAGCTCTTGCCATGGTGGTTTTGGGCCTTGCGGTGGAGTGGATGGAGACCTAGTTGAAGACTAAGGGGGACGGATCACCATGATGGGTGTTGGCGGCCAAGAAGTGGAAATTGGTGCAGTGTCTAGAGGGCAAGACTTCTGCTTGGCGTTTAAGGCCGACGGTTAGAGGGGTCGTGCGCCAGTGGTGACCACAAAGTTGGCATGAGGCCGCTGTCAGGGATAGATCCTCTAGGTACCACAAGGAAGCTACCCGTGAGGAAAAAGAAGTCTAATTCCTACTAGGATTTCACTGTAATCCTATTATGACTCATACCTTGTAATCCTACTAGGACTCCTACCTAGTAATCCTACTAGGAACCCCGTCCCCTGGGATATATAAAGGAGGGCAGGGTACCTAGATAGGGAGAGAACCAACATAGTGCAGCCAACAGGCAACTCAACACCCAAGCGCAGGGCGCAATATACAACACCCCAAAACAGGACGTAGGGTATTACGCTACTCTAGCGGCCCGAACGTGTCTAAATTTGTATCCTGTGTCCTTGCGTTCACCTTCAAGTTCCGGATCCGGCGATCCCTCACCAAATAATCACCTACCTTAGGATATCCCTAGGTAGGCTGACGGTGAAAACACCGACAGCCGCCGTGGTATGAGGTGGCCAGCAGATTTGCTTCACCAAAGAGACCTGTATGTTGAGGCATTGGGCGATCCCGTAGAGCGGAGGTGCGAGGTGATCCTTCGATGGCTGCTAGAGGCCACATGTGGCATTCTGCTTTCCTCGACAATGCGACTGGGTTGCTTGGTGCCGCAGAATACATCATGAGCTCGGTGCACGCGGTTGGAAGTTGATGTCCAGAGGCAGTTGTTCTTATGTTGGTTCAATGGCTTGCAGCAACCTACGGCGGCTAGCCCCACTTCGCGGGTGTTAGTCCAGTGTAGGCCAACTTCGTGAGGAGGCGCAGACGGACCTGATGGCATGACAACTATACGGCTTTGCAGCGGACCAGGTTGGCTAACCCTGCTAGCAGTGGCTAGCTCAGCGTGGGACATTGCCGGTAACGATGACACTGGCGATGACAATGGGTTTCCTCTGAAGGCTTTGTGTCGAGGCGACGGTGCTGCTGTTGGTACACGAGCGGGGTCGTGGAGTGTCCGGTGGTGTCGCTACCTCCACCCGACCAACCTGAGTGTACGAGGCGTGTTGAGTTCGGTGTGTGTTTTGATGACTCAATCCAACCTACCGGGTAGTTGTTTTTTTAGTTTTCTCTTCTTTAGCTGGTTATATCCTTCCACGGATATAGTTTTATATTTTTCTGTTATATTAATAAAAACGCACCGTTCATCGAAAGAAAAAAAATCCAAAACAAACAGGAAAGGGAAGATCGCGTTGCCAAAAACATGCGTAGAGATACAAGTTTCGATATTTTTTCCACCGGATCGACCCGTAATTGACTCGTTTGAACGATACGGATGGATTTATTATGAATATAAGAATGCAAAAACTAAAACAACAATCAGAACAATTCATACCACCACTTCCATCCGGATACGGTGGAGCCCACGCCAGCTGATCAACACATGGCCCAGCTGCTAGCGAGTGGCAGCAAATTCAACTATACTAGCAGTAGTAGCACTGCTCGTTCGCCAGTCCCACCCACCAGTTCACGCCAGGAGCAAATGCGCGAGCCACTGCCGCCGCCAGGCTGGTCCCACCACATTCTCTGCTCCCGCACGGATAACCAGCCCGGATCGCTGACACGCGGGCCTCAAGCTATCGCTTCAGGCCTTCAGCGAAAACGGCGACGCGTGGTGGGTGGGCTGGTGATCGGAAAGATACGCAGGAAATGAGGTGAAACCGGCCAGGAAAAATACCCTATCTTCCGCTGTCCTTCTGCGGCGCGTGAGGACTGAGGTGGCGTCGCCGCGAACTCGTTGCTCGGTGCTCGGCGTCCGCCCCGGCCCCCGGCGTCATATAAGTTCGGCCGCGCGGTTCGCTCCAAAAAGGTCCACACCTCACCCACGCCGGTCTGAGCCGTGCCCCCCTTCCTCGCCTCCCTCCACCCCCCTTCCGGCATTTCGCGCTCCCGCGAGAGATCGAGGACGAAGCCGGAGACGGGATGGTTCCCGGCGGGCGCCGGCGAGGGCCCGCCGCCCTCGCCGCGGCGGCGATCGCTCTGATGCAGGTGAGTCCCGCGCACATGATTCTCGACGCGGTGCTGTACTGGCGCGTGGGTGTCGTCGGGTCGCGCCGTGGCGGCGGCGGCCGCTCTGAAGGGCCGGGGGGTTTTGTGGTGGGGTTCCGGTCATGCTCGGGGGTTTGGAGCCCGCGTAGCCGTCTCTGGGGTTGCTAATTGCATTCCTTCCTATTTTTGCGTGGCTGCATGGAGGAGCTGCAATTTTAGTAGGAGCAGTTCGTGGCGGCTGTCGTTTTCTAGTTATTAGCGCGAAATTTAACGCCGCTTTTGGATTTTACCATGGCTTCGTCGTTTGTGCGAATTCCCATTGGGCGCTGCTGTTAAGAGGGTTGGAAGCATGTTTGAGATTGGAATGTCTTTTTACACGTGTGAGTCTGACCAACTTTCAGTACCAGTTACTGTCTTACTGACATGTATGCGGGTCTCGGATTGGGGGATCGACACAGTGTGGTTTTGCCTTCGTTGCCGTTGTCTTTATTTTTCTCAGTTGACAGCCCATTTAGTTCGATTTTAGTTGACCCCGAGGCAGTTTAATTCGATATATTTTAGTTTAGTTTTGGGTTTCACCGTATTCCAGTTTCAAGCTATCCAGAGGTTGCTAGGTTATGTTTTCTACTGTCTCGGTGATGTCTGCATTACCCTTTCAATTTTAGCTACTGAAAAGAGAGTTCTAGATTTTAAATTATGGTCATACTAACCCCTGAGGATTTGAAGCCATAACAGTATCATTTCCCATAGTTCAATTAGATGTCACGCAGAGAGCTGAATGTGTCATTCGGGTTTCAAGTATTTTCCTGCAAAGACCGCTATTATTTGCCTATTTATAGGGGTGACAGAAGATGATTACGCAATTCATAGGGGTAAACTATGTCGATAGCTAAGATAATACTTGTTATTTTTGTATTTATATATGCATATGGAGCTAAAACAACATTTAGGTGGTGTTTGGATCCCGGGACTAATTTTTAGTCCGGGTCACATCGGATATTTGGATACCAATTAAGGGCATTAAATATGAGCTACCTGTAAAGCCAATTGTATAAATGGAGACTAATTCACGAGACGAATCTATTAAGCCTAATTAATACATCATTAGCACATGTTTACTATAGCACAACATTGTCAAATCATGGACTAATTAGGCTTAATGGATTTGTCTCACGAACTAGCCTCCATTTATGCAATGGGTTTTGTAATTAACTTATACTTAATACTCCTAATTAGTGTCCAAATATTCGATGTGATGGGACTAAAGTTTAGTTCGCATGAACCAAACAGGCAATTAATTTGGACCATGTATAGTGTGCAATGGGCTATCATATGGATAAAGTACATTATACAGTCATGTTCTATGGTTGTACTTCACTGAGATTCAGGTGTTGTCTAAATAACATCTAACTCTTTTTTACTGTAATGCAGATCAGTTTTCTAGTGTTTCCAATCAGCGCACAGGAATCCAATAGCTCAAGGTAATTTGTCAGAGTGATCTGCATTTTACTGAGTGCACATTGGTTAGACAGTCTAATATATGCTCGGTTGACTCTAGAATATGCTACTGCACTTGACATGCTTAAACTTGATCTTCCATATATGTGGAGCCCTTGGTGCTTATCTATCTTGCCATTTTGCATCTATAGGGTTGTACCTGCAGAAGGTTACTGCTCCATGTATGGTATTTGTGGGCAACGAAGTGATGGGAAGGTCTTAAACTGTGCAAATGCAACCAAAGCTGTTAAGGTGACAATATATCCATACGATCCTTAGACCTTGGTCCGAATATAACATAGCCAGAGAAGCATTGCCTTTATCTATGCAATTTTTTTAAGATTATTTAAATGTGCTGTTTACCAACTGCTGTTGCTTTTCAGCCAGACACATTGTTTTCTTCAAGGGTCCAAAGTTTGTGCCCAACAATCACTGGAAACGTCTGTTGTACTGTAGATCAGTTTGACACATTACACCAACAAGTCCAACAGGTAAATGCCCTGATTGCTGAAGAAGTACCTGGATTATGCTTATGTCCTGGCAAGCTAACCTGAACCTGCTGAATATTTTGTTAATGGCAAGTTGCCTTGGTTATAGCGTGAGGTTCATGTTTGCTTCATACATTATCCCTGCTTTGCTTGGTTGCTCCTATTGCGCTGATGCACACCTGAGGTTGATCATGAATAAATATAAAAAAGCC
The DNA here is from genome assembly GCF_002211085.1 of Panicum hallii. Taxonomy (NCBI): domain Eukaryota; kingdom Viridiplantae; phylum Streptophyta; class Magnoliopsida; order Poales; family Poaceae; genus Panicum; species Panicum hallii. The sequence continues at coordinate 41,751,714 of NC_038048.1, read as the reverse complement.
TTTGGGATGGAATGACTAACTTGTATCCACCAGCAAGTAGAACCTCTGTCAACAAATACCTTTGTCTAATTATTGATCATTTGTTTGTTTTTGGTCGTTGTCATATTATTCCTTCTGTCCTAATAAGCAGTGCTGCAATTGATCAGTTGCATGTTCGGCACATTGTTATCTATTAAAAGTGAATTGGTCATCTATTGTTCCATTCCAGTGTAACCCGCAAGTCTACCATTCTATTATAGCAATCCAAATACATTCTAAGGTGTTATCATGAGCTAAACAACTCGATTATGTTTTGCACGCCAATTGATCTAGTGTCTCCTTTACGATCTTTACTCTGGATCTATGTTCAATATAAAACTTCACTCCATGGCTACTTGTAACTTCATCGTTTTGCAGGCTGTTCCATTTCTTGTTGGATGCCCAGCATGCTTGAGGAATTTCTTGAATCTCTTCTGTGAGATGTCTTGTTCTCCGAACCAAAGCCTCTTCATTAATGTGACTTCAGTAAAGCAGGTCTTTCTTTTCTGAATTCATCTACTTCATCACCATAAAATATATCCTGTGAGATCTGACCAGCCCTTTTTCATATGGTTTTATGCAGCCATATGTTATTTATTTTCTTAAACTGTAGTGCACTATGAAAACATGTTTGTAAATAATTCATATGCTTATTCAATTTTTACAAACACACTTTTGTCTGTATTTTGCAGATTAATAGCACTGCGACTGTTGATGGCATAGATTACTATGTAACTACTAACTATGGTGAAGATCTGTATAACTCATGTAAGGATGTTAAGTTTGGAACCCTGAACACGCGTGCAATGGATTTTCTTGGCGGTGGTGCTAAAACCTACAAAGGTAAAACGGAAACCTTTTTCTGCTGTCGGTAACATGTTCAATGGCAACTATGGTTCCTGCATCCCATCTTGATGTGCATCTGGGTTCATGTTCCTAGTTGATGTTTCTTGTCCTTTAAGTGCCAGGTTGGATAGTAGACTATATTTTTGAATTCAGGGTTACATTGTCTCGTTTGTAATCACTTTTGACTGACTCATGTATAATTCTTGGCTTCTACACTTGTGATTGAAGAGTGGTTGGCATTTCTTGGGCGACAAGCGAAACCTAATGAGCCTGGGTCACCTTACTTGATAACATACCGATCAGACTCTAGCGATTCATCTGGTGTGAAGCCTCTAAATTCTACAATTTATTCTTGTGGAGACCCATCTTTGGGTTGTTCGTGCGGTGATTGCCCTTCTTCCTCTGTTTGCACGGGCTCCTTGCTGCCTCAGCTTAACACTGAAACCTCCTGTTCAGTTAAAATGGGTTCTTTAAAGGTAGGCACTATCCTATTACCTGAATGCACGATCAAATTTCAGAAGGAGTGGGTCTAGTATACCAAGCTTTATATTTATTGTACTACATCTGTTCTTAAATTAATGATGTTTAGGACAAGCTAATTAATTTAAAAATGGACTAATTAGCTTTTCCTAAACATCATATATTTAAGATCGGAGGGAGTAACAATATACAAATGCTGTAACTTTAAATGCATTACAAAATGGAACATGTCATGAGGTGTCATAGGTGAACACTATATTAGATGTGGATAACATACTCCATGTGTATGCATACATGCTCAGATCATGTACTTATTTGCTATACAACGAAATGTAACTGTGGAAAACAAATAATTTCGGTAAAGTTTTTATGAAATATGTATCACCTAAGGCGCTACAGGACTTTGCAAACATTCTAAATTAAAACATCAATTGCTGTTGAGATTTCATGGGTTCAAATTTTTGGCGATTTAACAATCTTTTGGATATCTTCTTAGTTGTGTGGTGTGCCCCTTAATTTATGTTCCTTTCTATATGTACAGGCCAAATGCTTGGACTTCTCACTGGTGGTTGTCTACCTTGCGTTATTATGCGCTGTTCTGCTGTGGGGTTTGTTATACAGAACACGAGGAAGAACTGCCTTCCCCTTGAAAACAAAACCATTGAGGAATTCAGATGATAAGTCAGACTCAAACAAAAATGGCAAGAGCCCTCATAACTCAGTTCAGGTTCTTTTCTGCCAAATTATTTTTCATGTCCAAAGCTGCTTGCTTAACTAGAATATTTATTTGTCTGTTTTCTTAATGTGCTTGTCTTGAGCATCGATTTGGATTTTTAGTTCCTTCTAGCATGTTTCTCTAGTCTTTTTTTTATGGAGAAAATGCTGGCACAATTATAGTAGCTTCTTTTATTAGGTACCACTTCAGTTCTTACTTGTTCCCAAGTTCATGGTTATTTTTTTGGTGGATTTATCTTGGTATCAGGTGTCTGAAGCTGCATCCTCTACTGTCAAACCATCCCATCCTTCTATTGTTCAAACTTACATGTCAATTTTCTTTAGGTCGGATTCCTTCTTTAATTGTGCCCAAACAATTATTATTTGAAGTGTTTAGGCCTATCCTAATTTTTTAAAAGTATTGCAGGAAGCATGGAATATTTGTTGCTAGACACCCTCTTCTTGTGTTATGTGTATCATTGCTTATCCCTGTTCTCTTATGTATTGGTCTCCTTCGCTTCAAGGTTGAAACCCGACCAGAAAAGGTACTTAATTTATTCCAATCATTATTGATTTCACTATTGTTTCTCGTAGCAAGACCTATAGTTGCTGAAATGCTCAGAATCCAACGCTGGGATTTGATATTTATTACTTAAGTTTCTGTTTCTGTATTTGATATTTATTACTTATCCATTGAGTGCAAGTACTGCACATGTCTGTTGATTGTTACCGCTCACAAATTTGATCGTCTGAATCATACACATTTGTAAATATTTGTGCTGGGGTTTAACATGCTTAATATTGTAACTCCGATGATGTAATGCGTAAGCATACACAGAAATATTGTAAACTTCCTGTATGATTTGATCAAGCTGTCATGAATTTAATCCTTCTCTTTTGTCAGCTTTGGGTTAGCCCTGGAAGTCGAACCGCTGGTGAGAAGAACTATTTTGACAGCCATCTCACACCATTTTATAGGATTGAGCAGGTATTTTCAACTCTTGCAACCTCATTTTTGTCCAATAAAGTGAACGTCTGTTACAAATTGTTTTTGCCGAATTCCTGCCATATAGAACAGTTCTTTTTCTGCGATTGTCTTGACTCTTGATGTCTTATCTCTGGCTTATTTGTCCAATTGTCCTGTTTTCCATTTGAAGATGAATATTCTGAAAAGTCAATTATGTAGTCAATTGTCGTTCTTATTGCAGCTTGTGTTAGCCACTTCTGCATCTGGTGGGTCTGCAGCTCCTTCAATAGTAAATGATAACAATATGAAATTACTATTCCAGATTCAGAAAAAGGTAGGAAATTTGCATGATAACGTGAATTTTGGGACTGCATCTGCCATATGGTTCTAATGTTTCTTCTAATTGTGAAGGTTGACGATCTACGTGCAAATTATTCTGGGTCAACAGTAGCCCTTGCTGACATTTGCTTAAAGCCACTCAGTACAGACTGTGCTACTCAAAGTGTTTTGCAGGTGATGATTCTACAGTACCTACAGTATAGTTTCTGTATTGAAACTAACTTGGTTTCTCAAGAATATACAAATGTTTTATATTCCATCTTGTGTTTAATATGGTTTATACAAACCACTATAGAAGTGATAGTTTCAATGCTCAATGCTGCAGTATTTCCAGCTGGATCCTAAAAAATATGATGATTCGGGAATAGACCATGCTAAATTTTGTTTTCAGGTAAATCTCTACTGTTGAAGTATCTTATCAATCCATGTTTTCAGATAGTTTTTTAGCAACTTCACCAAAATTGGAGATTGAGTTGAATTTGATTGTTCTACTTAGCAGAGCATGTATTCTATAATGTATGACAATGTTTTGCTTGTTACTAAAGTTGTACTGTTCTCAAAGGCACATGCAGTACATCACATTGAATACTGACTATCAGGATACTTATTGGGTTTTTGAGCTGGTTATCATGGTGGTGTCTAAATACTTATCTTGTATATTGCAGCATTACACTTCTGAAGAGACATGCTTGAGCACTTTTCAGTCACCTATTGATCCTAGTACAATTTTAGGTGGTTTTCCAGGAAACAATTTTACCGAGGTAACGTTTTATTACACTTTTGTACTAAAAGAAACATATTACGTCTTCTGATATCCCACTCCTTATCAACTTGCTGTTGCTGGGCAGGCTTCTGCATTTGTAATAACGTATCCTGTGAACAACAAGGTTGAGACAACAGGACAAGAGAATGGGAAGGCCGTGGCTTGGGAAAGGGCATTTATTAGTCTTGTGAAGGTTAGCCATGCTAATTCAATTTCTCTTGTTGCATGTGTTCAGCAAACGACCCTTCCTTTGATAGAAGTTTAATCTAATTGTACCTGTTCTATACAAGTCAATACTTCTGCATTTATTCTTTAAGCAGTTCCTGTGGCATATTTTCACACTTCCCCACTCCCTCTGCGTTAAAGAATAAACCTCCTTTGTGGGCTAGTAAACTATTGAAAGTTTCATATTCCTTTCAAGCAACCATAAAGAACATTTGAGTACACATGGTTCTACGTCCTCATAAGATGCAGCAATGCGAAAGAACTTGGATAAGGTGATGTAAGAGTATCCAACTTATCTTACGGCATTATTTGGGAACACAACATTTTTTTCTGCTGTTCTGTTTCTCCTTCCTTGATATAGCGCCAAACACAGTTCTCATATTCCATCTGCATTGGTCGAAGCTTGTTAAATTTGGGTGGGGTATTTGAGGATATGCCAGTAAAGTTGAGTTAGGATATGCCATTCCTTGGTCGTTGCCTTACTTACATGTGGGTCCTGGTCTACATGTCATTAAGATATCGATCAGTATGTTCTGAAATTCAACTTATGTGGCATATCCTCAAATTGCAATGTTAAATGCCTGACTGCTAGTGTCATTTGTATGCAGAATGATTTTTAGCTTAATGCATTTGTATTTTTTCTTTTTTCTGTTTCTTACCTTCAGTGTTTTATATCTTCTGATTTATTCATTGCAAGAAATTGCTTATTCTTCATTTTTTATATTTTACTTTGAATAGTGCGTACAATGAGCTAGAAAACCTAAATCTTTTTTTTTCCCAGGAGGAAATACTTCCAATGGTATTAGCACAGAACTTGACATTGTCCTTTTCATCTGAGAGCTCTATCCAAGATGAATTAAACAGAGAGAGTACAGCCGATGCAATTACCATAGTGGTAAATATCTTGTATATGCAAAACCCTTTAATATTGTCTAAGACAGTGCAGTTTCAACTGTATGCTTATTTGTTTCCTTCTATTGAAATCAGATTAGCTATATTGTGATGTTTGCATATATATCATTCACACTTGGAGACCGTCCTTCTCGTTGGCTGTCACTATTTGTTTCATCAAAGGTATGAGTACAATAAAATGATTGCTCAGCTCTTTGCCATGCTTGGTTGTCATTTTCCTCATGCTTCTTGTAAGAGAAAATATAGAAGATAGAACTATACAAGATGGAGATCTATTCTCATGTGCATGTGACATTGACCTTGCAGCTAGTATCTTGATTCCAGTACCTGATACAAATGAAGCTGACCGCATTTTATTTGGTTCTATGCTCTAGTTAAAATAGTTGTACAAGTGAAAAGTATCATATGTTACTGACCCGATACAACTATGCGCTTTAGATTCATTAGACTATTTAGTAGATTTACCAGAACTATGACAAGCAACCAAATTTTATTTGCTCAAACAATAAATGGCCACCTTCACAAAACTGTTAAATTGCATGGAACCATTGCAAGCAGTTATTTCTTTAATTGCACAAAAATTACAACTGAAAATTTCTGACAAGAGGCAATCTGTGTTTTGATTTCTCATGTAATAGTATAATCTCGAGTTTCATTTTGAAGAGCTGATTTATTTGTCAGATACCAATTTGCTTGACCATGAAAAATGTGTCTTGCACTTGGTGCATTTGGCTTTGACAAACATTTGACATGATAAACTTCAGGTACTGCTTGGCTTGTCTGGGGTTGTCCTGGTGATGCTTTCAGTTTTAGGATCAATGGGATTCTTTAGTGCTATTGGAATGAAGTCCACCCTTATTATTATGGAAGTGATTCCTTTTCTTGTGCTGGCTGTAAGTCTTCTCTACAATATCAGATTGACTTTCTGTTCTTGAATGAATATGATGTTTTTTCTTATGTGTCTTTGATTTTCTGTTAACAAAAAACTATTTTCCCTATAGCAGTTTCATGTACAATATTTTACTGTCGCTAGTAGAATTTTGTTTACCATGAGCTACCTCTGCTTAAAATTGGATTTCCATGAACTATATAAGATATTGATTGATGCTGTATGCATCTGCTGAAGGAACGTGTCTCCACGAAAATTTCCGAATCAGAACAATGTTTGTGTCTGATGTTTCTCTTTGGCCTTGTAGATCTTTATCCTTTTAATTCTGCCCTTGTTCGTGCCATACATATTATCCTCGTATTATTATTATTATTATTATTGATGCTGTGATACATGATGCCTATTTTCCTGAGAGGGGTTGGTAGTTGATTGATGCCTTTAACTGGTCTCTAATTTGTTCAAGAAGTAGGTGCTCATGTGACAAGTAGATAGACAGAAGGATCTACATAGTTTGCAGGATGGCTAATAGGAAGATGCTAGATTCTCAGCTCCTATGAAGAAACTGTCAGTTGTGCTAGATTTTTCAATTACCACAAAGAAACTGACAGATGTGCTTGTGGCTAGGTCGGTGTCGACAACATGTGTATCCTTGTGCATGCTGTCAAACGCCAACCAGATCAGTCAAACTTGGAAGAGAGGATAAGTGATGCACTGGTGGAAGTTGGACCATCCATTACATTAGCCAGTTTTGCTGAAGTACTAGCTTTTGCTGTTAGTGCAATCAACCCAATGCCTGCGACCAGAGTGTTTTCCATGTTTGCTGGTTAGTTTCTCTACATTGTCTGGATTGTATCCCTACTTGCCACTTTGGGAGTTTCCAACCTACTTTGTTTTGTGCAGCACTGGCGGTCTTTATGGATTTCATTCTCCAAGTGACAGCCTTTGTAGCCCTTATTGTATTTGACTTTAGGAGGGCACAGGATGGCAGGATTGATTGTGTCCCTTGTGCGAGGATCCTGTCAAGTCCAACTACTGGTGATGGTAAGTAGTAAACTAGGAACTTGCATTTGCTTTGCTAATACCTGCTGTATTAATGTGAAGCCATTTTGGCTCTTCTCTAACTGCCCTTTTTTTCTTACTGCCTTGCAAACTTAAGGTGGCGATGGGCAGAAGCTCCACTTACTTGCTAGATATATGAGGGTAAACGTTAAGTCTTTTTGGCAGTGTTTATACTTTCAATTTCAGCCATGTTTGTCAGATTTTCCTGTTCTTTTAACAGACTTGTAATTACCTTTTCTTTTCTACATGTAGGATATTCATGGACCAATTCTAAGTTACCGGGCAGTGAAGTTTGTTGTAATCGCTGTGTTTGTAGGATTGGCATTTGCAAGCATAGTAAGTTTTCTTCTATTTGCCTTGCATGCATCATGGTTGTTGTTATTCTTGTTCTTATTGCATCTACCATGAGATTAATAGCTGGCCAATACATCAGTGCAGCTTCATAATAGCTGGTGTACTTAATTGCTTTGAATTAAGTTTTCTTATGGGAGTGAGATCAACTACTAAAAGAAATCCATCTGTAGTTCCTAGAAATCCTGTAGACCATCAAGATGGAATGTGTTATGCACTTGTTAGTCTATTTTCATGTTACAAGGCCAGTCATTCAGCAATGCAAGTTTTGACGAAAGGATTGATGTCACCTATGTTGCAATTTGTTGGCTTGAATGTGATGCAAGTGGACTTCAGTTGCATGAGTGAGCTTTTCATGGGCTCATCATATGTGCTTTTTTGCTGTAGAGAATCAAAAGGCTATGAAGAGGATCAGGGCACTAATGATTGGGTCGTTTTCCTTTCTTTTTTTTTAAAAAATCCTACAATCACATTGGGAGGAACCTCTGACAGTGTCTTTTGTCTAGGCATTATTATTTGCAGCTGAGCATCGTGATCATTTCTCCTCATCTTAGAGCAAACACATTTTTTCTGCATTTCTCGAAAAGAACCTGTTATCCTATGACTCACTGTAATGTGTCCTCTGTTCTAATTAGGCGTTGTCTACTAGACTGCAACCAGGACTGGAGCAGAAAATTGTTCTGCCACGAAATTCCTATTTACAGGTTTTCTACCACAGGAGCCTTTATATCACTTCAGCACCTTCTTTTTTTCCCCTTTAGGATCACGTTAATTGTAGTATTTCCAGGGTTATTTTGATGACCTTGCGAAGTACATGAAAGTTGGTCCACCATTATACTTTGTTGTGAAGAACTTCAATTACAGGTATTTATATGTAAAAGTAGCGCTCACAAATACATACATACATACATACATACATACATACATACACACACATATATATATATATATATATATATATATATATATATATATATATAACATGTAATAGTGGCTCCCAAATTGTAGTATTGTCTAGTTATCATAGTTATCACTCTTCCATGTTCCTTAATTCTTGAAATATGGTCGATTTCCTATGGCAAATACATCGCATGATATATGCTTCTTTTTCTGGAGAAAAACAGCATGCTGAATAAACCTATTTCGATTATTCCTGATATGAGAACAATAACTAAAACAGTAAATCCTTTTGTTCCTGATATGCAAGAAGTTAAAAATAAAGTAAGTTTCTCATGTTGCTGGATCAGTTATTACTGTTGCCTTCTGAGATGGGTGATTTAGTTGAGCTCTTCTGAATTGCATGCTCAACATAGATAGAAGCTTGATTTATTTATATTGTTTTCCAGCTCTGCATCGGTGCATACGAATCAGATATGTTCAATCAACCAGTGTAATTCAAATTCTCTTTTGAATGAGGTACATTGTCGTTCCTGTGTTTTAATAAGGCTCTGATTCAGAATATATTCAGTAAAGAAAAAAAATCTTAGCACAATATATATCAGAGGTGAGCTTGTTTTAGTATAAGCTAACCTGTTTGCACTCCATTTAACATAATTGTTGCAATCGTGCAGATAGCAAGACAATCATTATCCCCTGAGACTAGTTACATTGCTAAACCTGCTGCTTCCTGGCTTGATGACTTCCTAATTTGGATGTCACCTGAAGCATTTGGATGCTGTAGGAAATTTGTGAATGGAAGTTACTGCCCTCCAGATGATCAGGTTATACACTTTTTTCCTTGCTTGGCTTAATATATTTGTATTGGTTTGATCAAAACAGAAGACTTCTTATCTGAACCAGTGGAACTTTCCCTCACTATGAGAAATAAATAAAAGGAGAAGTACTAAAAAGAAAACAGTAACTTGTCACTCCACGGAATAAAAGGCACCTTCCTTGCCTCATCACTGCAGGATACCTGTGGATCATTGCAAAAGAACTAGCATACCATGGATACTGAAGTAGCAACAATTGCTATACTAGGATAAGCTTTTTTTAATGCACATTTCTCATCTCATGGATTGTAAGTAACATTCAAGCCTGTACTTTACAGCCTCCCTGCTGCCAACTTGATCAGGATTCAGGCACTTGCAGCGCAAGTGCAACATGCAATAACTGTACAACGGTAATACCTGTAATCTCTGTACCTTTAACCTTACCAATCAATTCCAGATGGTTGTTTTCTGTACTATTCTGTCCTATAATATAATGGATAAATACTTGAATTGTATGGTCCAACCACAATCCACACACTACTATATATCGCAAGTAGAAGTGAAATGTTTCTGATCTGCCTTATGCTTTTGTCTCAGTGCTTCCTACACTCAGAATTGGATAACGGACGTCCATCCACAACCCAATTCAAAGATAAACTTCCATGGTTTCTTGATGCGCTTCCATCAAGTGATTGTTCTAAAGGGGGGAAAGGAGCTTATTCAACAAGTTTGGACCTCAGTGGTGTGTGTAGTATGTTATTATTATTTTTTTTGAAAACGCAGGAGAGCTGCGCTTCACGTGTAGTATGTTATGATTGTGTATCTTATTGTTATGCTGTCTTTTAGGCTATGAAATCATGTGTAATGTATAGATTTCTACTAAGCAGATTGTGAACTGGCGTACTTGACAAGCCTTTTCCTTTTTCAGGTTATGAAAGTGGCATTATACAAGCATCGGCATTCCGAACATACCATACTCCCCTTAATAAGCAGGTAGTAAACTAGCATGGAATCTATTATGATTATCGCCATCTTTCCTTTTTAACATTACTAAAAATCAGTGTTTTCTGTTGTTTTCTTCTAGACTGACTATGTTAACTCAATGAGAGCTGCCCGGGACTTCAGTTCTAAAATGTCTGAAGATTTACAGGTACCTCAGCTGCAACAGTTTTTTAGACTAGGGCTATATCAATGAAAAGTATAAAAAGTACATCCATCAAATATAACAAGTATGGATACTGACTACAAGTTAGAACGCCCCACCTAGCCAACCCGACCATAAAACCCAGGTGTTATAGTGGGAGGGGTGGGGGCCTTTATCCTTGGTCCAACATTCCCCCTACGGCGTGCGAGCCCGGCGTAGCCCGCAGCAGGTCTCAGCACACGAGACGCAGGGGAAATCGCGCAGCGGAAATGCGTGGCCGGGAGGGATCGAACCCAGGACCTCGGCTCTGGTACCAAGTTAGAACGCCCCACCTAGCCAACCCGACCATAAAACCCAGGTGTTATAGTGGGAGGGGTGGGGGCCTTTATCCTTGGTCCAACACTACATACTATAACTAAGAACCGTTCGTTCTCTTGATATACTTTCACCTGCTACATACTCGAGGAAAATATATTATGCACTTCTCCCTTTTTTCTCTCGATCATAGGAGAGAACCCCCAGTCATTTTTTAGAATTTTGGTAGACAAGTACCAAACCATGGCTGGCCAAGAAACTTGCTGAAACCAGTTTCTCAAGGAGGTAAAAATTAATGAACCCTGGGTGTCCATACCCTCAACTGAAGGCACTAACCAACGAAGCTACTGCATGGTTCTTGATTATGCATTTCTCCTCTCTCCGCAATTGTAACACACACACACAAAAAAGGGACTTTCGTTTGTGAAAATGTTAATATGATGGTAATGTGCCATTATATTGTGATACTTTGGCCTTTTGCCGATAGCACATTACACCTAGAATTTTCTTTTTTGCTTTAGTAGTTGTGATATGTTTGGAGAGGAAAGTTTATTGTGCATGCTTTATCTTTTCAACGGAGGTGCATGGAATAATAATTGTTCGATATTTCGCTGGTCGGAGAATTTTCTAGGTTGTACTTCCTAACAAGCCTCTGATATATCTTATTTATGCAGATGGAAATTTTCCCATATTCTGTGTTCTATATATTTTTTGAGCAATACCTGGGTGTGTGGAAGACAGCTATCATGAACATATGTGTTTGCCTCGGTTAGTAACTAAATCCATTATTTGGTGTTATTACTTAGTGCTTTCTTATGACATATTTGTCACAGAGGTCTCCCTTTCTGTGCACGAAATTTTCATTCAGTATAACTCTTGATACCAAAGAGAACTCCTAATGTATTCAATTAGTATCCTAATATAACTAAAAAGCAGTGTGTTCTTGCTAGACTGTCATGATTATTTACTCCTGGACTTAGTTCATCGGATTGCACCGAAGATACAATGTTTGTTGAGTGCCAGTTGATATGAACTGGTTTTATCATTCATTGAAGTGGCATTAGTAGACTGAATTTCCAATGAATTGATTGTTATGTGTTAGTGTGTTATTTATAGGGTATTTGTGGAACTTACAGCTAATTTGCTTGAAACTGGTCACTGGTGAGTTCCCAGCTTTGATGGACCTAGGAGAGGTCCCAGTCAATTTATGAACAGTTTCACAATGTTCTGGCTTAAGAGGTCCCAACCACCTAGGCTTCTCGCTGAACTTTTATCATTAGTTTATTCTTACCGATGAGTGCTATATTTTCTTCCCCAAGCTACATTCATGGTTCCGCTCCATTTACTGCCAAGATGGAAACAACATCAACACTATGAAAAGGGGGAATTTCTTTATGCCACATGGCTTTTTACTTCATAGGTTTTCTTAGTTTGGAATTAACTGCTAGACAGAATTATGATGAAATAGTAAGATATTTATTGCATTTAATCTGACTGTTCTCTTTGTTATGCATACAGGTACCGTATTTGTTGTGTGCTTCATAGTCACCAGCAGGTCAGCGAGGCTTTCATAATCCTAGTGCCAACTATTTTTTTTCTCGAACGACACAGGAGAACTGCGTGCCAACTATTTTCAGTTGATACTCAATTCAATAGATCCTTATATTCATTATCTTCTACTAATTTCAGTTTATGGGCTTCAGCGATCATTTTAATTGTGCTGGCCATGATAGTCTTGGATTTGATGGTATGTTTGACCCTCAGAATGAATACTTCTTGAATTTAAATACATTTGAAAATTCTTTAGATTAATTAACTGCCCCTAATGAATATATAATGTACATACAAGATTTGAAGTACAAGCTGTTAAAATGAAGTGGGCTTGTCGGCTCATGGTGTGATTTTGTGTGATAGCTGAAACTAAGCAAGTTATATGATTCATTTACTACTGGTGAAGCCTGTGCGATATGTTATCTATGCTATGATGTGGAATAATTATGCTAAAGTATAATACAAAAGCAAACTTTTATAAATGAATCTAAAAAGGGATTCCCTTTATAATCACCTGCCACTATTGGCATGTACCGGACTCCTAGGTGTTTGTATATGTAAACATTACTCTATGATGTTCCAGGAGCCAATTCTAATTAAATCTGTTCTGGCGCTGTTGAATTATTGTTGGTACTAATTTTTCTTTTCCTTTTTTTCTCTGAATTTGTTGGCAGGGGGTGATGGCCATGCTTGGTATTCAGCTCAATGCAATTTCTGTTGTAAACCTTGTTATGTCAATAGGAATTGCTGTTGAGTTCTGTGTTCATATCACGCATGCCTTTATGGTAGGTGCATTGTACATTTGGAAATACCAGTTCCAAATCTTACTTTACTGATTTTATATTTTATGTGATTATTGGAAAGTAATAACTGTATATGCTTTACTATTCTTGAAGAAAGTATTCTTGCTATGCTTGTAAAAGGTTAGGCATGAAGACGGGCCACACTTTTCAGGCCACTTCTACAGAACTTTGCACACATTTGCACTGATCATGAAAACCTGGCTGTAGGATTTAGAACCATATGCAACAGCTATCTGGTAATACAGTTTTGGACTTTAGTGCAGAAGTATTTTGATTGGATATACTCGTGTACAGTCTGCATAAGTTCTCGAACACGCAGGAGAGCTTAAGTTCTTGTAGCAAGGAGAAGGCTAACACTAATGCCGTACAACCCTTTCAAATAGAACCACACAGATATTTCTGATATAAACATGCTTCTAAAAATATATTTGACTTAAATGCTTGTGTTGGCTGTTCTTTTCCACAGCCCACACCATGACTTAATACTAGATTCCTCTTATTGTTTTATAGATTGGCAATGGGGACAGAGAAACTCGTGCAAGGCAGGCTCTTTCCACAATGGGTGCTTCTGTATTCAGGTTAGAGATTGCATTCTCCCAAAAAATATTGTGGCAAGCCTGAGGAAATAGAAACAGGAAGATATAAGCTTCGATCATTCAAAGTTGAATTGGTTATATCGTATGCCTTATTGATTGAATTTATGCATTATGTGTGCATAGGCCAGTGTTCTGTATAGCATCTGCTAGATGTTTAAAGTTACCGTGCATTTCTGCAAGAATTTTTCAATCTTACAAAAAAAAAGACTTACCACTCGTGTCAACTGGATTTACTCGCTATATTTACACATCAGAGCATTATTTATTATCTTGCTCTGACATACCTTTTGCCTTTTCAGTGGAATCACCTTGACCAAACTCGTGGGAGTTATTGTCCTGCGTTTTGCAAAATCTGAAGTTTTTGTGGTACGTGCTTCTGAATCCACATTTAACCCAAAGTTCCTGTTACATCTTACCTTGAAGTACCCCTTTCTTATACCCATATGAATATAGGTCTATTACTTCCAAATGTACTTGGCACTTGTCCTCATCGGATTCCTGCATGGGCTTATCTTCCTACCGGTTAGCATCTAAATCATCTGCCAGCTCTTATTGTTTCCACACAATCCCATAAAAAGCTTTCACCAATAAATTGCTAAATCTTTCAGGTCGTTTTGAGTTTATGCGGCCCTCCTCCAAAATCAGCGAAGCCAATTGAACAAAGTCAACCAGCTTCAGCTTCAACCGAGCAGACTTGACGGGATTTTATTCGAGTTAACGGTGACATACTCAAAAATTAAAATAGGCCAGTTTGGGACACACTTTTGTGCGTCCATGTACATATCGATCTCTCCCGGTGCAGAAGTCACATTGTGTTGTACAGCATTTGTTGAAGGTGAAAGCAGTGTATTTTTAGGGTGGTGAAAGCAGTGTTATAGATCCATAGAAAAAGACTGTACATGTCCATCTCCTATTGTTTGCTTATAACTAGGCTAGTTGGTGCTTACATATGGCGGAAAAGGAAACCAAGAGGCGTATTGGGTCTAGATTATGCGGTATAGCTAGTTTGCTGCAGTCTGCTAGCGGTTTGTATCTGTTTCACTCGAGAGTACAGAACTACAGATGCTTGAGTGCCGATGTTTTGGTATCGTTATGTTGTAGCATTGAGCTTGATTGGATTCATTCCGTATGTTTGCAAGGATGTCTTTTAGGCATGCAAGAGGTGATTTTATTTTAAACCTGCATGTACGATGAATCACATGGAATAAGTGTCTGGTGTTTTTTGCTTTTGTCCCCAAACACGCGGTAGCTGGAATGCTGGATAGTGCACAATCAATCGAATTTGTTTATTGGTGGAGCTTTCTAGTCATTTTTTTTCTCTTTCTGTCGACACTCGTGATGTAATTTGTTTAGTACTAGGCGGTGGGTTTGGTAGGATTTTCTGAATCCAAGAGTTCAACACCTGGTGGAATCGGTGGATTTCACGTGACTTTCACGGTCCCTTCTCTGAACCCCAGCCGTTGGCATCCACATGCTCCGGCGCTCTGCGCCTCTGCCACAATTACCAGTGGCAAAAGCCTCTCAAGATTGCTGCTGATGGTGGATCAACGGCTTCTTTGCTGCACTGCCCGTCCGCACGACCGCACCCTCCAAATCTATGACAATGCGTGGCTCTGGTGAATTCAAACCCTTTTGTCAGGGCACAATAGAAGGCCTTAGAGAGATGGAAGCATGAGGAGGGCTGAGGCAAACTAGATGCAACTGCGGCCGCGTTCTCCAGCGAGTTATAATATGTAAATCATGCCAAGTGGTTGGCGATGTCTTGCTAAACTGGATGTTGAACTGAAAATCTAATGACTTGACTAAAATCCACTGTTATACAAGTATTTATTTGCAGTTGACAGTGCTAGCATTTCCGGAATAAGCCGAAAGCCTCTGACCATCCTGCCATCCTGCTGTACGGGTGTCAGATACATGCGCCCGCTCGCCTAGGCTAAATCCCTAGAACAAGGTAACAAGGTTTCAAATCAACCAGCCTATCTGCCCATGGCTGTTGCCTGCATGCACAGGACGACAAGCGGTCAAACTCGACAGTGACAGCGCAGCAAGCGTCTGCCTGCCAACTAATTTAATGACAGATCCGAAAGTCGTGCGGTCTTACCCTTACTACAGTATTGCTACTCGGCTACGTACTCCGTATTCGTACCAGTACCACTGTACCAGCACGAATCAGTAATCCGCCAGTATCAGGGACTCAGGGTGAGCCGTACCAGGCTATCAGCGCTCTCTGGTCTCCGGCAGGCGGCGCTCACCGCTGCTCATCTCGCTGCTTCTTCAGGGACCCACGCGATCCCGTCCGTCCGATCGCATCTCGAAGCCTTAACCCCGTGTCGGTGGAGAGGAGCGGGCTCGACTGGATGGGCACTGATGCGCGATGGCTTGCTCACACCGTCACACGCTCGCTCGTCGCTGACAAGTAGATCCCACCTATCACGAACGCGCCCCACGCGTCGCCGCGCCGCACGCACCACGGGTGCAGGGCCCGCCGATCAGTGGTAGAGAGGTACGGAGCCTGACCTGACGAGACCCAACCAAGCGAAACCTACGAGCCCAGCCCGGGTCGGACGGCAACGGCGCGGCGCGCCCGGAACCGGAACCGGAAACCGTCGTCAGTTTGAAAGCACGTGAACGCCCCATGCGGACGGAAGCCGGAGGCGACCGTTACTACCACGCGGCCTTGGGCGGCCGGCCCTCTCGAGCTGTCGTCCGGTCCAACGGCTCACGGTGCGGCGGCCCACTAGCCGTTGGCCTCCATCGCCTTTCCCCCCTTTCAAATCCGCCCCCTTCCCTCCCTCTCGCGCAGCCTCGCCGCATCTAGATTAAGCCCCAGACAAACCCCCTCCTTTCTCGTCCGCGAGCGTGACACTCCCTCCCGATTTCTCCCCCAAGAGCGAACAAAAAACAAAAATAAAATCCGAACCTTATCAATCTCTCTCCTCCTTCGAATCCCAAGGAGGCCAGAGAGGCGAGAGAGGTAGAGAAGGGGGGGACTAGAGAGACGTTGCCGTTGCTGCTGTTATTATTAACGCCGCCGCCGCCCCGCTGCGTTCGTATGCTCCGCGTCGCCCCCGGGCTCCTGCGTCCATAGGCACCGCCCGCCGCGCCTTCGCGAGGATCGGAGAGAGAGGGGAGGCCCACCGATCCGTCTCCTCCTCCTCCTGCGGGTGCGTCTGACGAATCGCGGCGGTTTCGCCACGGGGATCTGGGGGGTCGTTTCTTGAATCGGATCCTGAGCCGCTGTGTGCAGGTCGGCGTCGGGGATGAAGGCAGCGGGGAAGGCGGCGGACGAGAATCGGAGGCCCGTGGCGGGGAAGCCCGTGCCCGGCGTCCGAGGTGGGTGGCGGAGGCCCGAGCTGATCCATTCTCGGATGATTTAGTTGTTTGCGGCGGCGGCGCCGGGAGTCGTCGTCCGTGGTTCTGATCTCGTGATTTGTGCAGAGATGGGGAACCGGCGGGCGCTCACGGACATCAAGAACCTCGTCGGGGCTGCCCCGTACCCCTGTGCCGTCGCCAAGAAGCCCATGCTGCAGTAATCTCCTCGCCCAAGATCGTGCCTTTTTCATGGTTCTTGGGTCGAATCTTGTTTAATCGTGGCGTTCCTTTCTTCTCTTCAGGAAGAATGGAAGGGATGAGAAGAAGCCAGCGTTGGCAAGCAGCCGGCCCATGACCAGGTTAGGACCAGTGCTGGCTTGTTTTTGTTTTTTGCGCTCTGACGTTTCTTGGAGGCTCTAATTTGATCTGGGTATTGATTTGGTGGTTCAGGAAATTCGCCGCCTCCTTGGCGAGCAAAGGAGAACCTGAACTTCAGGTGACCACTACTGATCCAGGACTTGGAGATGATCACAACAAGGAACCAATCGACGATGGCACCGTCTACATTGACGTGGAACAGTACGAGCCGGTCCCCGATGTTGACATTGATATGGTATTTGCACTATGCTGATCCGTACTGATCCTCAGAAAGGGATGAGTTCTGGGCATCTGTGTGATGGCTCCCGACTTAGTATTACGTTTGGTGATGCAGGATGAGACAGATCACAAGGACAGTGTGAACGAAGATGAATCTATAATGGACATTGACAGTGCAGACTCGGGGAACCCGCTTGCAGCAACTGAATACGTTGAAGAGCTTTACAAGTTTTACAGACAAAATGAGGTGATCTCTTGTCTGTCAAATCATGAATTTTGAATTTTTAGGTGATACTAGAATCAGAGGTGCTTTAGCTACAATGTGCTTATACGAACGAACAAGGTCCTTGCAAAATTGAATAAATTAGACAGGAAACCTGTAATAAGCATTCCACTCCACATTAGAATCCAAAATGCAGTAAACTTTAATATGGAAATGCATGCCTAACATATTTTTTGCACCTCAAGAAAATAATTTGAAAAAACTGTGTCAATATGTTTTGATTTGAGTGATTTCAATCACACATTTGTCCACTTGAAAGCCAGGAGTACCTTGTTAATTGTGTTAGCTGTCCCTGTTCAACACGTTGGAATATTATGCTGTTTGTATACTATTCTCATATAGGCCTTTTATTCTGGTGGTACAATCATTAGTACATAATACTTGTACAGCTGAAATCCAATTCTTTTGTCACGGTATTCCCATCATTGTGCTTCAGATCAAACATAATTTGTCCTTGACTCCTTGAATTACTAAAATTGGCTCCTGGAATATCATCGAAACAAATCATGGTCACCAAAATGAAAGTTCTTTCTGACATTATCCATTGATGTAAACATTCAAAAGAACTTAATGCAGGCAATGTGGTGCTTCAGTTATCTTTAAAAAAATGCTTGGCAGCTTCTACTATCTTTTCTGTATCACCAATGTGGTGCTTTATGCAGGCAAAAAGTTGTGTAAAGCCTGATTACATGTCCAGCCAACAAGATATAAACGCAAAGATGAGAGCGATTCTGATTGATTGGCTCATTGAGGTAAAAAAAAAGGCGTCGACCTTATAACTTGTACTGATCTGAAACTTCATGTGATTCTAATATTTTTACTTATCCTTTGCCAGGTGCATTACAAGTTCGAACTGATGGATGAGACACTGTTTCTCACAGTAAACATAATAGATAGATTTTTGGAAAAGCAAGTGGTTCCAAGGAAGAAGTTGCAGCTAGTGGGAGTAACAGCTATGCTTCTTGCTTGCAAGTATGAGGAGGTCTCAGTTCCAGTTGTTGAAGACCTAGTACTCATTTCTGACAGAGCCTACACGAAAGGGCAGATTCTAGAAATGGTAACCCCATTAAATAAAATATGCACTTTCACTGGATTGATGCTTAGTTCCTTTATGACTGTATATCTAAATGTAAATTCGATCATACATTTTATGTCCATCTATCTATACTACCTTAGCAAATAAATAGTAATGTTTACTTAAACCAGCCACATATTTGTTTACTACAAAAATGCAATGTAATCTTAACCTCTCTAGATCAACGCTAAATGAAAAATTTAGTCAGTAGTAATTTTTTGAATGATTCCTCCCTCTCTTTGCAAATCCTTGCACACAGTCTCCTTTTACTTTTTTTAGTATAGAATATAGATGACCTCTTGTTTTTTTTAAACTAATATTTGAATCTTGTGATTGAGCAGGAAAAGTTGATTCTGAACACACTTCAGTTCAATATGTCTGTTCCAACACCATATGTCTTCATGAGGAGGTTTCTGAAAGCAGCAGATTCAGATAAACAGGTGAGAGGTGTAACTATATTCTGATCAGTGTTTTCACGACTTGGATAAAGTGGCACACAAAATTTTGTAGTAGTTTACTGCTTCATATTATCTATACAAGTCGGGGAACTCTGATCTCATAAAAAAATCACTTGGATAAACAAAATTCCAGTAGAGCTAGTGTTAAGCTGGTTTTATGACTGAAACAATGCCCTACTGTTGTATCTCACAGCTAGAGCTAGTGTCCTTTTTCATGCTGGAGCTCTGCTTGGTTGAATACCAAATGCTGAAGTACCAGCCTTCGCTTCTAGCTGCTGCTGCCGTTTATACTGCGCAATGTGCTATCAATCGCTGCCAGCACTGGACAAAGGTTTGCGAGTCACATAGCAGATACACTGGCGACCAACTCCTGTAAGTCTGTGTTTAGTTACTTCCTGTTCCTGACTGCATTTACATGCATCTATATCTTGACTTTGTGCATACCTTCTGCTGTTCTCTCAGTGGATGCTCGAGGATGATGGTAGACTTTCACCAGAAGGCTGGAACCGGCAAGCTCACCGGTGTACACAGGAAATACAGTACGTTCAAGTTTGGGTGCGCAGCCAAGGTTGAGCCTGCGCTGTTCTTGCTGGAGTCAGGAGGCATATCGCCGCCATCTTCAGGCATAATCTAGTTGAATCTCTCTATCCAACTGGATCCATTTTAACCTTTTCCCGGAACAAGATGCAGAAACATCGTGTTGATGTTGCGCCAAAAGCCCATCAATTTCCTTAGAGAGCTTCTGCTTATGATAATGCTTATGATAATGTAAGGCAAAATAGGCATTTCGGTCCCCCAACTTTCTCCTGTGGATCAAGTTCATCCCTCAACTTTTAAATTGATCGATATAGTCCTCAACTATCGTTTTGGGTCAAACTCGTCCTTGTGCTAATATTACACTCCATAATAACATGAGTTAAATGCAAAAAGTTCTTTTTACCCTTGACTCATTCTCCCCCTCAATTTTCATGGTTTGTATCACTGTTCGCTTAACTTTCCGCAATATTTTATATAATAGTATGTAGTTATGCAATAAGTACATCGACTGCATCAAGCTAAGTCAGACAAGTCCTTGGACTTATCACATAACTACGGCTTCAAACGAGGCAGAAATATCTGAGAAAATTGCAGGAGTACAAAGATTCTAGCTGCGAATGGGAATCATTTCCATGCTGCCAATCGGTTAAACAGACTATCCAGCTTCAGCTCTCCAAGCTTGCACGCAGAATCTGACGTTCTCCTGAAATTTATGTCAAAAAGGTCATGTCTTAGCTTAACACTTCTTGACACGAAGCTCAGAAAAAATGCAGAAAACCTAAGGCTGTATGCGACTCACCGGATGAACCTGCAACTCCTGATGTTGAACCTTTTCTGAATGATGATTATGTTGCACTTTCACCTTGCACAAAACCATGTTCGTTCAAGTTCTCCACCACATGCTCATTATCATTCAATGAGGATATCTCAATCTGCAAGTTCATTTGAACGAGTACAGAGTTAATTGACAAACAGAAGTTCTACAGAAACAATACGTGCATCCGTCTAAATTGAATCGATTGTAACTGAATATCACGAGCACATATTCTGTAGCTATTTTCAATTAATCAAATGAAGAATTTATACAATAGCGTGTAGGGTTGAGACTTGGGTATGAAAGGCATAAATCACATACTATATTTCAGGGAGTTGAGTTTACATAAATAGCAATTCTTCAGAAAATAGAAAACTGAAAGATACAAAGTTCTAGGAAGGCTCTACTTCTGTTTCGTCTATCACAGCCTCATTTTCCACATTGCCAGGGACACGCTTCAGCCGCGAAGCAGCTTTGTCAATTGCCAAATTCAGTTGGCTTATCTTGTCGCCCAGTGTTTGACGAGTTTTCTGGATGCAGTCAGCATATTAGCTACCAATCTTATCTCTCGAATAAAAGAATTGCATGTATATTCGATTCCATACCTCTAAACCTTCATCATAATATTGACCACGCCGTGGTCCTGGAACCCTTCGGAGGCCAGTTTCATCGGATTCACTATCTTGTCCATTTTCATCCAACAAAGAATCCAATGCTCTGCTGATCTGCTCAAGTATGCTGAGTAGTTAACAACCACCTTTTAAATAAACGTTGTATAGCAAGAAAAACAGAAATAATAGCATGAAGAGCAAGATTAGTACAGACCAATACAAAAGTGTTTTCTTTTTCATCAGTTATCAACTACAAGTTAGTAGCTCATATGCAAAATGTTTTAGCTAAAAATCCATGGCGGCAGAAACACATGTTTGAGCTTGTTTACACAAAAAATTCAGAACCTTTCTTTCTGCCTTCAGGAAGATATTGCATGACGGAGTTCTTGTTGGCTACTATGAGCATTGCTAAGCAAAGATGATGATTCTATATGCTAGTGCAGGGATTTATTGTACATGTGTCAGTGAAGAATACTTTGAAGGTTTGGCAATACCTGAGGAGCAAAGACATATCCCAAGGTTCCAAAGATTGCTCCCCCTATAAGAAATCCAGCCAAGAATCCTCCGCCGCCTTTAGAATCTTCACTGTATAACAGGATAGTTCCACAAATATTATAACCATGGAGTTGAAAACATATCACACTGTTACAGTAATTTGAAGACCCTGATCTAAGGATAACGTGCAAGAACAGAGGGAGAAAAAGGTCATCTATGAAGTATGGTTTCCCTACTTCTGTTATAATGTTACTAAGTAGTTGATCGACCTAGTTGGAAGTAAATATTGAACCAAACACATCCAAGACGAGCTAATGTTGCACCAAGATGCAAAGTGGCTATGTTAAAGACAGAGCAGTTTTAGCCTGACATGAACTGTTCAATTAGAGTGGTACTTCACTCACTAGTTAGTGTTCAGTTGAATGTGGCTAGAGTGAAACATGAACACAGCCCAGTGTCAGCCCGGCCCGGCGCACTCCCCGTTCCCCAGCCCACGCCACGCCAGCGAAAAAGCCAATTTGGCGTGACGTCGGCGCCTTTTCGGAAACTGGCGGCCCACTGGACGGATCCCACTGGACAGGGGAAGAGGATGCACGGGCGGCGACGCCGTCTCGATCCGCACCCGCGATTTGCCCCCCTCCTCTCCTCCGCCTCCCGCCCGTTCGCCTCGCGGGAAATCACGCGCCGCGACGCCCGAATCGCCTCGATCCGGCCGCGGAATCGGCACGCGGCAGCCTCCCCGACCCACTCGCTCGAGTCGTCGGCTCAGGTTTCCTTCACGCTCCTCTCTGTTTCCTCCAAATTCATGCCGACGCGATGTTATCTTGCCCGTCCCGTAGCTGCGCGCGCGTCGTGGCCTCCCCTCCGCCCCCTTTTGATGCTTGTCGAGGAGGAGATTGGGCGATCTGATGCGATTCCGTGTTTAATTTTGGTCGGTAGCAACCCCCTTCCGTTTTCTAGGTTTTTAGTCGCGTCTGGTGGGGTTGGTCATGTAGGAGGTCGGAACGCTGCTGTATTTAGCTCCTATATGATCTCTGTTGGACTAGTTAGATCGTACGTGTTTGAATTATTTATGCTTAATGGATAAATGACCATCCGTGGTATAAATTTCACAGTTTCAGGATTTCACTTTTGACCTCATTGCAGATAATAGACTCGATATGGATTTGGATTGCACAGGCTCCTGAAAGTTTGATCTCGTTGATTTGGATTGAAGTGTCAGCTTTCGGTCAGTATTGTTGCCTTCGTTTCTGTTAGATGCCTGCTAGTCGAAGGAAGGTTATGCTGGATGACGCTGAAGGACTTTGAAAGCATAGGGGTCCGAGGAAGTTTTGTTCGCCACCATGAGGGTCAATATTGGGCATCTAGTGGCCGTGATGGCGCAATACTCTGCGCCCACATGGGCTACTTTAGTTGCTGGGCTCTTCATGCTGCTTGCACTTTCGCTCTCCACGTACCTGATATTTGAGCATCTCTCGGCCTACAACAATCCAGAGGTTTCTAGTTTCTGCTTTTGCTCTCTATATCATCATTTTCTTATATAATCTTGTTTATCATCATAATGAAAGCATAATGTTTAGTGTTTTGGGTTCTGTTCTACTTGGACAGGAACAGAAATTTGTACTGGGTGTTATCCTCATGGTCCCTTGCTACGCAATTGAGTCAGTAAGGGCTCTAAACATTTTATGAATGTGCTACATTACTCCAGCACAATGTCTAATGTTCTTCTTCTTTTTGGGATAGTATATTTCTTTGATAAATCCAAATACTAGTGTTTACTGTGGTATCCTGCGCGATGGTTATGAAGCATTTGCAATGTACTGCTTTGGAAGATATATTACTGCATGTTTAGGTAAGTTATGTGCATGGACATTGCTTTCTTGAGAATACATGCCTTAGACATTGTGACAACTCCAATTTGTTACATGCATCAATCGTCTTTGCCTATGGACCTACAAATGGAGAAATGTAGTCTCCTTATCATATCTATTACACCATATGCTAAGTGTACCAGGTAGTTCGTCATAAGGATACATTAGCATTAACAGGATGGAGCCACTGATTCAGAATTTCAGAGTACAAACATATTTGTTGACAGCTTGGTAGATAGATTGTCCTGTTGCCGGCAGTATATTTATATCGTTTCACTTGGTAGTTTCTGGGTCTGTTTGTCTCTGCTTGCAATTGCTAGATTGTTATTAAAACTCAAACGAACACCTAGAATTTCAATTCCAGATTACAACAATATAGCCCCAGATTGTAACAATCTAGCTATCTGGGTCTTACCAGCGTTTAAAAACCTGCAATGTACAATCCGCAGATAAAACAAACAATCCCTTACATGTTGTCTTTCTGATACATTTCATAATGTATATTGTTCGGTGCTGCTTTCAGATATCTTTTTCTCTCTTGATCTGGGTGTATTTATTATGGCTGATCAAATGCAGGTGGGGAAGATAAAACAATAGCTTTTTTGAAGAGGGAGGGTGGCTCAGGTTCTGGGCAACCTCTACTACATCATGCCTCTGAGAAGGGAATCATACACCATCATTTTCCTGTAAATTTTATATTGAAACCATGGAGATTGGGGACGCGGTTCTACCTGATTATCAAATTTGGGATCTTCCAATATGTATTTCCACTAGCTCTTCTCGCAAATTCTTGAATCTGAAAAGCCAAAAATAAAACTTAGTTATGTTCTTTTACACCCGCAGATGATCATAAAGACCCTCACAGCTACCTTATCACTTCTTCTAGAACCTTTTGGTGTGTATTGTGATGGAGAATTCAATTTACGATGTGGGTAAGATAGCCCTTTCTTTTCTGCCTCTTTATCCTCAAATTAGGACATTACATCTTCAATCCATTGAGTTTTGTTTACAAACGAGCTATGTTAGTAGAATGGAATTGCCGCACCATCTTCATGATACATGTCACCAGTCCATTCATTGGAAAAATATGTTCATGTATTATTTACTCCTTTTCCATTGTGATAAATAAACCAATCTAAGATAGTTAAATCAGTTATTTTTTCTCCTGTTTTTACATATTGCTCTAATAATCCAACACATATCTCTGTGATGCAGGTACCCTTACTTTGCTGCAGTTCTCAACTTTAGTCAATATTGGGCCCTGTACTGTCTAGTGGCATGGTACACAGCTACGAAGGACGAATTGGCACCTATAAAGCCTCTTGCTAAGTTTCTTTCTTTCAAATCTATAGTATTCTTGACTTGGTGGCAAGGTGTGGTGATTGCAATATTGTATGCTTTGGGCCTTCTTAGAAGTCCTTTAGCCCAGAGCTTGGAGTTAAAATCAAGCATTCAAAACTTCATTATTTGCATAGAGGTATCTATCCTTCTAGGCTGTTTTAATTATCTATCTTAGCCTTAGCTTGAAAGAATCTATTCCTTTCATGTTTCTGTGGCTAGTTGTTCTAGATATCTGATAGCGTGATGTCTTACTCCTGGACAGATGGGCATTGCTTCAGCTGTTCACCTCTATGTGTTCCCAGCCGAGCCCTATGCACTCTTATCTAATCGGTCACCTGGAAACATTTCTGTACTTGAGGATTGTGCATCCTCTGATCCTGTGGACCCTTTTGAAATTACAGAAAGCAACCGGCCTACCAAAATGAAGTTTCCACAGTTGGAACCAGATGAGAGAAGCGTGACAAACATAAAAGAAAGTGTTCGGGACTTTGTTTTTGGCAGTGGAGAATATGTAAGTTCTTACTACCCTTTCTTTCTGAGCACGGCAGACAAATTTTCTATTTATATGTTAGGTTGGGCTCTAAGTTTTTTGAACCAGCAGAACAAATCTTATACCTTTACACAGTCAATATATTGTACTATATACTTCATCGTTTATATGGTTAACAGCATATGTTTGTTAGCATTATCCTCATGCTTTGTATTCTTTTCCTCCCCCCTTTACCTTAGGTGATCAAGGATTTCAAGTTCACTGTTGACCAAGCAGTAAAGCCAGTGGAGAAGCGCTTTGATAAATTGATGAAAAAGGACAAGCGTAAGAAAACCCAGGATGACAACTTGGTGAGTGCAGCAACACCAAAGAGACCAATTCGTGGGATTGATGATCCACTTTTAAGCGGGAGTGCAAGTGACAGCGGCGTCACGAAGGGGAAAAAACATCACAAAGTTGTGGGCTCAGCTGGTGCTATGGACAGCTGGGGAGGTGGTGATCAGTCATCTGATGGTTATGAGATCAGGGGTCACCGCTGGGCTGTAAAGAACTAACGATTCTACTTTGCAGGATTGGTAAATCCAAACCATATCACGTGGGGGAAAAAAAACATTGATATGTTTCTGTTACAGTCTTGTGTAGATAGCTGATAGATAGCCGCTGTGCATAGGTTGCTAACTTTTCTTTTTACATTTTGTCACATTGATATTTGGTATTGCAAAAATTGAGAAGGAACTTTTTATTTTTTTAGAGATGGAAGCGCCTCTTCTTGTGTGATTGGCTGATTGTCTCCATTGGACATGATTTATATAGTGTTGTAATATGGAGTATCTACAGTCCGTATAATGATATAATGATACACTGCATAGAGAAGTGCCGAAATTGTAGACCGGAATAACTGTGAACGAAACTCTGGTACTGCAGTTTCCTTCTCCTCGAGAAATAATGTGTGGCCTTAATATCCGTGTTGCATCATGCGTGTGCAGAAGTGAATTGGTTCATTGGTTGTTGTAAAAGAAAAGATAATAAGAAAATAGTAGCCTGTAGTGGGCCTGTCTGACTGCTTCGCGTGGGCCGATAAGGCCTAAATCAACATTTGTATACCACCAACCGATTTCATTTCGTATTCTCGTAGTCGTTGCTCGTGCTATTTTGTTGTTTGTGGCTTGAATTTGGACTCATGCGGAGGAAGGTGAACTTCATTGAACCAACCTCAAACAGCTCAAGTAGATCCATGAACAACTCGTATCTAGTACTGTTCCAGATGAACTTGGCATGGACACAGATCTGCAACGGGTCCAACCACGACGAGGGAGGGACCCCGTCCTCCAATCGGCTGCTCGCCACATTCTCGCTCCCTGACACACGGGCCCACCCCCGGGCGGTCTAACTCTAATTCATGCGTCCTGCGCATGCGGCCCCGGGCCCACCTGTCTGTCGGTCCACGCTCCACTGGTGTCTCCGCTGTCCCACGGTCAGCTGAGCCTGTCGTTAACCGGGGTAGATCTAGGGACGAGCCATTGCTGATTCCATTCCGGGGAATCCCAATTCAATTTGCAATGGTCGTATCTGCTAGCATGCTGCACGCTGGAGGTTTGACCTCAAAGTACTCCACTCCGTTAATACACTACACCAAATAGCCTTTTTTTTGTTGTTGTTTTAGGCATTGGCAGTGTGATTTTTTTTACTCGTACACGTAAAAGCAAAGATAATTTAACCCAAAGGGAGTGTCACTGCACAATTCGTCCAGGGCTAGCTCCAAGCACTGGCAGGAAGTACCAGCATGAGTGCTTGACCACCCAACAGCTGATTTCTTCTGCACTTGCCATCTGTGCTCCACGCATCGTGCGTGGCTACGCACGTGATCCGCACCAACGCAACCATAATTAAAAGGCCGGCCGGGCGGTTTGTTGGCGCCGATCCAGGCAAAGGGGCGGCGCAAAAGTGACCGGCAGGCCGTTAATGAACCGCACACTCTTCCAGTCCTTGATTGTCACCCAGTAACAGTCTAGTGGATGATCCCTACGCAACTCTCAAGAAGGCCCTAAACCCAGCTACGCCATGTGCTCTAATCTCCGGCGTGAAATAACCAGTCGCCCTCTGAAGTCTGAACCACCCATGTGCTTCCAGCGTATCACCTCTCTCTCGAATCGTCTGCCGGGCTAGATCGATCGGGGCGGCCAATGGGACGTTGTCCAGCAGGGGCGACGCAGGAGAGCAACGGGTGAAGCAGCGAAGACGGCGCACCGGACACCTGCGCCCAGCTCCCGCTTGCCCAAGCGTCAGTGTGGAGGAGGTCGCTCCTGCTCCTCCGTCGTGGAGCGTACTGAATTATTGGAGCCGCTTATTACTAATAAGTGCCAGCTAGCAAAACCAGATCAGGGCTGGGATCAGTGCTTGATAGAGACACCTCTCGACCCTTGTTATCTACTCCAATTCCCCAACGCAACATGCATAAAACTTTAGTAGAGTTGATTAGCTTGCTTTCAGTCGACCGGAGGCGGTTCAATCATCATGGGCCGCCGCCTGAGCCTGATCCACCGGATCACGTCCTTGCTTCTGTGATCGACAGTCAAATGGATCGGAGTTGGTAGGCAGCTTCGTCGGCCTGGCCCACACTACCGGTGAATGAAAGCTACCGCCCCCTATATATGGGCACGATGAAAGAAAAAAGGCAAAGGGGCGGAGGCCGTCACGCTCTGATGGAAAGACGCAGCCATGCAGGGCTGTGGTTAATCAGCTAGCTAAAGCATCCGATCCCCATCCTTTGCATAGTTGTTAAACATATCCACGCCGCTTTCCCCCCTTTGTTTACTGCCTGCTTTAGCATGCTATCGGCTAGGATTATTGCTGCGGCTTAGGCCTCTGCTCTGCTGTGATATTTTCAAGGGATTGAGATCAGTGAACAGTGATGGTAATGTTCAGTAACTTGCAAGGTGGCAGCGGGATGATGGAGCTTGGCAGCTTGCTCCATGGACATGGGCGCACATGGCGTCCGCCGCTCCTGCGTTGCCATGCGTGGGTTTATCCTGGGGAGACGTGTGCAACAGCCAAGCCAAAAACAAAACCTAGTGAGAAGCTAGCCGAGGTGTCTGCTGCGGAATCGCCATGGAATGGAGGTCTTAAACAATGGCGGAATCCCATTTTGGGATCGGCAGCGTATGCGCGCGATCAGGTCGTCGCAAACTTGCATGCGAGTCCGTTGGGCGTCGGTGCTGGCTGCAGCCTGCAGGCAGCGTGTGTACTGCCTGCCCTGGTGCCTGCTGCCACCTTTGTCCCGGTTGCACGTAACCGCCGGATGCCTGACTGACACGGCCCTGGCGGTGGATTTGGCTGCTAAGCATGAGCAAGATACGATCTCAGCTCAGAGGGGCAGCCTGCGCTGCCGCTCGGCTGCTTGCTGTGTGCCTGTGCTGGAACCGGTTCCTCCAGCCACTAACGCGTGGGACCGGTTGCTTGGTCGTCCTACCGTGTTCTGCCCTCCGCAGTGCAGGTGCCGGGGCAGGCTGCAGGCAGATTGATTCTTCGCCCTCTTCTATATCGTTGGAAAATGAGAGGAGGCGCATTCGGCATAGTGGGGGTAAAAAAAGTCATTTGTTTTTTTCTTGAGGAAGAAAAGGTATTGCTACTTTTCTAGCAGCAGAGAAACAGGTGGCGTTCCGGAAAGAGCCAGCAAAACTTGACCTATGGCTTTGCTGCTTGGCACCTGTATTCTGAACTTATTTGATTTTGTCGTTTGTACTGACCTGAACACGCCAGAGATGCCTCTGTACAACTAACCGCTGCTCCCAAAATGTCCCCTCATCCTCGTGCCATTAAAAAAATGGCTCAGTGGCCACCGGCCTCTGCACTCCCCGTCGCCAAACACGGAAACTTGCAAACTATATATCCCACGATACGGTAGAAAATTACAGGCAAAATGTACTTAATGCCAAGTTGGTCGAGCACTCAACTAATTCAGAAACTGTTGTCGCCGTAACTGTTCATCTTTATTTTGCTTCACAAACTGCAGACTTTTGGCCGTGTCACACCCTTGCTACTGAATAAAGCCTCGGCCACCTCAAAACTGGTCCGTATTTATAAGCTCGAGACACCACGTGCAAGTGCTTGGTGCCAACAGTCTTGGAGAACAATCATGTTCTAGTTCTACTCGTGTTTGTTTCCATTTTTTCCATTTTGTGGGCACTGTAGTACTATCTCTCGTTACGTGGGCGCTGGGCCACAGCCAAGTTGTTGTTAGTTGTTAGCATCTCACTTTCTCCTCACAAGGAAACGGCCAGCAAAAAAAAAAGGTGAGGACAGTACTACCGAAAACTTTTTTAGGGGTGAGTAAAATAGTATTTGGAGGGGCGGGCGCGATATCCGTCTTTATTTCTCGTAGCTGCAAATGCTGTGACTAGCCTATAAAAATAGGTTTTCCATCTAAAAATTCATTGATTTAAATTTAAATTTTTCAAATCCGTTTCCCGCTATTTTTTAGAATTTTGTTTCCTACCAATTTTAACCTATCAAGCTAGTGCGCAATCAAATGTCACTGTGACCGACGTAGAATATTTTTTATAAATATAAATAATTATAAATTCAAAATTAAATTATATAGAAGTATATCGTTACAGTGTATCATTAGATTACATCATCAAAGTGCGCATAGAATACATGTTTTTATCCTATTTTCCCTGATTAACGCTACCGGAGTTGGCACAGAGGTGCTGTGCATCCCACTGACGAAGACCTTCGTATTTCTTATCAGTTGTCAATTCATGTTCAGGGTGAACAAAATACCCCCTTACATGGACCACTTCATGCAAAATGAAACGGTATAAATCGGAGACTATATTAAGAAGTTGTTGCTCATGGAGTTGATCGTCTTATTTTCTCGGCTGAATCTGCAATAAAAAAAATCATTAAAAAATTAAGCCAAGTGTTAGATACACGCAAAAATAATATGCACTTATGCATTTATCCCTAATAAAGAGTAGCCCCTTACACATTCGGGATCAGTTGTGTATCTCTCGAGCTCCCTCGTATGCTTGCACGTGTAGTACCCACAGTACACAGATAAGGCCGGTTGCTTGTTGCATGGAAAGTTTGTGTGCATAATCATTTCTTGTGTTCTCTCGGGGGATGAATTCCTCCTTTGAAAATGTAGTGCATATAAGCTCTGTTTTAAAAAGAAAGAAATAAGAAGTTAGTTTATATATGTAGTTTTTGGAAGATTTAGCATGATGGTCCGGTGAAGCTTCTGGAGCTTGGCGGAGTTGGCGATGGCAGTGGCGAGCTTGAAGTGCTCGCTACCGCAGGCGTACGCCTGCTCGAAAGAGCCGCTAACCGTGATGATGCCGATCGGCCCCGGCATCTTCAGCTTAAGGTAGGTGTAGTTGGGGACCGCCATGAATTTGGAGTAGCAAAGACGCCTGAGGATAGCGTGGTACAACCCTCAAAATCCACCACCTCAAAGATCAGGGTCTCGGTGCGGAAGTTGCTGTAGTCGCTGAACGTGACCAGCAGCTCTATATTCCCCAAGGGGTACGCCCTCATGCCTGGGATGATCCCAAGGAAGGGAAGGATGGAAATGCGGAGCTTGGACCTGGACCGCGATACGCCCACGGCGTCGAAGGTCTCAACATATAGGATGTTAAGGCTACTACCCCCGGCCATCAGCACCTTGGTCAGGCGCTTGCTGCCGACGATGGGGTCGACAAGGAGAGGGTAGCTCCCTGGTCGAGGAACGTTGGGAGGGTGGTCACCCTAATCGAAGGTGATCGGAGTGCTCGACCAGTGGAGAAATTTGGGAACAGAGCTCTTGGCAGCGCATAACTCCCGGAGGCGGACCTTATGTTGGCTCTTGGTGCAGTCGTCCTCAGGACCTCCAAAGATCATGAGGCAGCCGTTGGCGTCAGGGAAGGTGTTCCCATCCTTGGGCGGCGCTCCCTGCTCCTTGGGCGCCTTCTTGTCATGGTCCCCGCCTTTGCGCCTGCTGGGCTAACCCAGCATCCGCTTGAGGAGCTCGCAATCCTTGAGCTTGTGCTTGACGGGGTAGCCGTGGTTGGTGCACGGCTTCTCCAGGGGCTGCTCGAAATGGTCATTGTTGCCTTGTCGCTTGCCCACTCGATCGACCGCTGCGACCGTGTTGGGGTTGGGGTGACGTGGGTCCCTCTTCTTCTTTTCTCCTGTGTTGTGGAGGGGTTGTGGAGGGGCCCTCATCCTGCTCTGCCCGCTTGGCCTTTCCCATGGTTCGGCCATCGCTGAAGACCACTCCGACCGCCTCCTTGCCGGAGGCATGGTTCGTGGCGATGTCCAGGAGCTCGCGGGTGGTGTGTGGCTTTCGACAGCTGAACTTGTGAATGAGGGACTTGCAGG
The DNA here is from genome assembly GCF_002211085.1 of Panicum hallii. Taxonomy (NCBI): domain Eukaryota; kingdom Viridiplantae; phylum Streptophyta; class Magnoliopsida; order Poales; family Poaceae; genus Panicum; species Panicum hallii. The sequence goes on along the minus strand of NC_038048.1, from coordinate 41,719,786 downwards.
TAGTTCTAGTGAGGAACGTGCCGATGAGGTCAGATAGAGAATTGCACTGCCTGGAGAACCTGCGGATGTAGTCCCACAGGGACTCGCCAGGCTCCTGCTTGCAACTCTTGAGGTCTCAAGAGTTTCTAGGGCGCACGTACATCACCTGGAAGTTTCCGATGAAGACCTGCTTGAGCTCCGCCAAACTACAAATGTTGTTGGACGGCAGGAATTTGAGCCATGCTCGAATGTGCTCCCCGACACAGATGGGGAGGTGCTGGATGATGAAGTACTCATCATCCACCCCTCCGGCTCGGCAGGCGAGTCGGAAATCTTCCAGCCATACAGTGGGGATTGTCTCCCCGGTGTACTTGGTGATGTTGGTGGGTGGTCTGAAGCGCGGCGGGAATGGCACTTTCTGGATGTGGCCTCCGAAGGCCCGTGGACCCAAGCCATCTGGACTGGGGCGCCGGTCACCGTCCCGGTCGCACATCGGCCAACTCGCCTGGGGAGCGCCTCCTCGTGCTCCCCCTCGGGTTGGTGAGCCTCGGCCACGTCAACGGCGGCCCGGTCAACATCGGCGTCGCGGCAGGCCAGTTGCCGCGAGTGGATCACGCTGCGTGTGTCGTAGTTGGGCCCGAGCCGGCCGTGCACAGGGGGCGCTGTGCAGCGAATGCCACTTCGAAGCACGGTGCATCCGCGGCGTCGCGACCCACCCAGGGTGGAAGCCCTTGCTGCTGGTGGACCGAGGGATTTTGCTGCTGTGAGCTGGCCCTTCCGACTAGGCAGGAGGCCGCATGCCGGTGGCATGACGTGGAGCTCTCCGCCTGCTGTGCAGCGGCATGCTCCACCGACAAACGGATATTGCAGTGGAGCTCTAGCTATTGAGGGTCCGCAGGCTCGGGCAGGTTGCATAGGAGCATCGCCGCGGCGGCCATGTTCTGCCCAGCTCGCACAAACTGCGGGGGGGCGTTGGCGTCCGTGATGAAGGCTTGCTGGACTTGACGAGCGCACGCCCGCACGCTACCCGCCACATCACGAGCATTAGGCTCGGAGTTGCGTCGGGGGTGCATCGATGCGGGCGGCGGCTAGTGCTCTCGCCGTTGGCGTAGGCCCTTGCCGTGCGCTTGGGCTTTAAAACAAGGCCTGTGCGCGCGGGTCTGGTGGGGTGTGCGTGTCCCCGGTTTCCAACAGGACCAGCTGTGGCTCCTGCACATGCGCCATGGCGCATTCCCGTAGCGCGGGACAGCCGAGGGATGACACATCCCCAACGCTGGAGCCCTCAGTAAGGAGGTCATCGTCGGAGAGGAGATCGTGGAATGAGGCGGGGCCATACCCCGTCATGCACACGAGCTTGGTCACGAGCAAAGGTAGCAGCATGGTTCTCGGGAGCTCCTTGGCGTGTATACCTATGCCGTTCATGAGGCCGAACAAGAACTAGCCGTGTGGTGAGTGCGGCGGGGATAGTGGGGTCCCCCCGGAAAGTTGGCGGAAGAAGTTGTGTAGCAAGAACAGAACCAGGTCCATATCGCTCGCTGAGGGGTCGGCACCGAGCATGAGCTCGATGTGATGCGCTAGTGCCTCGGTGTCGAGGTCGGCCGCGGCCCGTTCGAGGGGGTGTTTCCCTCTAACGGTGTCAGAGGAGTGGGCTCCTTGAAGCGTCCCCCCATCAGGGAAGACTTAAAAGTGTTGCTTTATCAGTCTCAGGAGGCTGATAACACTTTTATTACATCAGATGGTACATCACCGTACAACTCTACGCGGTAATGGGCAGTGAAGCGCCACTATCGCGAGGATTACAACTAGAACCCACACTACTACACTAGCTACGAAAAGAGAATCCTCAGAGTCTTGCGCCATGCGGAATCCAACGGTGGCCTCAACCACAGGCAAGACTGGGTGCAGGACGAAACCCTACTCGTTGTCTTCGGGGACGTAGTCTGGGTCTTCCACTGTAAAAGTAAGGAAGGGGTGAGTACAAACGTACTCAGCAAGTCCAATCACACCCACGGAGGGGTATAACAGAAATTAATGCACAGGACAATCCAAGGATATGGTTGTGGTTCATTTGCGGAAACTCTGTTGTATGTAGGGGTTTGTTTTAAAAGCATTTTTAAAACAGGTTTTCTTATACCAAGGAGCACACAGTGTTGATCCACACAGGATCCAAGTTTGAAAATGCTACAGGACTCCCCGTCCGCCGTAGCACACGGCACAACTGCCGGACACTTTCCAAACCACTCACACCAGCTCAACCATTCCCAGAGAGAAACACTAGTTATGTGACCACACCATAACTTGCCCAATACCGTGGGCACGGCTATTCGAATAGATTTTCAACTCTGCAGAGGTGTGCAACTTTACCCACAGGTGGGGTACCATAGCACGAACACCTTAGTGCCGGTGCAGATCCCAACAAAGCCATTACCCACCTTAGCTAGACCTGACTAGCCACCACAGGATCCATCAAGGGGTCATTCGACCTATCACCGAGGTTTAACCGGGGCATAAGTCACACAGAGCTTATCCCGTCTCCTTGATCACCCGTTGCTCCCAGCTCTCCTGATGGCTATCAGACTAACTAGTGGGGTTAGGCCAAGCCGTTGCCCATACAACGGTCAAGTGGTTTGCACGACAGGAAGCTAGGTGAGACGACACATCAACTCGGTCCTTAGGGGTGACAAGATGGATATCTCCCCTCCACGCTCAACCACACAGGTACGAGCACACCAACGGCAATTCACACAGAAATGCCATCCATCCCGTCTAACTCACTTTTCAAAACCACATTTTATCCCTTCCCACACGCACACATTTTCTTTATAAAATCAGGTGGTCAAGGTAGGGTTATCTCAAACAAGGGTGACTATCCTACCATGTTTTCAGCACGCAAAACCATGTAATTTTATAAAACAGGCCACTGGGTTGTGTTTATAAAAACTAGGACAGAAACATGCATCAAAGGGCGGAATTGAACTTGCCATCGTCAAACTCTTGCGGGAGGTCCTGATCGAAGCACTGTCCCTCGGGTTCGGGGTCGCAGAACTGGTCCTCGGTTGCTTGGTCGCAGTCGGGAACTCCTTCGTTCACTCCGTGTCCTACGACGCAGACAAACAGACATACAATCAAGCGAAAGAACTAAAAGCCTTTATCGTTGGGCTTGAATCGGAAATAATTTAGTTACGGAGTTAGGGGTAATATTTTTGGGTGGTTTCTTAATGGCATGGCTAGAACTATGCTAGAAAGGGCGTGGTAAAGTTTCGGGTCAATCGGAGGTCGTTTCGCACATAAAATGACGAGTCAAAGAGGGTTCGGGTGGTTGAACAGGGCTCTAAGGGTTTATTCGTAAGTATCTGGAAAGAGCGAGGACCTTTTTGTAAATCCTATAAATTCTCGGGGCATGCTAAAGAGTGTCAAATGTACCTAGATTCAAGTATTAGAGGGTTCAATTTGAATTAGTAGGAAGAACGAGGTTTCTTTTGCAAAAGAGGAGTGAATAGGGGGGGTGTTCATAGGAAGGAGGGGGTTTTTTGGGGAAAAACCAGAAAAGGGAGGGGGTTTTGGGCAAAAACGCCCCTTCTTCCTCCTCCCCCCGTACAGAACAGAGGAGGGGTGGGGGAGGAGCGCCGGCGGCAGCCAATCCGGCCGGCCGGGGCCTGGGGCAGCTCGGGACCGAGGGGAGGAGGGAGAGGGGAAGGAGGGGATCCCATCCCCGTCCTTACCTCGGGCCGAGGTGAAGCGAGGGAGCGCCCCCACGGTGGGCGGCGGGCGGCGGCCGTGCGAGGCGCGGCAGCGGCGCTGGAGGCGAGGGAGGTGGCCGGCGGGGGCAGAGGAGGGCGTGGGGGAAAGAGGGGCGGGGTGAGGGCCTATTTATAGGCCCTCAAGGGCGGCGGGTGGCGGTGGCCGGTGGGGAGGCCGGCGAGCGGCGCGGAGCGCCTTAATGGCGGCCGCGTCGTGGCGTCCGTGTCGCCGAGTGGCGGCGCAGGCGGCGAGGCCGGGGCGACGTGACGCGTGCGGGCGCGTGGGGCGGCACTGTGCAGCGCGCGCGGCACAGCAGCGGCGGGCGGCGCGTCGTCCGTGCGCGCGTGCGCGCGTGGCGCGGCACGGCGCGGGCCAGGGCGAGGGCGCGGCAACGGGCGGCGCGGCGCGGCGGTCAGCGCGGTACGCGGGGCACGCGGAGCACGCGGGGTGGGCGTGCGTGCGCAGCACGGCCGGGGCAGCGCGGCGCTCGGCCTGGGCGGCGTGCGGGCGCGCGGCAGGGGAGACCGGGAAGGGAGAGGGAGAGGGAAGGAGAGGGAAAAGAGAGAAGGAAGGAAAAAGAGAAAAAAGGAAAGAGAAAAGAAAAAGAGAGAAGAGAAATGGAAGAGGGAAAAAGAGAAAGGAGAGGAGGAGAGAGAGGGGGGCGGGACGCGTTGGCGCCGGTCGCGGCGGCGACCGCGGCCGGTCGGCCACGCGCGCGGGATTCGCGCGCGGCACGAGGAGCGCCGGCGCTAATTGCGGCGAGCGGTCGCGCGTGAGCGACAAGCCATCGAGCGATGCGGAACGACGCTCCGGTTAGGGTTAGGGTTTTGACCTTGAACCGTTTTTACGAATTACTCTAGCGCGCGAGCGGTGCGGGATGAGACGGCGATCAGGCTCGTGTCGGCCGTCAGTGTGACGGAGAGAGTCAGGGTTTTATGACGAATAAATTTTCGGTCAGGACACTTTAACGCGTAGTTTGAATTTGAAATTTTTGGGGCGTCACACTCCTCGCGGAGGCAGAGTGTGCCGAGATGATCAGCAACGAAGTCCAAGCTTCCAAAACGGAAGGCTTGGAAGGGCGCGAAGACGGGAGGTTCCCACGGTACCATCCGCGGGGCTGCAGGAAACTCCAGAGAGCCAAAGCGAATCGTACTGCCCAAGCTCGCGAGGTTGGAGATGCCGGAGATGGAGGCCATCCGATCACCGGGACGGTAGATGCACGATGTCCTCCTCACGGACGGCGCCAAATTGTCGATTCCGAAAATGACCAGCAGCTAAACCTACTCAAAATGTATATTGCGGGTGGTGATCAGATATGGCCTAGCATACAATGACTCAAGATCTATATTGGTTCAGGAAATCGTACCCTACGTCCAGTCGGGGGTCAGTCAGATGTATTATTTGAGCCCAGGTGCTCGTGAGAGTTGGAAGTTACAAGCTTTCGAGTGGAAGCTATGAGATTCGAGAGTCTATGGTTTAGGTCTATCGAGAGATCAGATCCCTTTCCTAAGAGGATGACCCTCCCTTTTATAGTCCAGGGAGGCTCCTTTACAAGAGAGCTTAGGGTGTGAGGATAGAAAGAAGGGACTCCCGACCCCACCAGTCGAGGTCGTCGGCTTCGTCAGTCGGATCTTCCCATCCCATTAGTCGGAGTCTTCCGGTGACCATCGTCCAAAGTTCTGCATCACGGGGCAAGCGTCTTGTCTTATCCCTGTGCGTCATGCTCCGACAGTAAGTGGTCATGGGGGCGTCAATAGGTACGGTACGGCTATCATGCCCCATCCCTGGCTCCTTGCCCAGCCACTACATCGTGACAAGGGGTGTTCCGGCAGTATCATGATGACGTTTAGCTCCGTCCTTTCATGAGGACGAGCAGGTAGAATAGTGGCACCCTGCTGCCACAACAGAGGGGACCGTAACCCCATGGAGGGAGTGGTTGGCTGTGTACGACAGGTTGACCCAGGCTCATCCTTATCATTCGTACCTACTTTTGGGGCCCGCTGGTAAGCCGGGTCTAGCCTCCCGACCAGCCTACCGGTCAAGGAAGCGGGCACATGTAAGACGGAGCCCAGTCAGAGTCCCCGGTTGGAGCCTTGGTACGGACCTAGCCGCTGACCGTTCCCACAGTGAAGGATATGGGTCTTGGTCATCCTGACCGAGTTGTCAGTCAGGGTTGTGGGCCGAGACGGCCTAGATGATGTTGTTGCCTAATACGGAAGGGTGTCTGTTCCAGACGCGGCCTTGGACTGGTCAACGAGAAGTGAACACGCTGGGGATCCCGGGTCACTAGATCCGTCACCATAGTAAGTGGTACTTTGGTCTGTTCTCTCGTCTAAGGCCTCAATGCTAACACCACTGTTCTGAGATACGGTCTTCTTGTCCTTTGCGGCAGTATAAAATAGATATACATTAATATCACACCCTTGCCATGATGTGACATGGCTAGATGGGTCAGTTGCCAATCTTTTGATCATTTGTTCTGCCACGGTTTTCCTATCTGGTAGATCCAGGTCCTTCAACCATGCAGTCAATCAACGCTTATGCTCTCTCATGATCCTATCATCCAAGCGGCCATTACTTGCTGCACGAATCATGCTCAAGTGTTCATTGACTAAAGGTGCCATTATCCTGACATGTTGCAAGATGCTATAATGTGCTTGTTGCACACCTTTAAAATCCTTGTAGGTAAAGTTTGCTAACCCCCTTTACACTACCAACCAATAGCTCCGCTTTGGTGTGACGCAACAACTGGCTTAGAAAATCACTGTCATCAAGTTCATCGTCACTACTATCATCACTGCCACCATCGATGGGCCCCCTGTCGACACCATTGCTATAGCCTCCACCAACATCTTCATCATCGGCACCAGCATCATCAAAATCATCATAATCATTCAACGATCTATTAAACTCAGGGGTCTTGCATGATTTCATTGAGAGGTGCTGCTTCCTCATCATGATACGTCCAGATCATGTAGTTATCTACAAAACCACCCACCAACAGATGCGATCTTATTGTAGTTGTATCGCTGAATACTCTCATATTCTTGCAGGTTTTGCATGGGCAAGATATCATCTGTGTCTTCTTAGTTCTTACGTGTTTTTCCGCAGATTGATTGAATTTAATAAGTTCTCCAAGGAAATAGTCCTTTATCCTTCATGCTTTGTATATCTATGTCCTATCCATCTCTGAACAGCAACAAATAATTTAAATGGATTAAAACAATCTCTTCAATAATTTGATAAATAAATAGAAAATGAATATATACTTCTATATATGCGTAGATATTGAAAAAATCAATTTAACATATACTAACTAAAAAATCAAAACCCAACCTATTATTGCACCACTAAATCTTGTTGAAAAAACTATCATGCATGTGTGTAAATATAGAAAAAAATCAAATCTTCTTCTCTCTCTTTCATAGATCTAGGAATTTGTTTACTTAGGAATGAGGCTAAAACATAAAGATTGGGCCTAAATGATTATATAATCTTGTTCTCCTACTAAAATAACATAACTTCACCTAAAAGTTTAAGGCAAATGGAGCCCGAAATGGCAAATCCACACCATAGCGATCTAGATCTAGGTAGAGGGAAGAGAGCTCCATTTGAACCTTTAAACTATCCAAAAAGCTTAGAAAATACATGGGATTAGTATCAACTTACTTGCTAGAACCCCCAACTTGAGAGAAATCAAGTTTAAAACCTCCCACCCCCTTTTTTTCTTTTTTTTAGATTTTCGGACAGCACCTCCCTGAGCAAGTAATGAGCTGTCGGGAGGAGGAAGAAAGCCGTCCAGATTTTTATGGGTATTTTTAGGGGCAGGTGGTGGTGTCATCACGCGCCCCTGGAAATGTATTTCTAGAGGCGGGTGATGGTGCCACCCGCCCCCGGAAATTTCATCTTTATAGGCGGGTGACGCCATCACCCATCCATGAAAATGTTCAGGGACGGGTGATGGCGCCACCCGCATTTAAAGATACATTTTCAGGGGCAGGTCAGCTACTACAGTAATTCCGCTCGTTTTGTAGGAACGGGTTACATTTTGATCCGCCTCGGGAAAAAAAAAGAGGTGTCGGTACAAACCGGTTTTTAAGTTGGTGGGGGATGGATGTATCTTCAGCCTATTTCCCTTTCTTGCAATTGTTCACTTCCACTTGGCATTTCATTATTGCTCTTTCTGGTAGAATTTTGGCATTGTCTTTGTCGTCTTGGTTTGGAAGAACATATGCTAATATGCTGAATTGGATGGCGTAGAATTTAGCTGAAATTCCTCTTACGAACAGCGCCTCCTACATTGTTTAGTTGTAGATACCGCGAACCATGGACAGTGACGGCATTATATAGAGAGCATCCTTTGTGTTCCAGATGAATATCCGCCTGCTGTTTCAAAAGGAAAAAAGTGTTAGGGATCAATAATTCATGTCCAAAATTTCCATGATGCTTCATTCATCTAGAAGAAGAAAAGGCAAATCAGAAAAGGATCTTTAAAAGCTTAAAGTCATTGACAGGACAGGTTCTCCATTACAGTACTGGATCACACTGCCACTCAAAACGGTCTAGTTTAATTGTATGCTTTATCCAACGTAACTCAATGCTTGGTCTATAATAAATAACATAATTCTACTACAAGCTATATATACATGGAGTCACTCGTCTGGCTAAGTTTTTTTTTACGAATACACAAGAGAACTGCGTGCATGAAGGAAGATGACTAAGCCCCGTTATGAGCCATTCAGCGACCCATGTTAGTATTTTATTTACACATGGACGACTAAGATTTGATCCCATATATATTAATCTCCAATGCACGAAATTGCATCGCAGCCACTACAATAGCAAACAGATTTTTCGGCACGCCAATTACGGAGACCAAACCCTCACGACGAGCTGAGCTGATCCTGGCCGGCCGGGTCCAGTGGTTGAAACTCGGCTGATGATTGATGGTGACTTCTCTTCTAATCCAGCTCTCCCAGCGCATCATTTGCTGCCCTTTTGTGTGCACTGTTTGAGGTCTCGCTCCCTCGCCCCAGCCTAGGCTCCACTTGCACACCAGACCTTTTCTGTGCACGTGTAGTACGCAACCCACCACAGTACCACAGCATCCAATCCATCCATGCCCCTCACCCTCACATGCATTATCTTGTAAGCTAGTATACCAGTCACCTTCACTCCAGCTGAGCCTATTCTGAAACAGTGAAGGGAGCATGCATAATTGAACTCATGACGCAACTAAAAAAATAAAAATACCTGGTTTTTCATTCAGAAACTACAGATTATACAAATGTCAGAAAAGTTTTATTGGTTGAGTCCTGAAATTAGTACATGGTGAAAAGTGCAAATTATTTTTTTCGGGAAGAACTAGAAGTAGAAATAGTAAGCTGAGCACTTAGGGGTGATCTGAAACGGTGTAGGGGACAGAGTTTCCTCCCATCTTGTAACGCTAGGGGCTGCGCTTTTGACCCTCCGGCACGAACTGAAGCAGCATCCATGTGTCCTGCAGTGTGCGATTTCGAATCCCAACAGCTTCTTTTTTTTTAGGCGAACTACGGTGGGACTGTTGGGCCAGCCTGAACCATATATTAACATCAGCACATGATTACAAGATAAAGGTTTTGCCGCTCAAAGGGAGCGGCAAGAGAAGAAAGAACATGGAAAAACAACCCAAAGCAGCTTAACAATTACATGGGATTATATGGGAGAAAGACACTCCATCCCTCGATACAAGACACTCCATTCCTCGATACAAAGTCTATCAACAGGAGAGCGCAGACGGTACTGCCAAAGCCTCACAGGTCGGACACATAATCGTCATTGGTTGCTTGGACATTAGAAAAAACCATAGCATTCCGACATTTCCACACGTTCCAAAGAATACCTGTAAGAATCGTCGAACTGATCTTTGTGGGAGAGTAGCCTAGTCCCGGCGTGGCGGCATCCCAAAGTGATTCAACCTAGGGGCGGCGGCAGAGGTATGCCCTTGTAGCGTACCCATAGTTTGAGAGAAAAAGTTCAGTATACATATTTATACGTATCTTATACAAGCCATGAAGGAATAAAGTCCACTAGTCTAGCAAAGGAGAAACTTGCTGTTTTGTAATATTCTTTAATTATTCATATTTAGAACTTGTTATTATTATGGATTTGTTATGACCATTGTAACTTATCGTCCATTATATTGCATATTTGCTTTAAAATTTTCTTTTATACGTGGCATACCCAGCTGCAAATCCCTTACTCCCCGCTGATTCAACCTGCAAAAGATCGGAGGAAGAGATGCCCGCACTCCAGAAGCTGACAGCTCGCTGACAGTGAAGGAAGAGGTGAGGGGCGTCCTCTGTCAGGCCACAGAACGGGCAAGAGCCATTGTTATCAGCACCACGGGAGCAAAGACGAGCGTTAGTATTAAGCTTGCCATGGTGAAGTAACCAAAGGAAGGATTTGCAGCGGGGAGGAGCCGCATTCTGCCGGATGCAGGCAGCAAAACGTCATCAGGCAAGTGAGCAAAGGAAAACCTATAGAAGGGCGAGGACTCTTCCACCGGAGGCTCCAGATGTACGCACTATTCGTGGTTCCTCCTACAGCTTCTTTTTTTCTCACCCAAGATACCTGCTACTGTCAAACTTTTGTAGCCAATGATGGCACTGTCACGTAGGAGTACTATCAAATTTCCTCCTGTATGTTCCACGAATCAACCCACATGAAGCTCAGCTCCAACGCAGTCTCTTTCGGGCACGCACCTTTTGTGTGGCACACGGAAAGGCGATCGAGTCGGGCACGACACCGATCGGCCGCCTGCTGGGATTGGATCCAAGCACACGCACCCAGCGTCACATGGACTGTTCCTGGGTGCGTTTTTCTCTGGGCCGGCCAATGGCACGCTCCAAATCTGCTCGGTTATCCCATCCATGGTTTTGATGAGACGTGACGTGATTGACGCTGAGCACGTCCGGCATACCAGCGCAGAGTCGCCCACTTGCAATTGCAACTTCTTCTTTTGGACGGTACTTAGAGTGTGTTACTTTTCTAGGGTCTAAAGTTTAGATGGGTTATATCAAAAAGAATCTTATCATTTAGAAGTGTTAAATAAATTTAATTACAAAACTAATTGCAGAACCCCAGTGCTAATTCGCGAGACGAATCTAATGAGGTTTATTAGTCCATGATTAGCGGATAATTACTGTAGCATTACTGTGGCAAATTATGGATTAATTAGGCTTCATTAAATTTGTCTCGCGAATTAGCACCCAGCTGTGCAAAAAGTTTTATAAACAGATTTTATTTAATACTTCTAAATAGCAAGATTCTCTTTGATGTGATGGGTCTAAAGTTTAGACGGTAGGAAACGAACAGGCCCTCGGTCCGTTTTTATTCTATAATTTGGAACGAAGGAAGTACAAAGCTTAAAAGTTTTCTTGAACGCGTTGGACACTTTCGACATGCGAAAAATGTTGCTTCCTACGGGAGACGTTTTGAGAATTTTACTAAAAATATCAAAATCCCTGTGTTTTGATCGACGGTTAGTCAAATTATGTACATGCTTAACGTGTAAAAATGGCGTGAATTGATTTGCATTTCAATGATCTCTTAGTTAATGACATTGATTTTTGTAGGAAATGATGATGAATTGTGAGAGAAATTGATTGTCAAAATGTACCTTGTCGGAGAAAATCTCCAGCCGGTGGCGGAATGCACCCGCCTAATCCTAGTTTAGGATGAGTTTGAAGGAGATATAGGAACACTTGATCAAAGGATGGATGTACACCGAAAGGACACGGGGATTTAGAGTGGTTTAGGCCGCCGGAGCGTAAAACCCTACGTCCACTTGTGTGCTGTATTGCTTGAGAGTTTGGAAGATGGCTCGGGAACCTCTTGGGAGTCTAAAAAAGTCCTTCCGAGAACTTGTGTTCTATCGGCCGCACTCTCCCTTTTATAAGCTCAAGCGGAGCGCGTACACGAGCGGGGCCCTGACAGGTGGGCCCAGCTATACATTAAATAATGCACAGACTAGAGCCTGTAATGCGACAGATACAGAGATCTTCCTCTCCAGCTCCTTCCTGTGGTCCTCTCGATCGAGAAGTTGATGTGCATATCTACAGCCAGAATATGGTCATGTGCCACCTTACCGGCACCATGCCTGCTGTCAGTGTTACGCACAGTGGAAGACGTGCTGTTACTGTTGGGTTAGTACCCTCTGATAGGCGAAGGGGCTGCGTTGACCCGCCGCGCCGTTGCCTCCGTGCTCACTGTGGCAGCGCACGCCTCAGCTCTCCTGCAGCAGACCATCATTACCCCTTGCTCACGCGCGCGGCGCTGTGATGTGACTACACGCCGCGCGCCCGCGCGTAGAGCACAGTGATGCGACGCGCCGCCTTGGAAACAGACGGGCTTACCGTGGTGTCAACATACGTACCCAGTGTGTCAGTGGGTAGGCCATGCCTTGTCTTGGGCACGCGCAGCCCACCTACCCGTATTTAATACGGTAGTTAGGCTGGCATCCCATGGAAGATCATCTGCCACGGGCACGTGGCGGGGTTGGCCTAGCTGTCGCCTCCTTGGCGGCACGTGGCGGCACCGAACCCCTTCCCTGGGGGAAGGGAGGTCCGGGCCCCCGAGGCCAGTCCGGGTGGACAGGCCCACTGGGGTCTGGCTCCCACACGTGGCGGTGCCGGACCCCCCGGAGGGTTCGGGCCTGTGGAGGCCATTCCCGAACACCCTGTCCTTGTGGGTATATGGAGACGCCGGACCTATAAGAGCACGGGGAAGGTCCGGAGACCATGATCCCAGCTGTCAGGCCTGGACCGTACGCCTCGTCACTCAAAGGCCAAAGGCGAGGTCACGGATAACCTCATGCCCAACTAGTTGGACACTCTGTCAGACGACTCTCTGGCGGGTAAAGCCCGCGGACATAGAGATCTCCTCGCAGCGAACCATCACGGCCTTCTGGCCGTTGAGCCGCTCCTTGGCGATGATCGAGGATAGGCGGCCGAGCATGTGGTGGAGTGCGTCCACCACGATGCGCTTGGCGCACGCCAGAGCTGGACATCCTATCAAGAGATACCCCTGTCCGTATATACCGACATACCTCGATCTTTTTAGATCCTAAAAGATCTACTTAAAAATGAAAAAATGAACGAGGAAAGTACATGTTTAAGTACCACGAAGAGATACCGAAGGAAATCACAAGGACAAAAACGTGCCACCTCGTCCAGTAAATCAGGCATTAAGCACGAAATACCCTGCACATTAAATACGCTCGTAATTAACTTTCATGGCTAGTGATTAGAGTCTCCGCAACGGTAAAAATCCGCATAATTGCTTGTTACCCCACCATCGCCTTAACACTAGCAACTTTTACATAACGTGACTGATCAGCCACTACTGGACACCATCATGCTGCTCACTAGCCACCAACTCACTCCCTCGCGAGAGACACCCCCAGAACATGCCAGATCGATCCACGCACGAGAAAACAAAAGAAATAATAAAACGATACTAATAATTGCGCGCTAATCCCACTTGTTACCCAAAACGAACAGGCGCCGGGAATTTAAAAACTAAAAAACGGTTGCTAGCATGCGGAGATTCCCCTGATACCTCTCATTTTTTTTTCTTTTGGTTTACTTGCGGGGCCATTTCTTGTTGCACTCCGCCCCCTGAATCCTCGCGTTTTCTCATTTACGCCCACCTGGTTCGCCGCCTCCTGTTCTTCTCGTTCACTTGCTTCCCATTCCGAGTGCCGCCCGCCACCCGGGCACCCGGCTAAAGCTTCGTCCGCACCCACCGCCGCTTCGCGTCTCTCCCCGCGGCCACGAGGTGCACGCTCGCTTCATAGGAACCGCGCGGAGGAGGCCGGCCGAGAAGGGGAGGCGCCGTGTTCAAGGGGCCGCGGCGCGGGGAGCATAGGCGGCGTACGTGTGCGCCGTGCACTCGCGCGTGCGCGCGTACGCCGTACGCGTACGTGCGTGAGAGCAGCAGCAGGAGGAGGAGGAAGAGGAGGAGCGCATGGGGTCGAGACGGCGGCGGCACCACCACCACCACGGCCCGTGGCTGGTGCCCGCAGTGGCTCCGGCCGCGGCGGCGTTCGCGGCGGCGGGGCTGCTGCTCGTCGTCGTCGCGTTCCACTGCTTCCTGTCGCCGCCACTCGCCGACGGCGGCAAAGGCGGCGGCGGGCGTGTCGTCCGGCGCCCGAACCCGCCGTTCCTGGTACGCTTCCTATGATTCTGGGACGACGGGGGTCGTCCGTTCAAATTGTGTTGGTCGCCGATTTCGTCCTGCTCCTCGCTTGACGCCGGTTCCTGTTCTTCTCTCCCCCCTTCTGTTTCTCCGAGCAGTTGAACAAGCCAGCGGAGGTTGCCAGGAGTGTGATTGGCGCCGTGGATTTCACTGTTCCTGTGAGTGCGGAATTCCGTATTTGGTTCACCAATCCTTTTCGTTGCTCGGGGGAATTGAGCGGGGTGATTTCGTCGAATTCGTGGTGGTTTGCAGAGCGGCGGGAGCAAGCTTGGGGAGGAGCTCTGGGAGTCGAAGGCGGCGGGCAACTTCTTCGGCTGCAGCAACGCGACCAAGCAATTCGCCGGTACGCGTCTTTCGCGACATGTTGATTTCTTTTCGTATACGAAACGTTTCGCTTTGGGGACGAATTGACGCTGCGCATGTGTTGGGTGGCAATGAAAGCTTACATTTTTTTTTTCTCTGTATGGTTGGATAGATGCCATGGCTGTGACGAAGTCGGACCGTTACCTGATGATCGCAACGAGCGGCGGACTGAATCAGCAGCGAACAGGGGTAAGAGGATACAAACTGCCAATAACAGTGCTAGTAGTTGCTAGCATTCACAATCAGAACATTTCAGATTTCAGTTAAACAAATCATCGGCCCTCTGACTGTGCTGTGGTTAAAATTTAAGAAAATTATGTCGTGGTTCTATTGCACGCATAGGCTATCTGAACTCATATGTTGCTCGTCTAATGCCCGTGCCTCTGTTTCACAATTATGAGAGTTAGGAGCATGTACTTGTTCCATTGTAGCTCCGAACCCATTTTCGTCCGCTGTACGCTTCCAGCGTGTACCGCAGTTGGTCATTTACTCCAACTACTCTTTGATACGATCGGCATTCGGCAATCAGCCAATCAGAGTTCAACCACTTGTTTTGTTGGGCCCCTATGTCACTGCGCCCGTGCATTTCTGCCTTTTGTTAGTATGCTTCAACTACTTTTCGACACCCTTAGTGGCTGCATCTGTGTATTTTTTTCATTTCCTGCAGTTGACACCTGTGCACAAACTACTCTGTCAGGAAATGTATAACTAATGCTTACTTGTCAATTCTGTTCATGAATAATTTTTACAAGTGCCCATTCTATCATAGAATGTTGTTGCTTGTGGTTGGCCATTTACTTAATATTTATATTGGTCGCAGATGTACTCCTGTTCTTCATTACCATATCTAATCTAATTAGTACCACCTATGTTCTTTTTCGAGTATACTTATCGTTGGGTATTGACAGAAACTCAAATAGCCTTTGGTTGCTGCTTTTTTTAGTTATGAGCTAGCATAACTTAACAAAATCATAATTACACTGAAGTGTTGTTGATGACAATCCAAATATTTTGTTCAATAGTTTCCAAAAATTTTAGAAGATTAGTCACAAATACCACGTGTTCTATGCATCTTGCATGCTAGTTGAATTTGCGTGAGCTCAACTCTGGCTTCAGTCTTTAATATTGGATAATAAAGTAAATGTAACAAAGAAATTCTTCTTTTCCAACATCATATGTTTTGTAATGATGATTTGTCAATCTATCTTTTGATTGATTTTTTCGCTGAACATGATGGGAAAAACTCTGCAACGTATCTGATTTCCAGATCATAGATGCTGTTGTTGCAGCCCGCATACTGAATGCAACACTTGTCATTCCAAAGCTGGATGAAGAATCCTTCTGGAATGATGCGAGGTCAGAACAATTACCCTCTCTCTTGTTTGTTGCAGCAAAATACCTTCTCCTAATCTTGAGTTCTGCATTGCAGTGACTTTGCAGAGATATTTGATGTGGATTCATTCATATACTCACTCTCGAATGATGTAAAGGTCATACGACAATTGCCTGATATGAATGGGAAAAAGCTTTCGCCGTATAAGATGCGTATTCCTAGGAAGTGTACTCCAAAATGCTATGAGAACAGAGTGCTACCTGCTCTTCTGAAAAAACATGTAAGCATTGCAGTTTTTGAACTTTACGTTTCCTTATGTTTGATATTTTCTGCTAAAAGTGCTCATTTCTGGCATATGCTTTCCGCACACAGGTTATTCAATTAACAAAATTTGACTACCGAGTGTCCAATAGGCTAGAGACTGACCTTCAAAAACTTAGGTGTAGAGTCAATTATCATGCACTACAGTTCACAGATCCAATCCTAAGAATGGGCGAATTGCTTGTCCAAAGAATGAAGGCAAAGAGTGGACGGTTCATTGCTCTTCACCTAAGGTGATATCATATATCTTGTTTTTCTTGGTCCAATATCTGCATTGCACATATAGTACGTGCTAATTTTATTGTCCCACATACTGACAGATTTGAGCCTGACATGCTCGCTTTCTCTGGTTGCTATTATGGGGGTGGAGACATTGAGAGAAGAGAACTCGGTGAGATTCGTAAGAGGTGGAAAACCCTGCATGTAAGAGAGTAATGTGGTATTACCTATTGATGCTTTCAAAAGTATCATCATTTTAGATTTTTTGCAGTAACGCATTTGAAAATATTGTGCAGGCAAGCAACCCTGACAGAGAACGACGGCAAGGTAAGTGCCCTCTGACACCAGAGGAAGTCGGCCTCATGCTTAGGGCACTGGGATTTGGGAAGGATGTACACCTATATGTTGCATCAGGAGATGTATATGGAGGCGAGGAAACGTTGGCACCTCTGAAAGCACTCTTTCCAAACTTTCACTCAAAGGAGACTCTAGCAAGCAAGGAGGAGTTGGCGCCTTTCTTACCATATTTATCTCGCATGGCTGCTCTTGATTTTATTGTATGTGATAGGAGTGATGTTTTCGTGACAAACAACAATGGCAACATGGCCAGAATGTTGGCTGGTCGAAGGTATTATTTTGACCAAAGTAAAAATGGTTTATGTCTTCATTACACTCTTAAGTCAATGATGATTGACCGATAAATTGTGGGTTTCAGGAGATATTTTGGGCACAGGAGGACCATAAGGCCCAATGCTAAGAAACTATACTCACTATTTCTGAATCGAACCAGTATGAGTTGGGACACATTTGCATCCAAAGTTCTGACAACCCAAAAGGGATTCATGGGGGAGCCCAATGAGATTAAACTAGGAAGAGGCGAATTCCATGAGCATCCTATGGATTGCATTTGTGCAAAAGCCAAGGAAAAAATTGGGCAGAGCAAGCCTCATCAAATTAAACGTGCTGGAGAAGCTGCGGAGAACCATTCTAGTGATGGAGACCTCGACTGGAGGGATTTGGACTATGGAGAGCATACACCATTGGGCAGGGATTCATCTAAGGAATCTGAATCAGATGATATTCGTGTTGGTGGATCAGACATTCCTGAATTGGAGGACATGATGTCGGACTAGATACTTAAAAATAGATATTTCTATATAGGTTTGTTTTTCTTTTCAAAGGGCTTGGTGATAAACTATTGTGTTTACAGAAGCTGCTGCATAGGTTATCATTTCTCCTGTTTATTTCTTGGAGACTTATAGAAGAGAGTAAGAGTTTTGGCTGGCCCGGCAAAGAAGAAAGGGCAGGAAGAGCTTCCTGCAGAAAAAGCAGGTAAATACGAAATTCTTGAATCAAGCAAATGTCATTTGGTCTTACTTCACTTGATTCTTTGAAAAATTAGATTTAGGCAGGATTTCCATGTTTTACTCTCATCATATAAGTTCACTTTTTATCATATCTTCAATGCTATTTTGCATTAAATTATTGTTATCAAGTACCGACTTGCTCTTTTGTGTGTTAATGCAGAGAAGCCTTCAGTTCAGTATGAGTTAAACAACTGTACAGTGTTTGATTGGTCCTCAAGTAATGCTGATTGGTAAACTAGAAGATGTTTTCCCTTTCATATAGTTTGTACCGTAAATAGATGCTACAAAAGTCCCTTCTTTAAGCTTTTACTGTGTAGTGTTATAATTAGAAGAATTTGCTTGGGTTTAGCATTTATTCTTGGTCTTTTTTCTTTCACAATAAAAGTCTGTCACCAATTTTGCACCTCCATCGAAATTTGTATATATAACTTGAAGCATGAGAATGAAAAAGGAGATTTTGTACCGAGTGCTGGTCCAGTTTTGTTTTGTTTTGGTTAATAAGGCATTCGCTTACCTTCTTTAAAAAAAAGAAAAGAAAATAAAGGCTCTGCTTGTACCCTAACGATCCCCTCGACGTGTTCCATTGGCTTCATCTGATCCGTCAAGCATTTCAGAGCGCTGAACGTTTCTTCAGAGTTCAGACTGTTCTTTGCGTGCCAACACTACGCATGGTCTGTGTGATCATTCTGCTCATATCTTGGGCAAAGGGGATTTTATATATATTCAAAACAACATTTTTAGCTGGAAGGCTTTGGCGCGCATCGACAACGAGTGCCCGGGACGTCCTGCAGCCAACCGGCCCTGCGTTTCTTCCTCATCGGCCGCCCGGCCCGGTCCCCGCCCGCTCCTCCGCGTCAACCGCCGGCAGCGTCACAGCAGAATTGGAGACGTCGTGTCGGTGCTTGCGACTTTGTGAGTCGCGACGCACGTGACACGCCCGTGCGCCTCCGGTTTCGACCGTAGCCGTAGCGCGTGCGGCGACCGGCGAGGCAGTTCGTCTCCGTCGGTTACTCCTGTTTGCACCTGCGCGAGGCGAAATTTGCCAGGCCAGGCCGGTCGGTTCGTGCGTGGGTGTCTGGCCCAGGCAGAGGTTTTTTGGGCCAGGCCAGATCCGCAGTTCTCCGGGCGTCCGTTTTCATTTCAGCGCTTCCGGGCCGAACCCTCAGCCCGGTCGATTAGATTCGTCGCCGGAATGAGTCAGCACCTTGTTTTTCTACCTCGTCACTTCGCTTCCGTCTTCCCGATTCCCGACCGTGCGCGCCGCCAGGTTCCTCAGCCGCCGCCGCCCGGCAGGTCAGGGCTTGGGGCCTGGGGTAACCGGCGAAGCTTATGGCTTGGTCGTAGTTTTAGCCCGTGTAATTCCTGCGCCAGCCTCCACACCCCGTTGGCCCTTGCTGCCCGTGCCACTACTATCTGCACCGCAAATTCGATACGAAAACTACCTGGGGAAAAGATTCTGAGCTGAGAAATCATCGTTCAGGCTACAGACCAGAGAAAGAAGATGATCACGAACTAGAAGTGCTGATGGCTGTGACACTTGTCCTGCAATGTTATGCGTAAACTTTCAGAGTTTCGACGTTATGCTGAAAAGTATCTGTCCTGGCATTTCCAGGCCCAACTTTGAAAGAGCATTGCTGCTAAGTTCAAACTTTACCTCTTTTGGGGCCAGTTTCCTTCCAAAACTAAGGCGAAAGTGTGATCTTTTCAATTGCTTCTGAACTCTGAAGAGCTTGAGATGTTGTTGTTTACCTCTGCACTGAACCATCGAGTGCTATGCGTGTGTCCAGCCAGCGTGTGGTTGGCTTCCGGCTCTCCGTCATCCGGTGGTTGCACCTGTCGACGCCGAGCGTGGAGGAGAAGCGGATGGATGACGGCGATGAGGGCGGGCGGAGCAGGTAATTCCATTTCCGTTCCCAGCTTCAGAATCGAAGAGACTTGGAGACAGAACGTGGTTTTACTTCCAAATTTTACCTTCCATTTGCACGGCGCTTGAGCTCAGGCCAGCCAGCGACGGCGAGGCACGGGCAGGCTTGGACGGCGAAGAGGTCGATCCAGTATGCGTACCGTGGCCTGGACGAAGACGCCGTCGGCTCACGAGGGTATCCGGACAAAGTCAACGGGAGGAGCGTTGGATGCACAGTACGCGGGCCTACTGGAAGTCGCCGGCGGCGGGATAGCGCGATCGCCCCCGCCGTCGCCTGCAATGTCGCCGGCACAGATTATTTGCAAAGACCCTCGGTTACTATTAGCAAATAGCCCTACGGAACTTTATAAAAAGGTCCCCTGATCTGGATCGCAATTAAAAATCGTGATCCGAATATATACATTTAGGCCCCTTAAATTTACATAATACCCCTCATTTTGGATCGCGGTTAATAATCGCGATCCAAATATTTTCGTATAGACCCCGGTATTTTACAAAATGCCCCCTGGTTAGATACCCCTGGTAAGGGTAAGCTCCTCCTCCCGGCCGGCCGCCGCCCGCCGCCGCCGACGTGCTCCCCGTCCTCCACCCCCATAAGAAGGGCAACACTCCGCTCAAGTCCTGGCACCCATCTTCTCCTGCAGTTGCGCGCCGTTCGCCGCGTCCGCCCGCGGTTGGGCATGGCAGTGGCCTTCTCCTCCCGGACCGCGACAGTGCAGGCGATGGCGCTGGCGGCGGTCGGTGCGGCCGTAGTAGCTGGAGTACATGCTACGAATTTTCGTCACCGGGTTGTGCGTTCAGCGTCTCGGCGCCCCGTTCACCGTTCGGCGGCTGATCCTTTGTGTTGAGTCTTCCGTTTCAGCAACTAGCAGGTGATTTCCTATCTTTCGAAGGATTCAGGTGCTGGTTTGTCAAGACACATAATTTAGCATGATGTGATGATCATTCTACCTGTCGCAAAAGGGGCATCATTTGCAGTTTGACACACCACACATCAGGCACACAACCAAACTAAAGCATTCCCAAGTTCAGGAATCCTTCTTTACTGAATATTTCTGAATAGTAGCTCAAGCATTCAGACAAGTCTGTATCATTTTCACTAGGTTGAACTACCTCAGTCAGTGTAAGTCCTGCAGTACTGCTACACATCCAAACATAACACCGGTATTCCTGACTTCCTGCAATTCTCAGCAATAAAGCCAATATATCAGATGTTTCTGTTATGAGTTACACTATGCCACTGATCAAGCCCCTCGTCTACAATCAAGTGGACAAACATCCTTTAGGCTTCAAATCAGAGGAAGAAGATGATCAGCTAAGGTTGCCAGCTTTCTTTCATAGACCTAGAGAAGATCATGTAGCTGGAAGCCTGGAACTAGAAGTGCTGAACTGCTTGTTATGTGCAAGTCAGGTACTGAAACTATCGGGAAAAAAAAATTCTTCAATTGGAGCAGTATGCGAGGCATAGGATCCTGACCTATTTATGGCCGTGGTGGTCAGCTAGCAGCAAAGCTAATGGTGGGGAAAGAATGTCTACTGAAGCTAAAATATGAAGTTCAGTTGCCTTTTATTTGGAGGAGCTTGGGAAGCTTCGGAATCCCCAGAAACCTAAAAGGCATCGCCAAATGCTCAAAATGAGACCTTACTCCTTAGCCAGAACATTACTGTAAGTTCTACTGAGTATTGAACGGGCTTTACAACTGGGCATGAATCACATTCTCGTGGAAATTAATGAACCAATCCTTGGCAAAGCATTCAGATAATCAAGCTGGGACAGGAGTCCTTGGCAATTTGTTCAGGCAAATCAGGGACCTGTTGCAATATGAGTTTAATAACTATGTAGCCTCTGTTTGCAGTAGAAGCTGTAATCAGGTTGCACACTGTTTAGCTGCATGTGGTGCATGTATGGAGGAGTTCTGATTCTTGAAATTTTATAGATTATGCACCAGATTTTGTAACTCATTTGGTCTCTGGGGATATGCCCGGAGCAAATGTTCAATGGAAGCCTTTGTTTCATGATAAAAAAAAAAGAAAAGAAAAATTAACACTTGTCCTACAATGTAATGTGCAAAACTTTCAGACTTTCGACATTACGATAAATGTCCATGTTGAAACTTGTCTTTGTAACCGGCATCCTTCAGGCTTCAGAATAGAGAAAGAAGATGATCAGGAACTGGAAGTGCTGATGCCTGTTAACAGCCCTGCAATGGTATGTGTAAACTTTCGAAGTCTCGACATTATAATGACTGTCCATGCTGAAAAATCTCTGTACTGGCACTTATGGGCCAAACTTTGTAAGAGCATCTGCGGCTGAATTCAAAGTTTACCCCTTTGGGGCCAGTTTCCTTCCAAAGATCACAGGTGAAAGTGTGATCTTTCAGTAGCTTCCGAAGATCATCTGCGCCCTTGTTTTCATTTTAATTCTCTAACTTTGGAATCGCAGGCAGATCCTGGTTTGAGTTCCATTCCACCTCCGTCTCCTAGCCAGCCCATCTTCGGCGCACGCGCACTTGAGCCCAGAACAGCCAGCAACGGCAGAAGCCCACGGGGGCTTGGTGCCTTGGATCCGTCGGCACAAGCACGATCCGGTGTCCCTAGCGTGGCCTCGGCAGATGCGGCGACGGCGGCGAGGGGATCCGGAGGAACATGACGGAGGGAAGCAGCGCGTTGAGGTCTCTGTCCTCAGCTGCTGCAGTAGATGATGTTGCCATAATTCTAAATCATCGTGCGTGACAGATTTTCCCCTGGGCATAGGCGTGCCCAAGCCCAACAGGATCTTGCTTTTGAACATATCATGGACAAATGCTGCTGGTCCTCAGCTGTTGATCCCCGAGTCTGTGATGTGCCTGCAGAGGAGGAGATCTCTGGTGGGTACTGGGTAGCCTGCCCCGGTGACATGCTTAGTTTTTTAAAAAAAAAATAAAGGAGAAATGTGTGGTTTGCATGATGCTTGGACCATGATGCTACTTCCTTCCGCCAATAAATACTGAGCTGAACTTGAAACACTCACCAATATTCCTCTGATTCCATGCTGGTTGTCTTTAGAAATGACATTGGATTACAAATTTTTGATGATATCTCCAAAGTAAAAGATTGCAATATCACCTGATATCTAGACTTCTATTATTACAAAACAAAGTCAGCCATCTAGGTCCAATAATGATGACTCATTAATGGTAAAAGATACTTCTAACTTCAAATATTGGTAGAGTTCACTGTCTTCAAGTGTATTGTTTTTTTCAAAAGACGTCTTCATGTGTACTGTCCCAGAGATCTGTTTGCCGAAGCTAGTAGACAGGGAAGGGTTAAGCTGCATACTGTTGGCATGATGAAATAGCAAGAATTTTTGAAACGAATGACAATTTATTTCTATTTTCCTGTTGTATTGTATTACATATTGGATTAGCAGCTAGAGTGATCACACCATGATCTTCCATGAGGAGAAAAAAAATTAATGAGGAGAAATGGCAGGGGTGGTTCCATGAGCTGGATAGATACACTACTATTGAAAGAGTGACGCACGCAGCAGGCGTTTTACAGTATCTATCAGTAGGTGCATCATTCTATCCGTAAGACCGACGCCGGCGGACGGATGGAGCGCATGGAGTATGTCAGATATTTTGAAATGGGCCTCGGAGCCGACGGCCCAGCAGGAGCAATGGGTGGAGTAAAATGCCGATTCAGCACGGGCGGTTGGGCATCCATATCCAGAGTCCAACCGTCTGCCTCCTCCCCCCACCGACGAAACCAGCTTGCTTCCGTAGCACGCGGCGGCGGCGGCGACGAGACTACCGATCTGGCGACTCCCGAAGCGAGGAACGGGAGGGGAGGCAGATCCGCACCCGATGAACCCAGCAGGAGGCGGCGCCGGGAAGGAGACGCGGAGAGAGGTGCCAAGGCCGGTGAACCCAGCAGGAGGCGGCGCCGGGAAGAAGACGCGGAGAGAGGTGCCAAGGCGAAGGCAGCTCGAGCGGAGAACATTGGGGACGACGCTGTCAGCCCGGATCCGCCGTCACCACCAAGCGCATCTTCCTCTTCCGCTCGCCCGCGCCGGTAACTCGGCCCTAAATCTCCTCATAGCTTTGGTTAGGGTTTGGATCTTTCGTTAGGTTACAGTTTGGTTGGGTTCGTTCGGTTGTTCGCCCCAAAATCTCGTGATATCCTCGTTTGTTTCAAGCCGTTCGGTTACAGATTGGTGGCAATACACACAGATTAGTTTGTTAGAGCGGGTTAATCGGCTCTGGTTTAGGAAAATCTTTGCATTGACTGGGTGCGTTCGGAGGTGGGTGTAGCGGCGTAGTAGCCTGCGCTGCTGCCCGTAGGCCATCAGCCTATTGCGCGTGCACGCGCTTGTGTAAATCGGAGATGGTGCGCCACAGCCAGCGTCCTAGCTTATCCGCAGTATCATATGCTCTTTTAGGTTTTGCCAAAAATTTTAACGCAGCTAGTAGCCCCTGCTCACCTACCTGTCATCCGAGACATTACCAAACTCGCATTGGTCGGAATCGGAACCCTTGTTAGTGTACTGCATGTAGCAGCAAGCTCACTAGCTTGAACTTTGGGATGCTTAACTTTCTGTGCAGTACTCCGCGGTTGCCTGCTTTGGACTGAACATTTCTTAAGCTCCTGTATGTACCGTGATGCTGTTTCCTACTGTCTTTGTGATGGTTTACTGCATGTGTTTTCGGCGCAGGAAGCAGTTATGCATAGACTCCTCGGTCTTTGGTGCGCTAGTGCCTGCGGATAGGCAGCTGGGACAATCCATATTGAACTACCATTTCGGGATACCTGTGTGCCACGTAACTTCTCTTCACGGACCTAGTGACCTCAAGTAACTTTAACTGTCGTTCAAATCTGTGTCAACCCCATGATGCCATATGACTGATGATGGTGTTGTGCATACATGTTTTTCTGCTGCTGTGCTGTTTCATTTGTGGGTATCCGTATAATAGTGCTGAAATGCTTCTAGTTCCATGGACCGGTATGAAGGACATGGCGATTAATGGATATGACATGCCTAAGAACGGTGAGCATATATGTTTGCACAGTTGTCCGAGCACTTGTGCATTCCACCATGTGTGCATTGTCACCAACCTAAATGCGTGCCCATTAGTAGTTCAGTAATGACCTGCATCTATTACTTGGTGGGATCAGAGAAGCATGATTCAGTTTCTTATCTAGCATAAATAGTTTCACTGTTGTTCATCAAGCTGTGGGTCCCAGCCTAGTTTAGCGATACAACAACCAAGGCCACCACCCCACACGGCACTCAACCACCTCTCATGTCCTGGCCTTGTTCTGAATGAGGTGGTTACAATTTCCAAAATGGCACTAACCAGATTGCACATAGTTCCTTTTTTGTTGTTTGGTGCATACGGCGACTTTTAGTGCTTAAAACTTGTTCGTTCAATGCGCATGCCATTGCCACCTATATATACCATTAAGGACACATAAAAAAAGATGTACTGAATGCTCATTTATCTGCATACTGCAGTAGTACTTGTGATCCAGAGCGTACAATGCAATCCCATGACTGGATTAAATTCTTTTACCATATGTGAAGTATTTACGACAGCCACTCGGTTTATTTGTCGATCTTCATTAAGTTTCGACATCGCAGGGGTAGCATACAAAATTGCAGTACGGCATTGCATGAAGCGCTTACAAAATTTATTTAGTATTGCACTATTAGTTCACATGCGGCATGCGGCACACAATATGGTTGCTGCCTGTTTTTATGACATATCACACTTGTTAACCATAATGAAGTCCTAATCTCTGATTATAGTCCTTGCTAACGCGCCAACAGTCATGTCCACTCTCCACAGAATGCAGACTGTACAAGGAGTATAGGATGCAGTACATATAAAACTTGAACTGTCATATGCAATTTTAAAATGAGTAGGTTGATGTTTTTATGTGTAAACTTTTCGGTGCTTTCTATATTCTACATATGTGCCCTGTAGTTGAAGCAATTCATTATACCCACCATGTCTGTTTTATTAGCCGTTTATTTGGTATCATAGCTCTGTAACAGCATGTATTTCTTTTTGTAACCATATGTTGTAGGCAATGTAGGAACCCAAGAACCCCAGTCAAGAGGATGGCCGATCCAAGGAATAACCTTCCACCCCACTTGAGCCAGGGCACCGCGAAGCCCCCAAATTATGGCTCCTTGGACCCAAGTGCTATGGCCGACCCTCAATTTGTTGCTTTTCTACAAGCTACCTATGCTGCCCAAGTTGCCCAAGCTGCCCAACCTGCATATTTTTCAGCGCCCGTGTATATAGACCTTGAGTCCTCCTCAGCTTCATGGCCACCACGCGCTGCCAGCCTTGCCGCTTTGCATGCTCAGCTGCGTCCACCCATTGGCATCTCCGCCATGCCACCTACTCCAAACTTTGACAACAGCCCTACCAAAGTCAAAAGTCGAACCAGCAACTTCACAATTGCTGAAGACAAAGCTATATGTTTTGCCTTCATAAATGTGTCCAAAGATCCCATTGTCGGTGTGAATCAGAGTAGTGAAGCTTATTGGGACCGTGTGCAGAAGTTCCTATATTCAAACACCCCAGTAGAGAGACAGAGGCCGGCACAGTCCATCCGGAAGCGCTGGGGAACTATCCAAAAAGATACTGCAAGGTTTTATGGCTACAAAGGCGAACAAGACAGGAAAAATCAATCCGGCAAGACGGAAGAAGATAGGGTGAGTATCATAGTATTAGTAAACAATATATATTTTGATCATGCTGCTTTGGTACAGATGGTGTCTCATATAGCTGTTTGTTGTTGTTACAGATTGAAGATGCGAAGAAGCAGTACCATGCCCTTGTTGGGAAGCCATTCGCATTCATGCATTGCTGGGAATCACTTCGTGGCCAAAGGAAGTGGCTGGACCTTGTGGGGGCGAAAGGAAAAGACGCCGACAACAATGGTGAAGAGTCAACACCTGATCTTGTAGACCTTGGCTTCCCTGAAGAAGATGCAAATGACAGTCGTCCAATTGGCCGAGATTTTGCGAAGAAGAGAAGGAGCAGTGAGCTGCAGTCATCTTCTACAGCTTCCGCTTACGTGGAAGTCCTTCAGAAAATGACAGACCACAAAGGAAAACAAATTGTGGCGGAGGTGGAGTGGGCTAATGCTTTCAACGATCGCGAAGATCGGAAGCTCACTTTGGAAGAGAAGAAAAGGGAAGATGGGATCATGAAAATGGATCTATCTGCGCTCGATCCATATCAGCGGAGGTACTTTCGTTGGGAGATCAAGGCGATCCTTGCAAGGACACGTGCTGACGACGATGAGCAGGAAATGGATGACGACTTTGGCGCTTGAAGCCATGGACCTTCTGCTGACTACTTCGTCCGCAATGGTTGTTTCAATTTTATGTAGTCTTGTACTCTACGACCTAATAAGTGTGTTGCCGTGAGTAGAGAAATATCGTTTTTTTATTTATTGTACACTGTCCGAAACTTTTACATGAGCTTGTTCTGTATTGTTTAGGAAAAACTTTCGTAATGGTTGATGTTTAGCAATAAATGTTGTTAATGTGTCTATGTGTGGCGGAACCGCCCAGATTAGATCCCGTTCATGTGCCCCTGCCACCATTGGCTTCCGATGCACAACAATTACAACAACCTCCATTTCATACATATAGCGTACAAAGTTTAAATCAGAATTTCGCAAGATAAAAGTATAAGGTTGACACATATGGTTCTCAAATGGATCATGAAAATGGAATATAATAGAAGCACAGAAGCGCAAATAAAGGATGCCAAGGGGATGAACTTGAGCCCACCAAGTGAAGACCTTAGCCACACATCACCTACCTGCGGGATCAAAACCCCGCTGAGTCCATGGCATGTCCAGAATATGGTTCAATACACGCTTGTGCAACGAAAGCAGCGGACCCAATTTCTGCCACAAACTAGTGCTGCCTGTACACTGCAGGCAGCGCTTGAATTACATGGTTTTCAGAGACTACTACCCACAAATTGTTGTACCGTCTACTATACCTCCAGTTCCCTCGGCAAA
The DNA here is from genome assembly GCF_002211085.1 of Panicum hallii. NCBI lineage: Eukaryota > Viridiplantae > Streptophyta > Magnoliopsida > Poales > Poaceae > Panicum > Panicum hallii. The sequence goes on along the minus strand of NC_038048.1, from coordinate 41,692,269 downwards.
AATATGGGAACGAGTCAGTGTGGCGGTAGCGGACGCACACACCAAATTGGCACGCCTTTTCCATGTCCAAGCGTAGCACAGCAACAAAATGAAAGCTTCTTGTTTCCTTGCTTCCTGACCGGCAAATTAAGACCATGAGGAAGCCTCGAAGCCTCGCCTGTACAAGAGACCATATCAGTGGGTGATCATAACGGTGGATATAAAGAGAGCTACGTACACAATATTGAGTAAAGTTAACGTACCATAATCGTGCACACGATTAGTTCGAGCGTCGACGACAATTTGCCCACACATGCTCCACCAAATCATCACGAAGTTGGTGGTGCGTTGTTTTGCTTTCGATGAGCTTGTGCCTTGCTATCAACTCCTCTATGGGGGGAATATTCCTTCCTGTGCCAAGGTTAGGATCGGTAGCGTCATCATAGTCTTCCCACCTTGGAAGTGGGAACTCCCTCTCATCTTCGATGGTCATGTTGTGAAGAATTAGGCAACATTCCATGACGGATTTGAGCACACTTGGTTTCCAAAGCCAAGCTGGATGGGCAACAATCCTGTACCTAGCTTGAAGTACACCAAATGCCCTTTCAACATCTTTTCTGCACTCTGCTTGCTTGAGTGTAAAGAATTTTTGCTCTTCAGTTATAGGACAATGCACCCCCTTCACAAGAGTAGCCCATTCAGGGTATATACCATCAGCAAGGTAGTAACCCATGTCATATGAATTTCCATTGACGGTGAAGTTAACAAGAGGGGCATTACCTTGAGCCAGGTCATCAAACAAGTGAGAGCGGTGCAACACGTTGATGTCATTGCACGATCCAGGGATGCCAAAATTGGCATGCCATATCCACAGGTCCGATGAAGCCACGGCCTCTAGAATGACAGTGGGGTGCTGACAATGACCACTATAGAAGCCGTGCCATCCAGTAGGGCATTTATCCCATTGCCAGTGCATGCAATCCAAACTTCCAAGCATGCCAGGGAAGCCCCTCCTTTCACCTATTTCCAGCAGCCTTGCAACATCTTGAGCATTAGGACGGCGGAGATACTCATCACCAAATAAGCGGATTATTGCCCAAGCAAATTTCTGTGTCGCTTCTGCAATTGTAGTCTTTCCCATCCTAAGTTTCTCATCAAGCTCGTCTGCTGAATTGCCGTTGGCCAGCATCCTCAATGCAGCTGTAACCTTTTGCCTAGGGGTGCAGCCTAAGAGACCCCTTGCGTCCGGGTTTTGCCTGAAGTAGTAGTAGTTTGAAGCAATTGTTGTTGTGATCCGGTGGAACAACCGTTTTGTCATCCTGAACCTACAAGCATGAGGTCAATCATTACATAAATATTGTGTACAGCAAGTGTAAGTCTGCATAAAACAGGTAAATAAAAATAAAAAATCATCACACCACCAAACGTCTTGATGAGGCAGTAGCATATTCAGACATTAGCAAGCCAATGAAAAAGATGCAAACGGACGATTGGCATTTAAGTTTTGATACTATTGGTAGATGTCTTATAATCACAAAAGCCATGATATACAAAAAGCCGTACCATACACACACACTCTAAATAAAAGGAACGCAGCATAATACACAGCAGAACCAGGATTGTCAGAGCATATTGCTAAATGGCCATGTTAGTTATATACATATTTGGACTGCACCTAGCAAAAGATGATAAAATCATAAAGCTGTCTAACATTATGTTGAAGTTGTCTAACTCAACTGAACTTTCATATGCTTCAATTAATGTACGTAGGTCACGTATAGCTGGAGAACTGAGGCAACGCAGTGTCATCATAAAAGTAACAACTTTGTTAATCTGGTTCTGATTAAACTAATTAATTAAGAGGTAGCAGGCTGCAGGCACCACTAATAACCGCACCATTGCCATGTCAAAAGGATTGAGAGCAACCAACGTGCTCCAACAATGCAGAGCTACAACACGCTATTGGTAAAAAAATAAGGCCGGTCAATATTTACAAGCAGCCCAAACCTTCTTCTAAACGCTTTGTCGTCGTAAACATGGATGTCGTTGAAGTAGTCTTGCCCAAGCTGGGCGTCGCCTTCGTGTAGCCCTCGCAGCACAACTTGGCGACCCATCACGGAGCCTCTCCTTGTCCTCGCTTCGCGTTGCACACAAAGCTCCATCGAGTCACCAAAGACGGCCAAGTCTTCGTCGTCATCGTCGTACGAATAGGCGGGGTACGCGTCCCGTGCGACGAACTTGCGAAAAAGTTGGAGCGCCATGGATTCGAGCCAGTTCTAGGGGTTAAGGTCGAAGGTGAAAGCAACGTACACCTCCCACCGTCGGCAGAGGATCTAAGCTTGCCATACCTACGCACGGCAATGGGAGGAAAATTTTTAGGCCGTCGCCCCTGCCCTGCTATGCTCCCCGCGCGCCGCCGCCCTAAACCCCTGCCCTGCTCCCCCGCGCGCCGCCGCCCGCTGCTCCTGCTCCCCCCGCGCACCGCCCCTGCTCGGCTGTTCCCCCCGCGCGCCGCCGCCCGCTGTTCCTGCTCCCCCCGCGCGCCGCCCCTGCTCTTCCGGCGCCGGCCCCTGCTCCTCCCCACGCGCCGCCCCTGCTCCCCCCCCCCCCGCGCGCCGCCGCCCCCTGCTCCTGCTCCCCCCGCGCGCCGCCCCTACTCCTGCTCCCCCCGCACCGCCGCCCCTGCTCGGCTGCTCCCCCCGCGCGCCGCCGCCCGCTGCTCCTGCTCCCCCGCGCGCCGCCCCTTCTCCAGCTCCCCCCGCGCCGCCGCCCCTTCTCCTGCTCCCCCCACGACGCCGCCCCTTCTCCTGCTCCCCCGCGCGCCGCCCCCTGCTCCTCCGGCGCCGGCCCCTGCTCCTCCCCACGCGCCGCCCCTGCTCCCCCCCCCCGCGCGCCGCCGCCCCCTGCTCCTGCTCCCCCCGCGCGCCGCCCCTACTCCTGCTCCCCCCGCACCGCCGCCCCTGCTCGGCTGCTCCCCCGCGCGCCGCCGCCCGCTGCTCCTGCTCCCCCCGCGCGCCGCCCCTTCTCCAGCTCCCCCCGCGCCGCCGCCCTTCTCCTGCTCCCCCCACGACGCCGCCCCTTCTCCTGCTCCCCCGCGCGCCGCCCCCTGCTCCTCCCCACGCGCCGCCCCTGCTCCCCCCGCGTGCCGCCGCCCCCTGCTCCTGCTCCTGCTCCCCCCGCGCGCCGCCCCTACTCCTGCTCCCCCCGCGCCGCCGCCCTGCTCGGCTGCTCCCCCCGCGCCTCCCCCTGCTCCTCCCGCGCCGGCCACTGCTCCTCCCCACGCGCCGCCCCTGCTCCCCCCCCGCGCGCCGCCACCCCCTGCTCCTGCTCCCCCCGCGCGGCGCCCCTTCTCCTGCTCCCCCCGCGCCGTCGCCCCTGCTCGGCTGCTGCCCCCGCGCGCCGCCGCCCGCTGCTCCTGCTCCCCCCGTGCGCCGCCGCACGCTGCTCCTGCTCTCTTCAACTGGACGACCGCGTCGCGTGGGAAACGAAAGACGATGGGGATTTTTCCCACAGGCCGCGCCAATGTCCCATGGCCGCCCGCCCGCGCTGAATCGGCATTTTACTCCACCCGTTGCTCCTCCTGCTGGGCCGTCGGCTCCGAGGCCCATTTCAAAATATCTGACATACTCCATGCGCTCCATCCGTCCGCTGTCGTCAGTCTAAGGAAATACATCTATTAGGGCTAGCTTGGAAGCCCAAAACCCCGGAGGGAACCCGGCCTTTTCCCGGGGTTGGAAGGCCGCGCGGAAATTAGCCCCGGGGCAAATTACTCGGACATTTGGAAGCCTTCGCGACGAGGTACTCCAGCCCGACCCACGAGTTTTCCCCGGGGCAGGGGCGGCCCACCTCGACCCCTCGGGTGGTTCATCCCCGTCGCTCGCTCGCGAAGCGCAGCGCGCCGCCGCTTCGTTTCCCGTCCAGGTGCTGTCGTGACGCCGCCACTCCCCCGTCGCACCACCGCCACTTCACTTCCCCGTCCAGGCGCAGCCGTCCAGCACCCTCCGCTGCCCCCCTCCCAAACCCCACCCTCGGAGGTCTCGATCTGCTGCAGCGCCTCCACCTCGACCGCCTCTACCTCGTCTTCCTCCTGGGCACATGTCAGTCCTTCCCATAGTCTCCTATATTGCCTAGGTTTCTACTACGCTCTCCTGATTCCTAGCTCGTGTAGATCTTGTTGACTTCAAGGCCGTCATCTCCAAGATCCAGTCCTCGTTCATCTCTCTGCTAGACATTGTTATTCTAGGTAAGCCTCCCTTTCTTGGGGTGAATTGATTGTTCCAATTTGTATCATTCTTGCTGTAAAAAGTGGATTCACATGTCCAGCCAAGAGAGGTAGCAAGTAGAAAATCTGTGAAAATTTGCAGGGAGCAGTGAGGAGTCTTATAGCCATCTATCTCAGGTCTGTGCACCTATCCTATTAGCAACTTATGTAGAATCGAAATATAATTTTGTACATATGGCAGTAATCATATGGTGTACAATATTTTGTTCCAAACTAAGATGATTTTGCATAGAAAATTCACGTTATTGGATCTCATGTTTCACTAACTACACAACTAATTCAGTTCAGCCTTCAGTTTGTATTGTTGTTGTTCAGTTTTCAGTTAGCTTGATCTCATGTTTCAGTGTTTAATAGAGGGGCACATGAGCAGCTCATGACTAAATCTGTGGGAGGAGGGGAGCATTGGAAATCCGGATGGTTACCTTACCTGTTGATGGAAGGTTCTTTCAAGGCCTATATGCCTTATGCCCATACTGCCTATGCCTCTACCTTTCAAAAGCTACCAGTTTACATAGCTTTGGTGTAGACATGATTGTTGATCCTTGTAACTACTGCTTTGGTCAAATTTTAATTGCTCCTTTGCAGTTCACGCATCTACTGCTCAGTTATAAGTATAGTATTGGCTCCATGTAAAGCTTTCCTGAGATGTGTTAGTGATCTAACGAGTATAGTTTAGTTACCACCAATTTTACTTAGCAGCCTTTTTTCAATGTTGCTGCTAATTAGAGATTGCCTCTTATAGAATATGCAGTTAGCAGCCGGTACTGGCATGGCCATATCCCTTTACCATTCTATTTAGATTGAGTGGTCAGCATCAGCATAATATGGGAGTTAGTGTTTATTGTTGATATGCCTTTTCGAACAGGAATTGCAGGGACCATCTAATTAAATCAGAATAGTGGCTTGCAGCTGGTACTTGCAGGCTCTTTTTCTCCTTTGTATTCTGTATTGTCGAGCTGTTACGAAAATGAGCTAGTGCTGAAGTGCTAGTTTTAGGCTTTTAGCTGTTGTATGCATGCTCTGTTTTAGCTGAAGGTCTGCCACTCAGTAGCAAACTAGCAATGTTTTCAGTGACCTTTTATAGGCCACTGATTCATTCTTATTTGTATGTTGCTTATTTGTAGGTCACTGGAAATAATGCCTACAGTTGCTTGTATGTTATTTCCCTGTCACTTGCACTTGCTCAGATTGTAGTTTTCAAAATAAATAGAAATGCTACACCACTGACAAGCTTGTATGTTCCGAAGTACTTTGCATGGGTAAATCATTAGTCCCTTAACTAATTTGCTATAACAACACTTAACCATGCTACTATACTGCTATCTTTGCTTTCTTTCTCCATTTCCTTTCATCATCCATGTAAAAGCTGACAAGCTCTTCACACCTGATGCCAGCTTTGAGCCACCGTGCATGCTGGATAACTTAGATTTTTTTTTGAACTAAACTTACTTGTGTTAATATTTTTACATACTTGTGAACTAAGCTGGGCTATAGTTCCTTAACTAATTTGCTATAACAGCACTTAGCCGCTGCTAGAATATAGTTGCAGCTGACCTGTGTACATTTAATTCAATTGTAGCCTTTGCTTTGTTTCTGTAGTAATTCATAAGTGATCAGTAGTTGGTTGATCCTAACAAGCTATTCTGATTGAGTCAATTGACTAATTTGTGCTCTATCTCTGTGTACAGGACTGCAACAGCTGTACAGAAATGATATTGTGAAATACTACAGGGCACAACCATTGGACTGGAGATATTGTGGAATATCTGTACTTGAACAGACCTTACTTGGACTGGAATGGAAATATTGCCTGACTTGGATTTATGTCTTATCTTTTGGATGTAAAGATGGAGATTTATTTTTGTGAATGCTCAGATTTTGCTAGATTTTGGTACTTTTGTATGAATTAGGCTTGCCTGATTCCATATTTGAGATATCTGTTTGTTGAAGAGAGACATTTTTTTAGGCTTTCATGATCTTGTGATGATGCTGTCATTGACCCATTATGAGATATTATTCTATTAACATTTTCTGAATTTTCTCGATTTTCTCCTTAATTTTCGAGATATTTCATATTTTATGGATATCCCCTACCCCCAATTCCCAAGTGGTGACAGGGAAACAAACCACCAGCGGGAGAGGCTTCCCAGGGAAATAATCATATGGAAAAAATCCCCCTCGGGGGTTGCCTTCCCTCCCAAACTGAGCCTTAATGATAAGGATCTCCCTACATTCTCCCCCCCCCCCCCCCCGCGTGGACGAGCACGAGTTTATTTATATATATGTAATGTATCCTTCCTCGAAACCGTAAATACAGCAAATCTTCTGCTGCCATTCCCTAAACGTAGCCGAGTAGTTGCTTGCCTCCATTACACAGCTGAACCCTTGGGCAATACTATACGCGACCTACAAGGTACAAGCCTGCACTGACAAGCATATGGTAAGCGTTGCAAAAACTTGAGAGGAATCTTGGCATATCACAGGCTCAAAGCTAGAAGCTCGTGATGCAACTAGCACGACGATCGATCGCCCATTCGCTCATGCGCGAGGAGCTGAATAATGATGGATCTTGCAGGGCGCCGCCATCGGCATCATCTGCGCCGCCATCCTGCTCGCCGGCCTCGCCGGCCCCGCGTGCCGCGCGGCCGGCGGCGACCTCCTGTTCGACGTCGTGGCCCACGGCGCGAGAGGCGACGGCACCACGGACGACACCAAGGTACGTGAGTCCAACATCCGGTCGACGGCGCCGGCCGGGCGTGCTCACTGTTCCGTGGTGTGTGTCTCTGGTTTCTCTCAAGGCGTTCCAGGCCGCGTGGGCGCCAGGGGGCGTCGGCGACGATGGTCGTGCCGGCTCGGAGGTCGTTCCTCGTCGGCCCCGTGAACTTCCACGGGCCCTGCGCCCCCGGAAGAATCACCGTGCAGGTACGTGCTGCTCGTCAACACGCTGCCAAAAACAGGTCAAAACCAAGTGTGTGCGTGCGGCCCCCCCCCCCCCCCTCCCTCCCTCCAACCTACACCAGCAGGGGGGGCAGAAGCTGAGGGCTTGCATGTCAAGCAGAGATTGTGTTCTGTTTCTCTTTTGGCTAATGTTTATTACTGGACACTTCTTATCTGATGACTAGTAAGTAAATAAGATTAATAGTCGAACTTGTTAAAAATTGCAGGTCCGGGGCAAGATTACGGCGCCACCATCGACGGCGGTGAGCACATGGAGCAGGGTGAGGAACAACTACTGGCTCATGTTCAGTCGCGTGGACGGTCTCCTCGACGGCAATAGTAAGAAGTTTTACCCATAAAGACGACGTGCAGGGATAGCTGTTCTCCGAACGCCTAGATTTTTTTCTTCCGAATTCAATTTGGAGACTATGTGCCATAGAATCCGGAATGTAAATTTTCTGTTAAGATACGGAGGCTATAGCCATGTTCATATTTTATATTCATGAGCTTTGATGGTCGTTAAATTCGGAGGCTACAGCCACGTTCATGTTTTATATGACTCGACTTCTTACCATGAGCTTTGACAGTCGCTGCGAGGAGTCGCTCCAGTAGGGTTCGCCCGTCTGCTTCGCCGCCTTCATGTGGATCCACCATGTCAACAAGCTGTTGGACGGCCCCCTTAAAGTCCTCCAGCTCCTTTTGGTGCTGCTCCAGCTCCTTCTGTCGCTGCTCCTTTTTTTCGCCCAGCGTCTTGATCTGCTGAAGGTAGTCGACGAATTGTTGTTCAGTGTCAGCGATCACCTTCTGCAGCCTCTCGACATCATCTGTACGGCGATACAGCATATTCTTCATGTCAGTAAGCAACTCTTCTTTATATGTTAAGATTTTCCTAAGCTCTGCGGTGAAGACAGTTTTCAGAACTCAAGTCAAACTGCTAAGGGAAAGTACTCGAGCAAGCAAAGGACTTGCCTTGGTGCACTTTTTTCTGCTCTTTAAGCTGTTGTTGGAGTTCGGCATTGGATTTCTCAAGATTGTGAAGATCGTTTTTTAGGAGCCATGTTTCTCGCGTCTGCTCCAGCTTCAGCTTGTTGAGTTCTCTCTGAAGATATATGTTCTTCTGCTTTTCTTCTGATAAGCGTTGATCTTTTGCTCGGAGTCCTGGAGGCCACTCGCGACTGCTTTCAGCTTTTCAGATTTTTGTTGTGAGAGTTTGGCCACATCCTGCATAAAGGGAAAGACTAAGACAAGCATCTTGACAAAGTATAATAGTAGAAGAGTAATCATGACTTACCATGGTAAATTGGTACATCTCCTTGGAGATCTTCTGGAAGTATCGCAAGTTGTCAACTGTCAGGAGCGGATCATGCACTAGATCTGTGGTGATGATGTTCTGGTATCCACTCCCGGATACCAGCAGATCTTTAGGGTTTCTTGAGGTACCTGCTGTCAGACCCGGGGCCACGGGGCTGTGTACATCAAGGAGTCCGTATTGAGCTAGGGGATAGGACATGTCCTGTACCTTATTTATATTGTATTCTACCTGCATGCGGAGTAGAACTAGTCGATGCAGAAGGAAACTATTCGAGTTGTACTCGAGTACGATTCCTAAGTTAGTATCAGACTAGGATTCATGTAACCCTGTCCCACCGGATATATAAGGGCGGGCAGGGACCCCCTCAAAACGGAAGATCACCAGATCAACATCAAGGCAATACAAACCATCATACAGGACGTAGGGCATTACGCATATTGCGGCCTGAACCTGTCTAAATCTTGTGTTGTCGGCACCTTCGAGTTCCTGATCTCGGCGCATCCCAACCTAAAACCTACCACCTTGGGTATACCCCTCGGTGGGCAGCCGGATAAAACTCGACAGCTGGCGCGCCAGGTAAGGGCGCGCATCAGAGATCCGCTGGAGAACTCGATGGCTCTTTTCAAGTTCCCCAGTCCCGTGCTCCCTGAGGGCACAACCTTTGTTTTTGGCTCGTGGGTCTGCGTTGCCAGCGGCGCAGGCGGTTTCCGTCGGCACATCGCCGACGACACCTTCAAGCTAAAAACACTTGCCTCAAGGCTCGACGACTTTGTCGATAGTCTCGACGAGTTGCCGTTTTTTGACTCTGCCAAGGAAACCGAGGCAGAGTCTGTCTCTACTGTTCCTTTTTCCACGTTGGAAAAGGACCTGGACTCTTTGCTCCAGGCTGGAGGTTCCGAGGCCACCGCATGTCAGGGGGCTGAGGATCACCTGGCCACTTGTGGGCTGATGATCACCACCACCTCCGAAGGACGAATTGTTCATTGGAGGGGGATGAATCTGTCCGATCTACTCGGACATGAAGACCGCTTGGTAGCCCACCTTGAGCCTTTGCCTTTTCAGGAGGGCAGGGCGTTGGCTACCATAACCGAGGGCTTGACTGAGCTAGTCGAAGCCTCCTCTGAAGAACTCGCAACTCGCCAAGTCCTGATGGCGGAAGAGGGGGACGATGATGCCCTCATCCCCATTGGCGCACTTGATGGCATATCAGAAGATGAAGACACCGCTGAAGCCGAGAACGAGAACGACGCCGAGCGCGACGCGCGACGGGCAAGGAACAGAGCTCGTGCGGTTCGCAGAAGGCGAGCCAACGAGCGCATACGTTCTGCACAGCGCGAACTCGACGCCGAATTCGCCGCGGCAGATGAACGTGGCTTCAGGACTCCTGTGGCCAACATTGCTCGGGTAACAGCATTACTCGAGCGAAGCAACGACCCCAACGTCCGACAAGCACTCATCTACGCCCAACGGGCGTGGGTCCAGTTGGACCAGCAGGCTCCGGCATCGCTTGTCAGGGATGAGCACGTCGGAGACAGCCGAAGCCAGGCCCCAAGTCGAACAACAAGTAATCGCCCGCGACCCCAACGCAGCAACAACAATGATGGCGTGGGTGGAAGCCAGCTCACCGGTGGGAGGCGGCAGCCACCTCCGGCAAACAACCCGAGGCAGCCCAACCCTCCACGTCAACAACCTGATCTTCGCCAGAAGATCAATGAGGGGCGCGATGCCCGGTCAGTCCTCGACTCGAGGCGACGGGAACGCGAGGTAGCCGAGCGAGACGATGCTGACTGCAGCGATCGTTTCCCTGCGTTCACTGCGAGATTCAACAACTACAAGTACCCGGAGAGTTTTAAGCCAATTGGCATTACCAAGTACGACGGCAAGCAGGCCCCCCAACAATGGCTCCGCTGTTACTCTACTGCCATTGAGGTGGCTGGCGGCTCCAACACTGCCAAAGTCGTCTATTTTCCGATGGCTTTGGAGCCTGCACCGTTGACTTGGCTGGAAAGCCTCCCCAGCGACTCCATCGACTCCTGGGAAGGCCTCAAGAAGGTCTTCATCGACAACTTCCAGGGGGCGATATCCTGAGCCGGAACCCGGCACGACCTCGCCCAGTGCAAGCAAGAGCGCAATGAACTCCTCCGATCCTACACCCGCCGTTTTTTCGATGTGCGGGCCACCATCGCCAACATCTCGGAAGAGGACATTATCGACTGCTTCTACAACGGCCTCACAGACCCAGGTATATATCGTGATTTTGGGCGTAACAGGCCGAAGACGGTTGCAGGTCTACGCGACATGATGCACGACTGGTCTGAACAAGAAGAAAAGATGCGCGAGAGGTTTCCAAGACGCACCGACCTCAACCAGAAGCGCAACAATGACAACCGGGCTGACAAGGGCCAGCGGGACTTTTCGGGTTCTTCCCGAAAACGCAAGCCAGACGATCTCGTCACGGCTGTGGACCGCCCTTCGCGGGGCAAAAAGTCAACCACGCAGGAGCAGTTTGAAAAACTCCTGCAGAAGAAGTGCCCGTGGTGTGTCAACTCCAAACACGCAGCGATCGACTGCTTTCAGCTCAAGCGCACCTTTGGCTCTCCTGGGAACGGCAAGAAGAACAAGTCGACGGGCAAAGAGCCCGAAGACGAGGAACAGGAAGACAAATCTGAGACGCCCAAGTTCCAGGATGCCTCCAAGACCGTCAATGTCATCTTTGGCGGTGACGAAGATTTTTGCTCCAAGCGGGAACAGAAGTTGCTGCTACAGGAGATTCTATCAGTTGAACTGGCGGTACCACGACCACTCCGATGGTCGGAGGTCCCCATATCGTTTTCCCGTGATGATCAATGGACCAGCTTTTCTGAGTCTGGGAAGTTCCCACTGGTGCTGGATCCCGTGGTCGCAGAAGTCAAGCTTACTCGGGTTCTTATCGATGGTGGGAGCGGAATCAATCTTATCTTCGCCAGTACGCTGAAGAAGATGGGTCTGGACCTTACCAACAAGCTCACTCCGAGCAAAGCTCCTTTTTACGGTATTGTTCCTGGCAATGCCGCGCATCCGCTTGGAACAGTCGTTCTCCCAGTCACTTTCGGGACGAGGGAGAACTACCGTACCGAGTTCATCAAGTTCGAGGTGGCCAACTTCAAATCTTCCTACCACGCCATACTGGGGAGGCCGGCGCTCGCCAAGTTCATGGCGGTGTCGCATTATGTCTACTTGCTTCTCAAGATGCCAGGACGCAACGGTGTGCTCACGCTCCGAGGGGACTTGAAGAAGTCCTATGATTGCAACCAAGAGGCCATCCAGTATGTTTCGACTTCCCGCGTGCCAGATGCTTCGGCTGAAGTACTCACAGCCGCACAGCAACTCTCTCAAGCCGAGCTGGACATCCCGACGAAGAAGGCGAGCCAATCGGGCGTCAAGTCGACGGGCGAGATGGCTCTCAAGACGATCCAGCTCCAAGAAGGCGACTCATCCAAGACAGCCATCATCGGCGCGGGATTGGGTGACAAATAGGAACTCGCGCTCGTCAGCTTCCTGCGGGCTAACCGAGACATATTCGCATGGAAGCCATCGGATATGCCAGGGGTGCCCAAGGAGCTGATCGAGCATAGTCTTAATGTGTACCCACAGGCTGTACCAAAGAAGCAACGACTTCGTCATTTTACCCCTGATAAACGGGAGGCTATCAAACGGGAAATAGCCAAACTCCTCGCGGCTGGATTCATTAAAGAAGTAATCCACCCAGAGTGGGTAGCTAACCCCGTCTTTGTATTAAAAAAGAACAAAGAATGGAGAATGTGTGTCGATTATACCGATCTCAACAAGCATTGCCCAAAGGATCACTTTGGGCTCCCTCGCATCGATCAGGTAGTCGACTCGACCGCAGGTTGTGTACTGTTATGTTTCCTTGATTGTTATTCAGGCTACCACCAGATCGCTCTCAAGGAAGAAGACCAGATCAAGACCGCGTTCATCACCCCGTTTGGGACTTATGCCTACAAGACGATGTCCTTCGGGTTGAAGAACGCTGGCGCCACCTATCAGCGGGCAATTCAGATGTGCTTTGCTGATCAGTTACACCGGAACGTGGAGGCCTACGTGGACGACGTGGTCATGAAAACCCGAAGTCCCGAGGGCCTCATCACGGATCTGGAGGAAACTTTTGCCAGCCTAAGGAAGTACCGATGGAAGCTTAATCCGACCAAGTGCGTTTTCGGTGTTCCGTCAGGCAAATTGCTCGGGTTCATAGTCAGTAACCGGGGCATCGAGGCCAACCCTGAAAAGATTACCGCCGTCACTGATATGGAGGCACCTGCCACAATCAAAGATGTACAGAAACTTACAGCGTGCATGGCAGCTCTCAACAGATTCATCTCCCGGCTCGGGGAGAGAGGATTACCTTTTTTCAAACTCTTAAAGCGCCAAGACAAGTTTCACTGGACAGAAGAAGCCGAGCGGGCTCTGCAGGATCTCAAGCAGCACCTACAGTCGCCCCCGATCCTCACAGCACCTTTGCCGGGTGAGACCCTTTTGCTTTACATTGCGGCAACTACCCACGTTATTAGCAGTGCTATTGTTGTCGAACGCTCCGAGGAAGGCCATGCTTTTGGCGTGCAGCGGCCCGTGTACTTTGTCAGTGAAGTACTCTCGAAGTCTAAGGTATGGTACCCGGCGGTCCAAAAGCTTCTCTATGGCATATTGATCACCTCAAGGAAATTACGCCACTACTTTGAAGAGTACCAGATCACCGTGATCACAGACTACCCGTTGGCGGATATCCTACACAACCAAGATGCCGCGGGTCGTATTTCAAAATGGGCAGTGGAACTGGGGGCTTTGTCGATCGACTTCAAGCCACGCACTGCAATCAAGTCCCAAGCTCTAGTCGACTTCATGGCAGAGTGGAGGGAAAATCAAGTTCCACATCCAGTCGACAAGCCAGAGCATTGGACCATGTACTTCGATGGTTCTCTCAAGCTCGATGGCGGCGGCGCTGGAGTTTTATTCATTTCCCCAAGAGGCGAACAACCCAAGTACGTCCTCCAAATTCTCTGGGAGGTATCCAACAATGAAGCCGAGTATGAAGCCTTGCTTCACGGGCTTCGTTTGGCGATATCACTAGGGATCAAGCGACTACTTGTATACGGCGATTCACTTCTGGTCGTTCAGCAATTCAACAAGGAGTGGGACTGCAACAAAGAGACCATGGAAGCCTATATACAAGAAGTACGCAAGCTCGAAAACAAATTTTCTGGCCTAGAAGTTCATCATGTGCTGCGGGAGCACAATGTCGCAGCCGATGCCTTATCTAAGCTGGGGTCAACCCGAGCACAAGTCCCAGCAAGGGTATTCGTTCAGGAGTTGAAGCACCCGTCCATCAGCCCTTCACCGCAGGTCTCCACCGCCACCGGCTCTGTACAGCCAGAACGGGAGCTTATGCTGGTCGGTGAGGACTAGAGAGGACCTTTCATCGACTTCATCCGAGATCTCGTATTACCGGCAGGGACGGACCCCAAGAGCGCTGTTGCCGCCCGCCTCATGCGACGGAGAAAGGGGTTTGTCCTAGTCGAAGACAAACTTTATCGGCGCGGCGCACGATCCGGAGTACTCATGAAGTGCGTCACAACAGAAGACGGTCTGGACATATTAAGGGAGATACACGAGGGCGTGTGTGGTAACCATGCCGTGTCAAAGTCACTGGTCGGCAAAGCATACAGAGCCGATTTCTGGTGGCCTACCGCCGTGTCCGACACCAAAGATCTGGTGCGACAATGTCAGAACTGCCAGTTCTTCGGTAAGCAAACTCATGTCCCGGCCCACACCCTCATCATTATACCGCCTTTCTGGCCGTTCGCTTGCTGGAGCCTCGACATGATTGGGCCCTTCACAACGGCGCCAGGAGGTTTTACTCATGTTCTGGTGGCTATCGATAAGTTCACCAAGTGGATCGAGTTCAAGCCGATCGCCAAGCTTACTCCAGACAGGGTGGTCGACTTCATCTCCGACATCTTACATCGTTTCGGCTTCCCCAACACTATTATCACTGACTTGGGTTCCAATTTCACGGCCAACTAATTCTGGGAATTCTGTGAAAACTCATCCATCGAGGTCAAATATGTTTCGGTGGCTCACCCAAGGGCAAATGGGCAAGTCGAGCGGGCGAATGGTTTGATCATTGACGGCCTCAAGAAGAGACTTTACGATGCCAACAGCAAAAAGGGCGGGAAGTGGATTCACGAGTTGCCACACGTCGTCTGGGGGCTCAGGACTCAACCTTCAAAAGCCACAGGGCAGACCCCGTTCTTTCTCGTCTACGGTTCCGAGGCGATCCTCCCAGCAGATATCATGTGGAAATCCCCAAGGGTCGAGATGTATAAAGAAGGCGAGACGGACGAAGCACGACAGCTGGAGTTGGACTCTGTCGAAGAGGCTCGCTGCTCTGCTCTCGTTCAGTCAGCCCGTTACCTACAGGGAATCCGGCGATATCATGATCGCAACATTAAGGAAAGGTTGTTTAGCATTGGCGACCTTGTCCTTCGTCGCGTTCAGGACGAGTCGGGTTTGCACAAGCTTAACTCAAGATGGGAGGGACCGTTCATCGTCAAGAGGGTTACAAGTCCAGGATCTTATCGACTTCAACACCCCGACGGTCAGGATGTACCCAATTCATGGAATATCCAGCACCTGCGACGGTTCTACCCCTAAGCAGATTCGTCTCCATTTCCCGTATGTGTCAAGGGCAAGTTTTACTTTTCCGGGTCGATTTGGCGGCTTTGTGCCACACAACCCGAAATGTAAATTCTTGAATATAACGGTGGCGGCTTTTGGCCACGCTCAAATTTTATACAAAATCGACTACTTGCTAGTTGCACATGGGTCGTCGCGATGCTAATCGTGTTCTTTCAAACTGGTTAGGCCCGTCTAGCTCGGGTTCTATCTAACTTGTTTAACACGTCCGCATGATTGGCTACTCCTGCGGTGGTTACACCTCAGGGTAGTTTTCGACTGTTTGCCATGAGCATCCTAGTCGTCGCGCCACAGACCGCGCGTTCCGGGCCCGAGTGGATCCCTTTTGGCGGGATCTTATCTAGCTCACCCGATGAGCTCTCGCGAAGGGCTAAATCGACTACTCTCTGAGTCGTTGCACTCAGAAGTCGCATGTCTCTACTACAGAGCGGATGGAGCTCCTAAACTTCATGCAAGGCTACAAGAGAACAAAGTTAGTTCCTTATATTACAAAGTCATGTACACTAACGGTTCAACCTTGGACCATGTCTCCCACAATTTTTTCAGCCACCGGTCGGACCTCTAGCAAATACTCGCGGAAGTTTTCATCAGTGCACTCAGCAGCTGCACCCTCCGCGAGTACTTCTAGCCGAGCCTTTGGCCAGAAGGACTTCACAAGGCCCAGGGCATGACCCACGTAAGATGTGGCCGCTTCGGTGACAAAGTTGAGGATCTTTTGTGGCGCCCCGCGAAGTCGATCAAGTAGTGGTGGCCCATCTTCAGCGCCGTCTTCCAGCAGATCCACCATCTCTACGAGTTCTTGAGCCGCCGTCTTCAAGTCATTAAGTTCCTTCTGGCGCTGCTCTTTCTCCTCGCCCAAAGTCTTGATCTGCTGGAGACAGTCGGCGAATTGCTTCTCCGTGTCGGCCATCATCTTCCGCAGACCTTCGACTTCATCTGCGCGGCGATACAGCATGTTCTTCAAATCAGTAAGCAATCCCTCTTTATAACTTAAGAGTTGTTTAAGTTTTGCAAGATAAGCAGGTTTCAGACCATGAAGTTATCGACTACGGGTACGATTTCGAGAGTCAAACTCAACGTACCTTGATGGGTTTTCCGCTGCTCCTTGAGTCGGCCTTGGAGCTCGATGATAGTCTGCTCGAAGCCGGCTCGCTCCTGCATCAGCTCGTCGATACGCCTGGTGGACTCTTCCAGCTTCATCGAAGTTTTTTGGTTCATGTCCTACATGTTCCTGGGCGTCAGAGACAAGCGATTTAAGCATACAGTTACCAGCGGTTTAGATAAGATTTACCAGAGCAAACGAGTCGATCACCTTGATCATTTGGTGCAGGCGGCTCAGATCGTCCCCTGGGAGGTGCATCTCTTGGGGTATATCAGTGTTCTCCCCTCCAGGGGTTGGCAACCCGGTTGCCTCGCAAGAAGCACCCGCACCCTCCAAGGCTGACGGCTGCGGGGTCTCTGCAAAGGACAAGTGTTAATATAGCAACGATTGTGGCAGAAGGCAGTGGGATCATTTACCTGCAACGTCGACGGGTACGGCAGTGGCAGCCTCGACTTGCTCATTGCCAGGGGCTTCGGGTTCCGCGTGCTGGAGCTCGGGCAGCGGCGAGTCAAGCACGATTACATCTGCCCTCCCTACTGACTCCAGCGCGTTGGGTTGCCCAGGCGAAAGCTCGGGGGCTGGTGGAGCCAACTCGAGTTCTGGCGCTACCGCAGCGGTCGACCTGCTTAAGACAACAGCACAACACTTTTATTGTGATTTCATCGCATGGCCAAGGGCAGGGTCCAGGGCGTCACTTACACTCGGGATCGGATCATCGTTGGTTTTTTCCACACCAGCTTTAAGGGTTTTTTCACCATTGTACTCGTGGCCGGTGGTGTAGGCGCGCAAGTCGATGAGGCTGGCAGCGCTGGCGTGGCGATGGCCACGGCACCCACTGATGGTGACAGGGCCGCTTCAGTCGAGGGCGCGAGTGGCCCCGATGCAGGGCCCGCCACGGCAATCGTTACGTCCTCGGCACGTGACGGTGCCGGTTTCACCCCATCGGCTTCTGTGGGTCTGGCCTCCAGCGCGTCATCCCCGGTGAGGGGCGTTTTGGCTACCCTCTGGTGCTGGGGGCTGGGCAAAGAAGACGATGGACTGCAAAGCAGAGTTGTTATCAATATTTCAACGAAACAACTCAACACTTTATAGTTTGATAGATACTTACCCGGCGAGGGCAGTGGTGCTGGCTTTGCGTTTCCGCATCTCCCGGCGCCGCCGGGGAACTAGAGGTGCGTCGTCAGATAACTCCACGGATGATCCGGAGGAGTTGTTTGCTTGCACCCCCTCCCCAGTTGCCTGGCTGCCCGCGGCTGATTCGCTGCCAGCAATTTGTTCCTTCTGTGCTTTGGCTGCGGCGCTGGGCAGCGTATGGTAAGGCCGGGGCAGATCGGGTTGTGGTGGGTAACTCCGATACAACGCTGTTGAATCCTGTGTTAAGACAATCAGTTAGTATTAACTCTTCAGATCGAGGGAAGAAGTCGAGAAGTCAAACACTTACTGCTGGTGGTCGATTCTGGGCTGTAAATCCCGCTGGAACATACGGGACGGCATCCACATCTCGCAGAATTCGCTTGACGCGAACAAGTGCAGCATCGTCCCCAAGCTCTTCTGCGCACATACGGGATGGGTCTTCAGTACCCATGTACTCGAATCCTAAGGTATGGCGCTGCTGAATGGGTTGAACTCGGTGTTTGAAAAATGATAACATCACTGATGCCCCGGTTACCCCCATCTCTTTGTGCGCGGCAATCAACTCGAGCAGCCCTTTTACTTGGTCCATCTCGGCTTCATTTGGGTCCAATGTCCATTCGCCGCGCTGAACAGGGGGCCTGCCGAACCGCACAGGGAGTTGGGGGGCATGGTTCGCAATGTAGAACCAGTGTTGTTTCCACCCGGGGACATTTGAAGGAAATTTGTACGATATATACTTGTCACTAGCATGTTGCCTAAGCTGGATACCAGCGCCCCCTATTGCAGAAGGATTTTTTGAGGTGGGCTGGGGCTTCACGCGGAAAAGATAGCGGAAAAGAGCCCAATGGGGCTCAATTCCGAGGAAGGCTTTGCAGAAATGGATGAAAATGGAGATATGGCAGATCGAGTTGGGGTTGAGATGTTGCAGCTCAATCCCATAGAAGAAAAGAAGGCCATGGAAGAACGAACAAGTGGAGAGGGCAAATCCCCGTTCAGAAAAAGAGCAGAAAGAAACGATCTCATCAACGCTTTCCATGGGAAATGGATCGCGAAAGGGAAGGCGCCAATTGATGAGATCTCTCTCCTGAAGCAGACCTCCCAACACTAAATTTGCTAGATTATGGCGAGAACACTTACTAATTGACCATTCGCCGGTTGCTGCTTGCGCTTCTTTCAAATCCTTCTGGTCGGTCTTTTTCGGCGCCATTTCAACTCTTTTCAGCCACGAGTTGTTCGCTCAGCGCTCGGGGGCTATGGTGGCGGGCTCGAAGATTTTCGACTACGCTGGGCGGCGGAAGGGCTCAGGCAGGTCAAACTCTAATTGGGGTTTTGTTTTTCTCTGGTGGCGGCGTCAGATCTGAAGGCACAGGAAAAACCCTAACTGACTGCGGGGTTAAATAACCAGCGTTCAGGCAGTGGTTTACTGTGTGAAAGATGAAGCGTTGTGCAATGGGATTAATTGGATACAGGCAGTTTTTTGGCAGATTTTTTGGGCCGTTACTTGATTCACCATTTTTTCTAGGTTAGTTGTCCCGAAAAAAGAGGTTTTTTGGGTTTTGAGTCTAATTTCTGCTAATTGCCTCCTCTTAGACTTTATTTTTTCAAAAGGAACATTTTTGCCACGATCTTTGGGATCCTTTTTTCTAAAAAAATTTGGATTCAAGGCTCGGGGGCTGTGAGACACGTGGCATCGACTACCTATTTTTCGAAAGTACTCGAAGGATAAGAAGGAAAGATTCAAGGCTAGTTTGACCCTCAACTTGATTTTTTGATTCAACCTAAGGCTCGGGGGCTACTCCATATGGAGTGCGATTATTCATCGCACCCCATATAAAAGAAAGAATTTGGGGCATGAGCACCTCATAGCTTCGATGCAGTCAGAAGAGTACTCGAAGAAAAATTTTAAGACGGAGCTTCAAAAGAAGTCGAAGACTGCTTCAGAAGTACTCGAAGAGCCTGCAGTACTCAGCTACGAAGAGCTCGGGGGCTTGTCAGACCCGGGGCCACGGGGCTGTGTACATCAAGGAGTCCGTATTGGGCTAGGGGATAGGACATGTCCTGTACCTTATTTATATTGTATTCTACCTGCATGCGGAGTAGAACTAGTCGATGCAGAAGGAAACTACTCGAGTTGTACTCGAGAACGATTCCTAAGTTAGTATCAGACTAGGATTCATGTAACCCTGTCCCTCCGGATATATAAGGGCGGGCAGGGACCCCCTCAAAATGGAAGATCACCAGATCAACATCAAGGCAATACAAACCATCATACAGAACGTAGGGCATTACGCATATTGCGGCCTGAACCTGTCTAAATCTTGTGTTGTCGGCATCTTCGAGTTCCTGATCTCGGCGCATCCCAACCTAAAACCTACCACCTTGGGTATACCCCTCGGTGGGCAGCCGGATAAAACCCGACACCTGCAGCTTCTTCAGTTGTTGGTTGTGGGGCACCTGTACGTCAAGATGCATTCAGTACATGAAGTTTGTGGTCTACGCAGTTAGCTATGGGAGGTCAGACACTTATTTGTGCCATCTGCAGGAGGGGCATTAGTGGCCTCGACTTGTTCTTCACCACCGGCACTGGCTTCAGGTTGCAGGGGCTCGGGAGGTGGTGAGTTGAGCAGTGTCGTGTCCTCCTCGGGGGCTAGAGTAGCCGAGATAGACCCTGGCTTAAACCCTAAGGCCGACGCAGTACTAATGAAGCAGAATCAGTTATATCATTAAACAAATTGAAAGGAACAGGATATTTATTATGCAAAAAGGATCTACACTTACAGCGAAGATTTCTTCATGGCGGATTTTTTTAGTCTCAGGGCTCGTGGTTTTATAGCCACGGTACTTGTTGCCGGTGGCGGGGTCACACCAGCCGATGGCAAGGTACCCGCCACGGCAATGGTTACAATCCCTGCTGATGTAGTCGATAGGTCCGTCCCAGCGAATTCGGCCCCGATCACCTTTTGGCGCTTGGGGTCAAGAGGAGAAGCAAAATGACTGCAAAACAGACAGTGTAAGCATTCAATAACTTCAATTTTTGGCAATTGTACAGGACAGCAACTTCATACCTGGGGGGTTCGCCTACGTGCGCTTTACGTTTGTGCACTACCCGACGACCCCAAGGGACCAATGGCAAGGCTTCGGTCAACTCCACGGATGATCCGGGGGAGTTGTTTTTCTTCACCTTCCCTTCGGTTACCCTTTCCGCCAGGGGGCTCCCACTTTCGGTCGTCTCGCTGTCGGGCTGACAATCAGATGCTTGAGCTTTTTTCGCTTCAGCCGCGGCGCTGGGATGGAGGTGGTCCGGTCGGGGGATGTCGGGTTGTGGTGGATAACTCCAGTACAACTCTGTGTGTCCCTGCAGAGGATTTTCAATCAGCGGTTACAAAACAACAGAACTTATTCCAAAGTACTCAAATACTTACCGGCTTTGCAGGATTTTGTGCAGAAAACAACTCCGGGACGTAGGGAACTGCGTTCAGGTCCAGCAGCACTTGCTTGACCCGGATGAGCGCGGCATCGTCAGTCAGCTCCTCTGCGCACATCCGAGACCGGTCTTCAGCACCTTTGTACTCGAAGCCTAGCGTATGGCGTTGTTGGATTGGCTGGATTCGGCGTTTGAAGAAGAAAAACATTACGGACTCGCCAGTCACTTCTATTTCTTTATGGGCTGCTATGATGGCTAGCAACTCGTCGACTTGATCCATGTCCCCTCTGGAGAGTTCGGTGTTCCACTCTGGCCTCAAGACAGGGGGTTTACCGGATCTTTCAGGAAGATGGGGGACATGGTTTTCGATGTAGAACCAATGGTTTTTCCATCCAGGAATGTTGGAGGGGAATTTGTAGAAAAAGTATCTATCGCCGGCTTGTTGTCTAAGCTGGATACCGGCGCCCCCTACAATGGATGGATTTTTGGAGGTGGGTTGCGGCTTTATCCGGAAAAGAAAGCGGAAAAGATCCCAATGGGGTTCAATTCCAAGGAAAGCTTCGCAAAAATGGATGAAGATAGCAATATGGCAGATTGAATTCGGGTTGAGGTGATGGAGCTCAAGCCCGTAGAAGTAAAGAAGGCCCCGGAAGAAGGAGCAAGAGGGGAGAGCCAAACCCCGTTTAGAAAAATGGTAAAATAAGACGATTTCGTCCATATTTTTTATGGGAAGAAGTTCGCGAAAAGAAGGGCGCCAGTTGACAAGACTTTTCTCCTGAAGCAAACCCTCGGAAACAAGATTCATGAGTTTGTTGTTGGAGCACTTACTGTAAGTCCACTCCCCAGATGGCGGCTACGACTCTTTCCCCTTCCCATCCTTCTCGTTGGATCTCTTGGGCGTCATTTCTAGATCTGCTTGCCACGAGTTGCTCGGGGGCTACAGAGAAGGGGCGGTGGGATTCGGCTAGTTTGGGGGTTTGACAAAGGGGGTGAAGGCGGAGCACAGATCTGATTGGGGATTCGGAAATTTTTCGGCGGATTGAAGATTGGATACACGGATTTTACCTTAAGTTACCGCGGGATTAAATAACCAGCGGCTGGGTACAGATTTACTGTTCTGAAGTTGAAGAGTCATATTAGGGAATATTCGGAAGATGAGGAGTCATTTGGTGGATTTTTTTAGATAACCTATTCGATTAATCATTTTTTAGGGTTAATTGTCCCAAAAAATGGGTTTTTCGAATTTCAAATCTAACTTCCATCATCTGTATCATCACACCAATTATTTTCTAAGGGATTTTTTCACTGTATGCCACGATTTTTAGATTCTTTTTTCCAAGCCTAAGAGATTTAGATTCAAGACTCGAGGGCTACGGGACACGTGGCATCGACTATTTATTTTTTGAATTTATTCGAAAAGTAAGTGAGGAAGATTCAAGACTATTGTGACCCTCAGCCTGATTCTTCGATTCAACCTAAGGCTTGGGGGCTACTCCATATGGAGTGCGATTTTTCATCTCACACCATACCAAAGAAGTAATTCGGGGCATGAGCACCTCATAGCTTCGATGCAGCTAAGAAAGTATTCAAAGAAGAACTTCAAGATGGAGCTTCAAAAGAAGCCGAAGACTACTTCGAAAGTACTCGAGGAGCCTGCAATACTCAGCTACGAAGAGCTCAGGTGCTCGTCAGACCTGGGACTATGTATATAACGTAGTTCATACAGAATTAGGGGATAGGATATGTCCTATACCTTATATATATTGTACTCTACTTGCATGCTAAGTAGGACTAGCCGGTATAGAAGGAAACTACTCGAGTTGTACTCGAGTACGATTCCTAGGCTAGTGTCGGACTAGGATTCATGTAACTCTCTCCACCCGGACATATAAGGGCGGGCAAGGACCCCCTCAAAACATAACATCAACACCCAAAGCAATACAAACCACCAAACAGGACGTACGGTATTACGCACATCGTGGCCCGAACCTATCCAAACCTTGTGTTGCTTGCACCTTCGAGTTTCTGATATTGGCGTCACCCTACCTAAAACTTACCACCTCGGGTATACCCCTCGGTGGGCAGGCGGTAAAACACCGACAATAATAGCACCTTGCTCAAGGACACGTTCGGGGCCACAACGACCTACTCCTCCCCCGTCATCGGAATCGGCGGGGTAGAAGTGGCCAAACACAACTTCTAGCTCATCTGCAACTTAGTTTAAAAGCAACATGAGTACAAAAGGTACTCGCAAGACTTACGCAATTTAATAACCAAGGAGTATGCAATGAGCGCTCAACAAGATAAAGGCTTTAGGGTTAAGTAAGTTTGCATAAGCATGAGTTCTCTAATCCAATATCTAGCTCTATAAAAATTTAATTATCTTGCCCAACCCACCTCACAATTTTAGTTGCTTAAATAAAATAAAAAAATAAAGTAACATAAGGTGCCATAAGCCATAACCAAGCATAAACGATTCTTCTACTAACAATTCATTGAATATTGAGCTTGCTCATAACCGAGAGCGCGGCAATAACCTTGCAAGAGTGTACTTCTTTACCCACACAACACAAGTACCATACGGCTCACCCAACCGATCATGATGGGTAAGGGGTACTCGCATCAACCATTTCCAACAAGTTCCAACCATTGAAAATCACAACTAACTTGCGCAGAGAGTCACCTAGGCCCACCGGGAGTACCCCTAAGCCTCTCTACAAAGCCCTATAGCCACGCATCTAGGACCGTGCCTCAAAGATTAAAACAATTAAGGTATTCAGCTCATCCATACCATGATTCGGCTCATCCATAAGTTGCTTAAAACCGAAATCATCCATGGATGGTTCTTAAACGATCCAAGCGGACTATGCCTCTGAGACTTCTTTCTCTAGACCCTACCATTCCGCCCAAACCACGATACATTTACCACAAGACCATCCAGAACTTTCCAACATCTCGAAACCGGACAAGTGCTATCAAGGATAGCCAAGTGAGCATAGTGTGATCCTATTCCAAAATTTTCTTACACTCTATAGATCAACTATAAGCATGGCTAAACATCTAATCAATTAATTAGTTATTAACTACAAGTGGCAAGGACATTGATATATAAAACAAATAAGGTAAATGAAAGAAAGTAGGATCAACAATGCGATAAATACATATAAATATACAACCACAAATACACAAGTGAGATGACTAAATTAAATCAATTCAGGCGATAAAGAAAATATGCTTAGCTGATTGCCTTGGTTTCTCCGGGTTCAACCATGAACTCTGCGCCGGGATCGGGAACTCTGCGCCGGGATCGGGATGAACGGTCTCGGTGGGCTCAACGGGCTCATTCTCCGGCGTTTCGGTCACTATAAAGCATGAATGAGATGCATGCAATAGTATGACACCGTGATATTAATATAACATGATATGAAATGAGGAATGAATAGCATACGTAAACAAGACAAGCAATACAAACGCTAGCGACAAGACCCCGCTTACTATGCTGTTAAACAAAAGAACCTAAAGTGAGGATTGATCAAAATAAAATCATACAGCAAGCATAAATCAAGATTTAATTCTAGCATATCGAGAACGTCAAAATAAACTTATGGGAGTTGGATTTGTAGAAAAATTATTTTTTAGAGTTACTTATAAACATTACAAGTTTCAGCTAATAAGTTAAATAAGAAAAGACAAACAAAACACTTTAAACAAATCTCATAAAATTACCAGAGAAGCTTGACATGGATACAAGACCAACAGAATAGATTTTTTCCATTTTATCAGTTTTTAAGAAAAAATTATGAATTAAACAAGCTTGCAGGCAGAGAATAATAAATTGGACGGAGGCCGGCGTTGAGGGGGACCTGTAGGGGAGGAGGACGGCCGGTGAGGGTCCAAAATGGACGAGGAGGGCAAGGGGGTGCCGTGCATGCGAGAAATTGATGGGAGGCTCACCGGAGAGGGCGAATCGACGGTGGCTGGTGGCGGGAAAGATGAAGGTGGTGACGGCAGTGGGGGAAAATGGGAGAGAGAGCTACGGTTTGGTGGGGGGCGGTTTAAAAGGAGGGGAAAGGCGAGCGACCGACGGGGCGCCTTGGTTGCCCAGCCACGCTGGCCCAATCGACGGCCGGCGAAGAGGCGCCGCCACCCCTACGGCCCAATGGGCGGGCAAGCGGGCGTGGGGAAGGCAGGGTGAGGGCTGATGTCTGGGCCCAGGGATGAGGGAAAAAGGAAAAATGATGGTTCAACTTTAAAATTTAAAAACTAGGACTGTTCAGGCTCCAAAAATCACCAAAACTTTACAAAAGGAAGATAAAATCACCAAGCACACAGTACAATAACAAGCACTCAAAAATCTTTTCTAGATTGCTCACAGTAAAATAAATAATACAGCAGTTTTTAAATATTCCAAGAATTTTATGACTCGGGTTAGTTGTCAAAAAATTCTGCAAAAATATTTTAAATTCATCCTTTTAAGTCTAGTATTTGAATAAAATTTTTGAGGGTACAGTTGCATAGCAGAGATTCAACTTGCTTCACAAACATTCATACAAACAAGGCAAGAAAATAAATAAACTCATTCAATCATATGCATATGATGCTCCATTATGATTCAATGATGCTACTAGTCACAGGTTAATCATGTTTTTAACATTTGGGTTGTGACAGCAATGGCCAAAGCTGGTGGGTCAGGAAATACAGCGACGTCGTGAGTGCCATCACGCTTCACAAGCTTTTCTACAAGCAAAAATAATTACCAATTCAAGCACCTAACTTTTCTGTCTCCCCATTTCTCCCCCACTTCCACAGCCTTGCGTTCAGTCAGCACCGACGGTACGGAACATCGTGCAATTTTTTTTGAAAGAAAAAACTCTCTCGTTGAGGCTTGCATTCCGGGATGTGTATGCTTCTGCATCAGGCGCTGACGCTGGTGAGGTGCAACAACCTGGAGGTGAGTCGGATCAGCAGCAAGGACAGCCCGCAGATGCACGTCGCCATCCTCCAGAGCAGCGGCATCACCCTGCGGAAGCTCAACATCACCGCGCCGGGGAGCAGCCCGAACACGGACGGCATCCACATCGAGCAGAGCCAGAACGTGCGGGTCGCCGACTCCAGGATCGGCACGGGCGACGACTGCATCTCCGTAAGCTCCGGCAGCAGCTTCGTCGCCGTCGACGGCATCGAGTGCGGGCCTGGCCACGGAGTAAGGTAAACCGATCCGTGCGGCGTCGACTGTAACGGAGGGCGATCCCGTGCTGCGTGTTCTGGCACAAGATGCATTTCTCTTAACGATCCAGCACCTAAGGTTTTGCTCATGTTGGCCAGTATCGGGAGCCTGGGCAAGAATGGAGACACGGCCGCCGTGGAGTTCGTCGACGTGAGGAATGTTCGCTTCACCGATTCGATGAACGGGGCCAGGATCAAGACGTGGGAGGTAAAGCGAAAGGAATTCCGTGATTTTTTTAAACAGCCCAACAACACTTGCATTTGTGACTAGAATGTTAAGGGCTCAAGGCTATGTTTGGTGTGTGTTTTTTTCCTTTTACTTGCTGCTGTAGGGTGGACAAGGGTACGCAAAATCCATCTCGTTCACCAACATAGAATTCGACAACGTGGACCACCCCGTGCTCATCGACCAATTCTACCGAGACCGCTCTGTGCAGGTTCATGAGCTTGAACCTCTTCCCTGGGAGAAAGTTCACTGAAGACGCACACTCTGCTCACCGCACTGTCAGTAATGCAAGTATGCAACCGATGTCTGTTTATCTTCTGGGTTTGCATTGCAGGTGGGCGTGGCGATCAGCAACGTCACGTACAGCAACCTGAGGGGCACCTCAAGCCGGGCAACGACCGTCGCGTTCGACTGCAGCGGCGGCGGCGGCTGCACGGACATCCATGTCAACTCCATGGTGATCACGGGGCCAGGTGGCCGGCGAACAGTCGCCCGCTGCCGGAACGCGCAGGTGGCCATCTCCGGACAGGTTTACCCGGAGATCCCGTGCCGCAGCTAGTGGACGGGGAAGGTCTACATGCCCCGTCATGATGTAGCCTCCTTGCCATTGCAGAAAGTTGCCGTCTGCACTGAAGAAACTGTTGTAACCTGCCGAGATGGATCGCGTTTTTCCATCCAAGGAAGTCAGATTTCGTACGAGTATTTGGGCTTTTTTATTCGCACAAAACAGTAGCAAAATGATGGCCCGGCCGGCCCAACAGATGAAGTTTCGGAGCCCACGGGCTCAGTTTTTTAGCACGGTAGGCGCCAGCCAAGTCGACCCTGCACGAACAACCGCCGCCGCGGCTCCCGCAGGCCGCGGCATTTCGGCCTGTTCGGCAGCCCTCACTCCTCCAGCCCCTCGCATGTCACATGCCGCCGCCCGCCGCCGCCCGCCGCCACCGGCCATGGATGCTCGGAGCACGTCCAGGGCGAGCAATCAACAGCGGGTGCGTCGACATTTTGGAGGTATCAGGTATGCTCTGAGTTTGCCACATGTTTTTCCATAATTGATGCACAGCGTTAGCCCAGGATCAATTTGCAGATCGTTCAGACCTCCAGATACAACTCCACCAATGCCCTCCGAGATGGTTTTGAGCGTGTCGAATTGATCAGTTCTATCAAAATGCTTGGTTATACATGCTTTTCAGTTAACAGTTGCATTTCCATTGTCGATCCACCTGATCAGCTCTTTCACCTATATCTATATGGTTCGTTTGCACTTTTTCTGTGAATCAGTTGTGTTGGCATTGTCGTAGAACATGAAAAGTTAAAAATCTGATTAGCAGGAACTAACAAATTACACTCTGTTGAAGGCACTGATGGCTGAGCATAGATGATTGCAAAGGCATCATAAGATATGTACAATTTCATACATACATCAAAAGATCGTTCCCGAATGCACATTTGACTGATTTTACATCCAGTCACTTTACAATATACCCGTCATCAACATCCAACGGGTTTGTTTTGGGGGAGGACCTTTGTACAAACTGGGTAACAGCTGCATCTAGGGAGTATTTCGGATATCATGGCGACTGGTAACCTTGGTGCTGTTAAACAACACTTTCCTGAACCAAGGCAAACCATTTACCTGGACACTCTGCAAAATGGTCTTCAGTTTAGGATATCTTATCCTTTGCCCCCAACATTAAATCCACCGCTATCATTAGCCCAAACTTCTCGGTCACAGAGTTTCAACGGCACAAAGCACCATTCAACTTGTTTTTTCAGAGGCACAAAACCCCATCCAAGTTTCTTCTGCACAGGAAACCATCATAATAGCTAGGCCATGATTGAAGTCTTACGAGCTGGTTTTGTAGTTTGAACTTCTATTCGAGCTACGGTGCTCTCTCCTCACATTGTCTCGTGATTCTCTTGGCAACCTTGCCTCTCCAGCACATATCAATACTTCCTGGAAAGCTTGCAGCGAACTGGCAGAAAAGTTTTCTAAAGCTTCAAGAACCAGCCTCAGATTTACGTGCAAGTTACTTGCCTCAACGCAATGGGCCTCATACAACTGTACGGTCCGAGGCACATGCAGTCTCTGCCGGCTTGGTACTTGCGCCAGCTTCTTATTTAGTTCATCCGCCTCCTTGTTAATCTCCTCCGTCTTCCTCTCCAAAATCTTGACCCATTTTTCCCTTTCTCGAATTGCGATTGTTTGTTCGCTTTGCTCAAGATGCTGCTGCTCCCACAGGTGGTGCACACTAGAGACAAGAGCTTGCATTGCGTTAACCACATCCTTCTCGGAAATCCGATCCATAGCCTGAGACCATTTGTTGCAGATAACAAAAACCAAAGGAGCACCTATGCTTGCGGGTGAGTAAGATGGAAGTCCAGTAGCATTGTCCTCGGGCTCATAGTTAAGACAGAGCGCTAACCATCCATTCAGTGCCTTTACAAAGTTCCTTTGTGCATTCACCCAGGAGGAAAAACTGATTATCCATTTAACCAGCTCTACTTCAAGCTCCAATGCCAAATCCTGGCCGTTTCCACCTGACACAACTGAAATCAAGTTTTTGGCTTCTGATATCACTTGACACTGACTATGGTAGGAGTCTAGTTTATCTTGCCACATTAATAGAAACCTGGAAACGAATCATCAATTTGTTTAGGAAGGACCCAACAATGAAAAAGAGGAGGGAACAATCAAATGGAAATGCAATTACTTAACATGGTTCACCATAGAAATCTACATTTCAATTTTACTCTAGATCACTTAACATGGTTCACCAGATAACACAATAGAGTATAGGAGGCAATCCTACATATGCATCTTTTCTATCCCCCCAAATCATTCAGTTAGCATGTACACATAATTCACATCATAGCACCATATGTCAAAATTGCATTTGGGATGTCTGCACTACACTGAATCGAACATCATGACAAATATTAAGCAACACTCCTTGAGTTAGAAGAGGGGCATACCCTTGGATCAAGGCATTAAGTTGCGGCCACAATTCCTCATCCCTTAATTTGTTTATCTTTCTTGAAATCTTGGCAATAACACGTACAGCTATTCTTATCTTTGTTGAAAGCTTCCTCAGCAAATTTCGAGTTGCATCGATCTTTTGAGGTTCAGCACCTTTTTGGTCCAATAATTTCAATCGCTTAGAGTTCTTAGCAATAAGTAAGCGCATTTTCTCCTCAGCCTGCACGAGAAATATAGCAGTCAAGGAAAAGAATACTGAGTAAAGAGGATAGCAAGGGTGAATATATGCCATATGGACAAAATATACTGAACTATAACGTTATCAAATCAGAAATCAATGGTACAATGTGGCATATCCAACCCAACGAAGATGGTGTTGATCTTAAAAAAATGTTGTATTTACTGTGACACATATGACTGGAAGCAAATGGAACCTCAAAACATATCCACTTGTCCTCCCATGTTCCACTAGCTGGCCCAGTGAAACTCCACTACTACCAGATCAGAATAATATTTAAAACGTTAGTGAGACATGTTCTTCCAAATCTGACCGTTAGGCTTCCAGAAAGCCACTTTCCATGGTAGGAGCTATTCTAATTGGACCATAATTTATCTTTTATCATGCCCACGACCCAAAGCGCACAATAACACACTGCTCCGGTAGTATAACCAATCAATTAGCACTTTAAGCAGAAACACATCAGGTTGTAAATTTAAGATTTAGCAGCCATTTAACTTTCTTAAAAGTGTGAAATTAAGAATTTTGCTTGATTTATGTAAAAACTTGCTTAGAAATACCAGGTAAGCAGCAGCATTAGTTTAGTTTAGTTGAACTTACTCTTGGTTCAAGCACAAGGTCACAATTTAAATGCTGATTCAGAGTAGCACTGGACTAAAATCACTGGTTGAGTGAAAAAATTGCAACACACCATACAGTATTATCATTTAATTTCCATTGCACATTTCTACGAATCACCAGTAACAGGGCGAGTTCTTTATCAGAAAACGACGTGCATACCTTGACCTCACTATACAGCTTCCTTTCCCAGAAATAGAGCTTCTCAAGTGCCGAGGATAGGCTCCGCGAGTCCACCACCTTCCCTACTACTCCGACGTCCAAAAGGTCCATATCTTTGCATCCCAAACCAGACACGGAGATAGCTGATATCATCTTTGACGAAGCTGATCAAAGTATTAAGGAGCCAGTGACAGAATGAGTTAGTGATAAACAGAGTGAAACGGGAGAGTAAGTAAACAAAGATTGTAACTTACAATGGTAGACTGAGCTGCGTTCTTGGTAGCTCGGCCTCCCGACTTCGAGCAAGGGCGCGAGCTGCCTTGCCGCCTCCGCCGTGCGGACAAGCTGTCCCTTGATTTCGCCGGCAACGTTAGCATTGTCGACGACCCTCCGCGCTGGAGGGGCTGGCGCGTGCACGAACACGTTTCCATGTGCCGGTGGCCTTCGCCGTACCTCGCCGATTACGTCGTTATGGGCGATAACATTCCCCGGGTCGTCGAGTTCGGCGATGCTGCTCGCACCGCCGAGCGAGCTACGCCGGCTGCGGGCACCGCCACTCCCAGGCCCCGGGTACTCACCCGCCACTTCCTTCGCGACCTGACCGTCCTCTTCTTCGTCATCCTCCAGGTCCGGGATGCCCTCCTCCTCGCGCACCTCCTGCGAGCTCCTGCTCGGCGTGTACGGTGTCGCTGCCGCGGTAGCAGCGGCCCTAGAGTCGTAGTAGTAGTTGTCGTAATCGTACGAGTCGTAGTTCTCGAACACGTTCAGGAAGTCCCACGAGCTCGCCTTCGGCGGCGAAGGCGGAGCCGCCGGCGGCGGCGGCCGCTGCGGGGCGGCCACGGGCGGTGGCTGCTGGGCACCGTAGGCGTAGTGTAGCGGGTAGCCGCCCGCGGCGTCGAAGGAGCCGTAGCGCACGCGCTGTGGCGGCTCCGGCGCGCGCTGCGTGACGGCGACGGACGGCGGGGGCGGGCGGCTGCGCGCGTAGTAGAACTGCAGCGAGCCCGGCGGCGGGTACGCGTACGCGGGCAGCGGCGCGTACCCGTACCCGTACGCGTACTGCGACTGCGGCTGCGGCTGCGTCAGCTGCTCAGGGACGCCGCGGGGAGGCGAGCCGGGCGCCGACGCCGGCTCGGATCCGGACGACGCACCGAACTGGAGGTGCGAGAGGCGGCCGGGCGGAGCTCCCGCCGGCGCGTCGAGGGACCGCGGCAGCCGGGTCGTCGCGCCGCCCTTGCGCTCGGAGGGCAGCGCGAGCCCCGGCGGCTCCGCCTGCTGCAGGCGGAGGAGGCGGTGCAGCGGCGCCGCGACCGACTCGATGGAGTCCGCGAGCGCCGCGTGGGACTCGGCGAGCGCGTACCGGTGGCGCACGGCCGCGGCGAGCAGCACCGCGCGGCCTCGGCAGAGCGCGACGGCCTCCTGGTCGTCGAGCTTGGACCCCTTGCACCCCATCGCGCGCCGGCGCCCTTGCTGCTGCTGGCGCGCGAACGGTACAAGTAGGACGCGCGGACGCAGGCGCACAGCTGCCCGATCTCGAGTGGAGTGGAGCAGAGCAGAGCAGGCAGTGTGTTGCCACCACTACACTACACCCTCCTCCCTCCTCCCTAGTCGTACTTGCGCGCCATTATGGCGTTCGGTGGCGTTTGGTCCGGTCTGGTCGTCCGGCGCTACGCGGCTCGGCGCGGGGGGGCGCTGGCTGAGGGCTGAGGCGGACGGCGCAATGATGCGGTCACGCGCGCGGGCGCACCGACGGGCGGGGGAGGTAAAACGTGGGAGCGCAAGGCGGGGAAGAAGGTGCCGCCCTGGCGGGGGGTGGTGGAGTCGGGAAGGGCGTGGCCCCGTGGGACTGGGAGGGGGGGCGAGACTCGCGAGAGCGAGACGAGCTGCGAAACGACGGCGGCGGCGGCGGGTGGATCGGGGGAGGTCGGAACCTTCTGTTTTATTTGCTTGCGCTCTTCTTTTTGCCGGGGCGCGGTTTCTTGTTGGCTAGCAGGAGCAGCCCACGGGCGTGTGGGGGGCGTGCGCGCGCCGCGGTGCGCAGCCGGGAGCGGGCGCGGGCGGCGGCAGGGAGAGTCCAACGACAGGGGGCTGTGCGGGAACGCGACGCGACGCTCCCCGTCGCGACTGGACTGGACCGCGGGGGGGCGGACAGGCCGTACGGGAGCGGAGCAGGCCACCGGGGAGGGGACCGAACCTCCGGGGCCGCGAGGCGGCGGAGTGGGCGCCGGGGAATGGTTTGGTTCGGCTGGGGTCGCCGGATCGGAGCGGAGCTCGCGCAAGTGGTGGATCGTGTGCGGTGTGGGCTCGCTGGCGCGGCGCATTGACGCTTCCCTTCCCCTTGTCCCGCTCGCCATGCCTGCCTCTGCCGGCCCGGATCAACCAGGTGGGCAGGGTGGCCGGCGCGTGCCGGCCGGCCGGGGCGCACGCCGCTGTAGCCATCCCGTGCGCCTGCTGGCCCGTGCGCCGTGCTCTCGAGGAACAGTGAAACCGTGAAAAGTGAAAGGGTTTCCATGCCAGTAAACACTGCCCCTGTCTGTCCGCCGTCTCGTTGGCAAATCGGTAGCCAGTGCCAAATAATTTCAAGTTTAACTATATTTATAAAAATTAGTAATATTTATATCTTTAAATAAATTTAGTATAAAAATATATTAAATAATTAGTCTAATAATATTTATTTTATAATATTTGATTAAACTTAAAATTATTTGGAGAGCGAGAGTTGCATTGTGTTCGAAGGTGTTTGGATACCCAAAAGTCCCTGTCACAACTAATAATTGACATTAATCAGAAATATTAAATATAAGCTAATTATAAAATTAATTGCATAAATAGAGACTAATTTACGAGATCAATCCATTAAGCATAATTAGTTCATATTTTGGTAATATTATGCTACAGTAAATATATGCTAATGATGATTGATTAATTAGTCTTAATAGATTCATATCGTGAATTAGTCTTCATTTGTTCAATTAATTTTATAATTAACATATATTTAATATTTTTAATTGGTGCCTAAATATCCGATGTGACGGGACGAAACTTTAATCCTTTAATCACCTGACTCTAAGCACGGAGGAATGAAGTAACGGGATATCTATTCATAGCGCGACTAGCCGCCGTATCATCGCATATATTTGCTGGAGATAAAAATATTTTAGAATAAAATAAAATATCATAGATAATAATATTTTAAAATATTTCAAACGGATATGTTTGATGATACTGGGGCGAGTCGACCCACCGGAGTAGCGCGGTCCTGGCAAACCGAAATGACGCGACGCGCTACTGACCCGATTTGATCTCCACCTTTGTGTCTGGGGGAATTGAATTGGGGCCGGAAAGTCAGGGCCGCGCGTTGCGTCGCCGAACTGTCCAGTCTCCGGCAGTAATCGCACGGCCGCCTGTTGCGTCAAACGTCTGCTGCCGCTGCTGCTTGCCTTCCAGTACAGCTTCAGCAGTGAGACGGGGGGAGGCTGGGCTGGAACAGTGGGCCTGCCTGCAGTAACGGAGACACGCGCGCACGGAGGCAGATATGCAGATGAGGCTTTCGTCAATGATCAATGTGCTAGTACTGTGCTTTGTCACCCTACTAATCGCTGCTAGTCTACTACACTACACCGTGGAAGTGTACCTGCAGCACTAGGCTACATACAGGTACTGTACAAAAGTGTCGCCTAGGCAACACGGCAGCGGCCTTTTACGGCTCCGTCTTCAGCATTCCTGTCCTGATCTGGATGCATTGGTGAAATTCGACTCTCGCCATTGCTCCAAATCTTTGCGGGAACCGAGACAAATCTGGCGGAGCGAGGCGCCAGAGCGTCGCACGGTGTGGCAAGATCTCGTCGGCGCCGACTCCTGCCTCCTGCGAGGTGATCACGCTGCTGCGCGCGGCGCTGCAGCCCTCTTGCGCCTGCTCGGCTTTCTTCAGGTCTGGCTCTGGGCGTGTCTCGGAGGCGCCGGCCATTGCCTTTTAACTCCATGCAACCACTGCGCCAGAGACGGATGGGCATTGATCTCTCTCGAGCCCAGGCCATGCCTTTTTTACCGGCGCCCTGCTCCAATCATCGATTCTACGTGCCCCCACTGTTCGTTTCAGGGCTCTGCAGTTTTGCCACAGTGGGATTCGACCAGGAGCCGCCGGAGCTCCACTTCGCACTGTTCGACCACGCATCGCTGCTCCCAGGCTCCCAACCTCCAGTGACCCCGTTCATGCCAGTGAGATTCAGCTCAGAAGCCTCATCAATTCGACGATGGTCCGTGACCGTTAACTTAAAACCACTGGCACGGTGCCTCCTGATTCCTGAACGTTTGTAGCTAAGCACTGGGTAAGGACCTGAATCCATGTACGTTCTTCTCAGTTAGGGCCCATTTGATTTTGAAGTAGCATCCATGATGCTACGCACCTCGGCATGGCTCCAGTGGTGGAGTAGGGAGTGACAAAACAGAAAGGTTGCGTGTCATTCATCCACGAGCCATTGTTCACGACCGGGACAAGAAAGGTTGCGCGTCGTAGGATCGATTTTGTTTTGTCCATTGGAGCTGGAGAAGCCAGACCCAGCACTTTTGATTCTGGTGAGAAGGAACTCTCGGTGTCAGAACTCAGTAACACTGGAAATAAATGAGGGCTAGCTAGCAGCTCTTTGTTCTATTCTAATGCCAAATTCTCTGTCATGCGAGTTGAGCAGTTGACGGTCTGGCAAAGAGAAGATGGTAGTGCTCTAGTTCATGCAGAATGGTGCCATGGTTCTGCTGAGGGGAGGCACCAACACCATTATAAAATCACGTTCACCAAGTCCTATCCGGTCAGTATTCAATTGTCAATAGGCTTCAAGATGTGGCAACGTCCTGCAATTTTAAAGGATCGCATGAGAGAGCCACCATGCTGCCAGTCTTCTTGACAGCCTGCTCCACTGAGGCGTGAGGTCATCATCACTGATAGTCCTCTGACCTGAACGGTAACACTAGCACACTACGTTCTCGAAAGAGGGGGAAAAAAGATGCTGCGCTGATGAGTGACGAGAGCCCGATCTGAAAGACTGAAACCGGGCGGTACGGTGACGTCCGGCAATTATCACTCCCACTCGCGAGGTTAGAGGCCCCATGTCCATGAGCCTGTGAGGCACCTAATCGGCATCAGCACACATGATTACTCTATTGAAGAGTGAGTCTTCTATCATGTGGCCCGAGACCCTACCATGATCGCGGCGTGATTGTAAATGCAGGATTTTTCGAGGGACCATTTCGAAAACACATGGGGGCCAATGCAGACAGTCAATCCGTATACCGCCCTAGCAGCATGACTGAAAAACCACATGGTGTACAAGCCTACCCTTCCTGTCCTGGATGCTAAGCCTTTGACCTGCTTAAACACTTGCGCTGTAATAACTGCAGCCTGCAGGCACTTAAAACAAATCGTTTCGCTAATCACCACGCCCTGTCATGCCGTGCCCACTTCTCTCGTCCTTGCAAGAAGTCTTCCTCGATGGTCGAGCGCTTTTGGATTTGCCAGACGGTACGTGAACAAAATGTGCGGATCTCCTCGCCGAAACGAAGTCAATTCTCGAAAAAAAAAAGATAGCAATGCTGCTTTGTGCATGGCGAATGGAATAGACTAGTACTCCCATGTACGGATTGCCAACAGAGAGATACGCGCCCATAGGTCCGCGCACATCAAGATCGATAGTAGGAACAGGCTCACAGCCTCGATCACACCAAGTTGACTACTTAACCCTCCTACATACATGAGACCAGTTATCCTACCTCCCAGCTATCCAAACCATCTAAACAATCCTTTGTACTGGTTTTGGATGCGGTTTTGCCTACATTGTACTACTTCAGTACCGTGGCATTGCAAGTGCATTTTTAAAACAATTCTAACTAAGGTAGCATACACGTGTTGGCAGACCACCAGATCAAAGTCAGCATGACGAGATGAGAGAGCGAGGAGGAGGAAGGAGCTCAGTCCCCCACCCCAAATGTTGTGCTGCATCTGCCACTGGTGATGGGTCTCAGTAAGCAGAGGAAGAAGAAGGGAGCTTCGTCTTGCCTTGTTAAAATAGAGCTTGTGGCAACAATGGCTTGATCTAGGACGACGAGGTGCATTGCGATGGTCGATGGGCAATACATTGTGGTTTTATGTTGTTGCCATGTCATCTTCTATGCGCAGCACCATGTAGGCAAAATCATTTTAAAATCCCCTGCAATGGGTAATGTAGACGGATTTGGACAGTTGAGAGGCTATCGAAGGTTGGGTCAGGAAGGTTAAGCAGTCAATTTTAAATCGGTGAAGTGGTCAAGTTTAGGTGTAAAACCATGGATGCATCCTACTTGGTGTACGATAACAACTGAAAATACAGGCACAACAAATGCCTGCCGTTTATCACCAGTATCATTGCATCCTGATGAACCAACATTTTCATGCAACGGAACAACGCAGTCTCCTGCTGTGCCCCAGCGAAATCATACTACGCTGCTTCAATCGTATCCCTGATGGTCCTCGTGTGATCCTTCAGCGTCCAAGACAAGTCGATGCTCACCTCAATATGCTCAGTGCTCTATTGTTCCCAGAACAGTTCGTACTTCATAGCATAGGATCAGCAAGCAATAGTTGGTGAAGCCTGCTCCGAATTGAAGCCCCCCGTTCGTGCAGGCCACATGCTCGAACGCTCTACCTTCGCCTCTCCCTTCAATCCTGCGCCAAGCGTTCGCCGCAGATTTCTGCTCATTTGCCGCAGCCGTTCCCTTTTCGGGTCTGTCTTCTCGTACTGTACAAAGGGGTGGCGCCAGAGGTAAACATTTCTGCATCAGGCCGCCTCCAACGGGCGACGACATCATCAGCCCAAGCTGAGGTGGAGGAGGAAAAACCTGCAAATCTTACTGCGCTAGCGCTTGTTTACCCGCTAGCGCATGACACGCTTATCGAAATCACAGGAGAGCGCATTTGCCGTAGTAGCAGAAGCAGAATGGCGCCGGAGAGTGGTTTTCTTTTCTTTATTGTTTCTTGACTCCACCTAGGCTGTCGATTTCGACAGCATTGTTGGAGGCGGCCTTGCCGTTTGCCGTGCCGCTGGAGCTCAGATCTGCATCAGTTACTCGCGGTCACAAGGCCCAGCTCTGAACCAACCATTCTTTTTTCTGCACGTTTGTTTTGAGCACTGCAGAGGAATAGACACGGGTAAGTCATTATTTACGAAGAGCAGATGCATCGTCGGCTCCCTCTCCAAGCTATCCTGAGCGACACGATCGATTTCGATGCGCTCACCCTCACCCACACCGCAGCGAGCGAAAATGACAGCTCCGGACAAGCACGTGAGGCTGGCAACCGACAGTCCAGCACAGAGATAGGCGATCACATGTACAAGGATTCTTGCTGCAGATAGGGCTTGCTTAGAAAGGATCCAAAACTACCAAACCTGGTGTTACCCGGCCATCACTTGTGCATTTGGGTGCAAGAGCGCGATGCAACCTGGAGCAAAGAAGATCTACAATCTTGTACTGAAAACGCACGCAAGCTTCTGCGGGGATCGGCCATCATTTACGCATATGCGTGGGGTGGCCGCAGGCTGACCGGATCAACTTTCAGAGATTCTCTGAAGCCAAAGCAAGGAACTGCTGGGTAGAAAGAGAATGATCTGCACCGGGGCAGAAAAATGGTGGGCGTTGGCCTTCGCCGCCATCAGGAGGCAGAACTGCAAGGCCATGATGATCCTGGTCTTGGCCCACTGCATAATCAGGGGTTCAGGATAACCATTGGGATCGTGGAGAGGTTCAGTGGCTGAGTGGCCTGCTGGAGCCTTGGGTGGAGCATCGGATGCCCTTAACTATATTAAAGAACCTTCAACCACTCTATGCAAAGATCTACCTGCCTCGGTGCCTCTGAACGGGAATGCAGCCCAGGGGCTGCATGACAGAGCAGTTTCTGCTCTCCATTTCTTGAATCTCATTTACCCCCGGCTTTGCGAGCAGCAGTGTAGTTGTTCCCTGCTTTCTATGCTGAAGGTTGTGGTAGCAGAAAGGCGAGCTCATGAATTTCTTCCATCCAATTCAATCTTCTCTTACTGATGAACCGAGATAAAGAATTTTTATTCATAAAAGATTTGGAATTGGTTTGAACAGAACATTGTGTTTTCGGTTTCAGAAGAAACAAAAAAGTTGGGAGTTATAAAGAAGCAGCCAACCAATTCAAGAGAATTGGGCCCAGACTTGTTTGAGAGCAGCCCAATATGACCGCAACTTGAAGCCCACATTCGGTCTGCATCCTTCATGACCTCAATTTTCAGCCCAAGCAGATGTGGCCCATATTGTCGAAGGACCTCACCCGGTCTCCTCTAACAGCGACCCTCTGTGGCGTCAAGTTGATATTGGAAGATCTGGAGAGGGGTGCCAGTTCAAAACTATTTCGAGCCCAACATGGTCGTGCCAGTTGAAATTCCAAATGGGCTTCACAAGAAACATTAGTCAATCCGGGCCATATAGAATTGACCCGAAACTCATTTGCAATGTAGCCCAGTGTGGCCGCCGTCAACTTGGAAGAAGCATCGAGCTCTCACATCCCCATAGCACCACCCCCGGCCGACACGGCAACGCCCCGACAGCAGGCAGAGCCAGGCAGGAGCCCAGGAGGCTGACCACAGAGCAGTAGAGCACAAGACGAGACGAACCAGCCAAGCGACGAGACGACGACGAGAGCCAAAAGCGCAAAGGTCGTCTTATTCAAAACCTCTGCAGATCGACGTGGAACTAGAGCTAACGAGTCCACATCCAGCGCCGGGGGGGGGGGGGGGGGGGGGGCGAGGGGACTGGGGAGCAGCCCTGTCGGGCACCAACCAGCCAAGCCCTGCGCGCGACCCCGTTTCATATTCGCCCGTCGCCCCGTGCCAGGGCGACGACGGGCGCCGACGACGCGGAGACGCCATGGATCTAGCCCTAGCTTCGTCCGGCATAAACAACGAGAGCCCGGTCGGTCGCCTCGGCCGCATGTGCCGTCGCAACGCTCCGATCTGTTCTCTACATGGGGGGTGGGGAGGAGTTGAAACTGATCGGTGGAGTGGCGAGCCTGGCTGGTCAAGCTAACAAGCGTATACAATAACGTGCGACGCACTGATGCCTCGTGCGAAACCGCGTCCAGCTCCAGCAGGTCGTTGTTGCAAGCAAGTAAAGGCTCCCCCGGTAGTGCCGGCCATGGTTTGCATTGGGAGACTGCCCGTCTGACTGATTCCTAGGTCCTGATTTCAAAATGAGGATTGCATTCCGTCCAAGTTTCAGAGTTCAGACTGAAATTGCAAGTGTAATCAGTTAGCTTTCGTTTCGGAAAAAAAAAAGTGTAATGGATATGCTCTTCCGTCGACATGAATC
Organism: Panicum hallii; assembly: GCF_002211085.1. NCBI lineage: Eukaryota > Viridiplantae > Streptophyta > Magnoliopsida > Poales > Poaceae > Panicum > Panicum hallii. Next base: position 41,652,548 of record NC_038048.1, on the reverse strand, counting down.
ATGATGCCATGGGAGCCTGGCATCTCTCCCTCTGCCCACGTCGTTGCACTTAGTCTATCACATGACGACTGACAATTCCCGCAATGCGCAGTGCGAGATGCACATGACGCTCGTCGCCAGTAACGAAGCGGAGGAGGAGCGCCCGCCCTCTTTGAGGTCTTTCTGATCACCGGCCCGGCGTGGGAGGGGGCAAGCACCAAGCAGAAAAGGCGAGGAGGAATCAGGCAGGAATCCTCACCGACTCACCACCGAACGCACGCAGGGCACGCCGCGCACCAGAGAGGCCGGAGCTGTCGGTCGATTGAGCCGCCGGCCCTGCGCAGGCGCAGGCGTCCAGCTACGTTCCTCGCAAGCGCACAACCGTCACCAGAGAAGCATGTCTCCGGCAAGGGGCAGAGGTGACACGAGCCGGGGCCCCGACAGCACGTGACCTGCTGCCCGTTCATTCACAGGGCGCCAGCGCCCTGCGACGGCGAGCTCGAAAAAAAAAGATAATTGTTTCCCTCATGATCGATCGGATGACATGATCCCCACCATTCCTGTGGCCTCGACTTGAAGGTTTGTGATGGCAGCAGGCAAATAGAATTGCCCAAAGACGACAGTAACATTCAGGTGACAGGAGCGCAGGGCAACACGAGGGCACCAGCGGATTGGTGCGTGCTGTTAGTCTCCGATTTGGAGTAGCACTGCGAAGCGATGGATGGACGTAAAATTCTTTCTTTTTCTAGCATATGGATCAGATTCAAATTCGGTATTGTACTTTGGTTCAGCTGTAGGCAACCTGTACCATTTTGATCAGGAACAAGGACATGGTGTAGCGATTGGTCAGGGACTCGGGATTTTCTCTTCCACAGCTAGGAGCCATGAGCGGGCGATCAAAATTCTTCAGCGGATTTGCGGAGGAAGCATCAGGCATATTCTGTTTGCATAGACATTTTTTTGGTCAATCTGGATGCTTCTCCGGAGTCTGGACGAAGACTTTGAGGAAGGATGCTGCATCAGGATGCGATCGGTTGTTGGCAAGAACAACGACGCCCAAATGCTGCGACTTTTGCAATTTAGAACGCCCGGTTCCAAATCTCTTGATAGATGCTAGTGAACGAACAGATTGACTCCAGGACGATATTTCCTATATGTATGTACAGATTTTGTCCAAACAAGCAGGCTAAAGTAAAAGAAAAATCTGAAATTTGAATTCGAGTGGTTCGGCCATCAGAAGCTCGGGCTCAGGATATTGAGCAAGGACACCCTGGTGTTGACCAGTGCTCGGAACACCTTCTCGCCGCTGGCGTCGACGCTGGCGATGCACCGCTCCAAGTTCTCGTGGCGCTCGAGTGCCGCCTTCCGCGCCCGCTCCTCCGGCTTCATGCGGGCCTCGGACCGGAGGTGCGCGGTGGAGGACTCGTTCTCGTCGCCGCCGCCGTTCTGCTTCTCGGCGGACCGCCGCTTGGCGCGCGACATCCAGCGCACGAGGTCGGCCACCCACCATATGCGGTGGTGGCTGGTTCTCGGCGCGTCCGACGAGCCGGCGAGCTTCGCGGGGGCGGTGGCCCAGCACGGCGTCGAGGCGACCTCGACGCGGGCGGAGGCGGCGGAGTTGGAGAGGAAGGACAGGCCGGAGAAGACAGCCGCGGAGCCCGAGGCGACGGCGACGGTCGCGTCGGCGACCGCGGCTGCGAGCGCCGCGGTGTCGGCGGGGAGGTCCTCGGGGAGCGGCGCGGGGGCCCTGCAAGCCACGGCGCGCACGGCGGCCGCGAGGCGCGGGAGGTCCCGCGCGGCGCGGCGCTGCGCGCGCGACGCGGACGCGAGCCTGGTGGGGTCGCCGCGTCGCAGCGCGGCGCGCGTCTCGGCCTGGAGCGACGCGAGCGCGACCAGCGCCTGGCGGAAGCTGCCGTGCGCGTCCGCGAGGCGGAGGAAGTCGTCGAGGAGCCGGTCCGCGAGCGGGAACCGCGCGAGGGGGCGCAGCGGCTCCTGCGCCTGCGGGTGGTGCAGCAGCTCGGAGAGCGAGACGAGCACCCGGCCCACCTGCGAGGCCGCGGCGGACACGGCCGACGCCGTGGGCGCGTACGGGCAGGGCGGCGACTGGCCGGTCACGAGGCGCAGCGCCGCGACGTCGTCGTCGAGCTGCAGCAGCAGCGGGTGGAAGCGGCAGGGGAGGCTGGCGGAGCGGACGCGGTACGCGGCCAGCTTGTCGCTCGCGGCCGACAGCGCGAGGAAGGCGTCCGCCGCGGGCTTCGGGGCCGGGAACGAGATGGTGCGGCGGTACCCGGCCATCTCGCGCGGGCGTGTTCTGTTCCGAATCCGACGCCTTTTCGCCGTGCCCAGTGGCGGAGCGGAGGCCGGGGGGCTTTTATAGGTGGGAGCGGCCGGGGACCTGGGAACGAGCGCGCGAGGATGGCGTGTGCGTTGCGCGATGGCCGGCCGGAGTTTTGTGGGGGCGGGGGGGGGGGGGGGTGTGTTGGGGCGGCGACGGGCATCCCGTCGCGTGTGCTTATATACAGGCCGCTGCTGCTGCACGAGAGCGCGAGCCGGGTGCCGTGTCGTTTGGCCACATTGACTGCCACTCGTGCGTTGCGGACTCGCGGTCACGGGCTGCTGCTCCGTTACGTTTGACGCCTTCATACTGGGGCCGGCCTGTCAGCTTGGGCTGCGATGCGACCGGGTAGCAGGTTGGCTGTTGACCTGTTGTGTTGGCTCCGCTCCAGCCTTTCTGGGGACACGCGCGCGGATCCCCCGTAGCAGCAGGCGGGCGCGGGGAGGGGTGCGGACACGGAGGGTCCACGGCGGGGGCCGGCGCGCCCGGCCTCCGCACTCGATTTGCGCCGTCCACCACCACGCCGGCGCATCATACGCGCGGTGACTATCGGTGCGTTCCTGCTGCTCGTGATGACGGCAAATTCTGCAGAAGTGCAAGACGACGACGAGAGGCAGGAGACGCGACGCCAAGGTGCTCGCTTCTTCAGGGCTTCACGCCAAGGTGCCCGCGGTGCCTGACGCTTCTCGATGATCTTTTCCCGAACGGTGAGCGGTGAGCCCGTAACCGTCGGTTTCCTTGTGGAGGAGTTCAAGGCAACGGCCTGATGTTCTCTGGCAAAAGACCTTGCTCTGTTGCCATTTGGGTTTTTTGCGTAGCACTGAGATTCGGGGTTGTGGTTGGGACTCATGAATTAACACGTTGCCATTTGCCGATGCCAGCCAGCAGAGGTATCTAGAATCTAGATCAACTAAACTAATGCATTGGCACGGTTACAACAACCCAGCTAAACTAGAGCACCCATCGCCGTCAGGATCACTGGTCACTACCCCAACACCATAGATGACAAACACTAAACAATAACAACAACAAGTTCATCTTGAGCCAAGTTGGCAACATAACTTGGAGCGCATACTGACACGCGTATGTCAAGTTGTCAACACTTTCCTGGATGACGGTCAAAGAGTTCCATGCCCAACGCTTTCAAAAAGCCCTGATACTACTACTTGCACATCCAGGGTTTGGCCTAAAGAAATTTTCAGAGGTGACTGCTAGTGCTAGACCAAAAATCATCTGAGAATTTTACGTTTTTGGGCAAATTTTTATTACAATTTAGAAACGCGGACGGATTTCATCTAAATGAAAAACGAAATTACTGGTATGGAGTATATATTTACCAGGGTGACCTGTAGAATAGAAAAAATTCGATGATTTTTGCTTGAAATTCTAACTTTACTTTAAACTCTGGAGACGCGAAGGGTGGGTACTAACATAAGCTTCGAGGTGGGGGCAATTTTATTTCTAATGGGTAACCATCAAAAGAAGTTGTGTTTGTCATTGTCCTTGAACTGGTTGGATATATCCTACTACATTTCCTACCTCACATGTTCACTTCTTCTTCTTTTTCATCCAAGTGCAGAAGGTGTGCATGTGTGCTGCCATCCTTGTAAACGAAAAAGCAAATTGGCACCTAACTCACAGGTCACAGCTCCCCAACATTCGCTGAATATGCTCCACAAAGTTGCCTCGAGAGCACTACTTCAGCAAAATATTCTGCGTGGTGCTGGGCTGCCGCTGGCTCTCTTGTCGTGGGTACTATACGTTGCATGTTGGATTGGTGGGCGGCGCTGTATATTCTCCTGCCCCCTGGGATGCCCACAGCATGAAGCAAATGGACACAACACATACACCAGCCAGGCAGCCACATTCACATCCAATTTGTTAGGCGTATGGTGCACCGATGCACCACATATGGTATTCCATTGTTGACACGTGAAGCACGGGAATTCGTTTAATATTGGAACACGAGCTAGCTTGAAGGGACGAGAAGGGGAAGATCACGACGCCTGTTTTTGCCTCTCATCTCTTTACTCTGGCTCTTGAGCGGCCGGTCAGCCATGCAGCTAGCTCCAGCCTCCAGCTGCAAGCGTATGTGGCCAGAACCTTCTTGAAATGAGTTTTTTTTTCAATTTTTGGGAAACGAATGTGGCCGGAACTTGTAAACCACGAACATTCTGAACGTGTGCACCACATGGTATGCCATATAGCATGCGTTAATGGTGAATTCAGAAAATAGATAAAGAGGAGGCTCATCTCCTCTCTCTCTGCTTCTTCCTCCCTCCTCTTGTTCGTTCTTTCTTCCAAGAGATAGAGAGAGAACTTAGAGTATCCATTGATTTTGGGAAGTGACCCCTTTAGATCTACCCCGATATGCGTGTTTGCACGCAAAGTATGAAATTAAAATTCGTGTGTGTCTTGTTGAGACTCGAACCGTGATGGCCTAATGCTATGTGAGTATGAGGCACGAGCTTGGAGAAGACAGAGTGACAGACGCCGAGATTGCGACGCCTGCATTGACCCTCTGGCTCGTGAACGGCGCCCGATCACCATTCTGCAGCCACACACACACACACCACAACTGGGTGCTTGACTTGAGCTAGCTCCAGCCGCGTGGCTGGTCAGAACTCTTGACCCAGAACCACTCTGAAAGTGAGTTGGAGGTCAGTTCATCATCTCTGTTGCTGTCCCTCGTGACGCCAACTACTGTGCTCTCTTAAACTATTATACCTCCGATCCTGCTGGCCGACACTTGTGGCTCTTAACTTGGTGTTGACCTAATACAATGGATATTTTGGGACTTGAAGCAAACCGTAAACACACATGGCGTAAAAGTCAAATCAGATCAAAATAAAGATGCAGTGAAGATGAAAATTTTAAGTTCGAAACATGGGCCTGTAATGACGTAGTCTTTGTAATCAGTTTAGAATGATCGATCAGATTAGACACGAATCACGTCGTCGTGCTAGCTACCACAGACGATGAGGCATCTGGGCCGTGGACCATCACCATCGGTCTGACCCACCCGGTATCCGCACACAAATAAACTACGAGCGCAAAATATTTATTTGGCGGTGAGATTGAGTGTAATTTAATTAATCCGGAACGGAAATGGCATTCTTGGCTTGTTGCTTAGTGATGCTTATCTTGGGAAGTAGCTTGACCACACAAGCGAAGTGCGCGCATGGCTTGCCATTAGGTCGACAACCGTATCCCGTGAACAGCAGCTGGAAGCGAGCGGGCGCTGCTCGTGATTTATAGATTACGTTGCCGGAACGAAAAAGAAATGCAGGGCTAGCTAGCCCGACGGTCGCGGCCTATATCTGACATTGATTCAGTTCAGCGTATTCAAATGTTTTTCAGCTGGGATGCGGCCAAAAGCCTGGTCAAATTTGAGATATTTTTTGGCGATTTTTTTTTTGAGATTTGGTTTTTGAAGCCTCTCTGCCCCGCAGAGCAATCCCAAGTGAATATGCTAGTACAATCCGCAGATTCTTTTTTGCTGTTGTTTTGGGCTTTGATTAGGACTATTGGTTATTTATGAAGGGCACGAGCATTTGACCTATCTCTGTCCAGTATATCGTGTGACATCATGGTTTCTGCGCCCAGAAGAAACACGAGTAGTAGAAATTTGTTTGATCAATTTGTTTTTCTTACAAATATGCCAAGAAGAAGTTTGGAGATTGAATGGTGTAGTCAGAAAAAGAGTAATACTCCTGCATTGTAAGTTTCATAATCGCTAGAGGACTGAAAAAACACAATAAGATACGCAGAAGAATAAACCATTTTCCGTTTGATTTGATTGGAAGGATAGGACAAAGTTGATGTTCTGACGAAACAGAAGCGATGAAAAATGATGTCAGCGTTAGGCGCCCTTGCTTATCATGTCTTTTCAACCATAGCAGCATGCACAACAAACCCGCTGAAGATTAAAGAAGGGCGTAGCTATTAAGTAGCACAGACACTAGAGGAAACGCATGATTAGAATATAGATGTGAAAGGCTAACGCTTGGGCCGAAAAGGACGATCGCCGTCGCCCCTGCAGTCTGCAGGTAGGAGATAGAAAGCAACGCGCCAAGGGCCGTTTTGTTTCCGCAGACAAGCGCATTCAGAATTGAACGGCTGTGCTCTTCGACAGCAACTTCAGATCAGATACTTCTCCTCTCGGCAGCCAGAAGAAAGGAACAGATACGTGCAGACAAATTGGCGCCTGTTGATCGCCGCTGCTTACGTATCACAGAAGGCGAGAGAGACTCCAGGATGCGAACAGTTTGTTGCAGAGACTTCCTATGCTTTTCGTTCGTCTTTTCGATGGCTCACAGGGGCAGGTGCCATGTGACGAATTTAGACGGTCACATCGATGTAATATCCTGATGTCTAGTAAACTCAAGAACAATGAACCTATGTGGCCCATTGCTAAACAACTATGCAAACCTCGTGTAAGGTAGCAAGTAATACATGTGATTCCGGTACATTCTTTTGGCGGCGAGCAGCATGGTGATGCTGCTTTGTTGCCGGGAGATAGATGCAAGGCGAACAGCTTGCCAAGGTAACAAAAGACAGAGGGGCTTCGTAGCTTTTTATTTATTTATTTATTTTTGAGGAAGAGGGGCTTCGTAGCTAAGCTAACCGAAACAAACTTTTAGCACCATTCCTTGTTGCCAAGTGCTATTACAAAGTAGAATATCCAATGCTATTTTTTCTTTTTTTGCCAAAAGGCGTAATCCTCCCTAAAAAGTTGAGACAAGCCGAGAGAGAGAGAGAGAGAGAGAGAGAGAGAGAGAGAGAGAGATCCGCTTATACGGGCTCATCCGTACCTGGGCTTTCAAACGTGGCCTTTTAAGGCCTTACTCGGAACAGCGGGCCTGTTCCGTCCTCCTTGTCGGCTACACCACACAGAGCGGACGCAAACGGGCCTGCACGGTAACCACACGGAGCTGGCTGGCGCGCGCAGGGCTGACAGCCGCGCGGTGGGCTCTCGAGCTCGTTGCTCGGCTGCCGTTCGTCTTCGTCCCGCTTCCGAAAACCAGTCTCTGTCCGAGCCTGCGCGGTGGCCGCCGGCCGGGCCGGGCGTCTCACGCGGCCATGCGGGTTCTCCGGCCGCGCCAAGGAAGAACTGAAGCTGTGCCGTGGGCCTGCGCCCGTTGCTTCCTCAGACGTGCACGGTGCACCCGGCCGCTGCTTTCTGGTTCGTGCGAGTGCGCCATGCACGCGTGACGTGACACGTGACCACGCCCCCCCTCTATCCGTGTCTCGTACTAGACGATAGCGCACCGGTCGGCCTTTAGAACGTTATCGTCCCTACCCTACGAACGAAACCGATCCCCACTAACGATCTGCTTCCCCTTTTTTTTTCAGGACGTTTAGCTCCGTCCATCTCCCCCCAGCTTTCTCGCCCACCCGCTTTTGCTTCTCATCCACCCGCTTTTACTTCTCGCAGCTGGCGACATGAGATATGTTGCGCGGCGTGCCCGAGCCTACTCACTCAACCCCATCGATGACGCCGCGGCTGGGCTACGACCTTTCCATCATGCACGTTTCCACGGCACCCTTTTGACAAGTCCACACCTGGTGCTGGATGTGGTGGACGGGCTGGCTCAGCTCGGCTTGGCTTAGCATACGTGCATGGGCTTGGACGCGCTCGAGTAATACGGTTGGTGGGCTTGAACACATTGTCAAACGCTCGTAACTACCGCTGCGAATCCTGCGCCGACCCTCGGCCAGGTCACCAACCGCGAACTATCGCGGCCGTTGTACAACTATAAACAGAATTTAATTTGTCCCAGCAGTCAGCATGTGACCGGATCGGAAAGGGATGCCAATTTTGGTTTTTGTCAATGCCTGAACCTCACACCATCTAACTTTGGTTGCTTCCACATCACTGGATCCAGGCCCTTTGTTGACGTGCGTGGACGGTATTCAAGCTGGGAGGATCCGCAGTTGCTGGTGGGAACATCTCTGAAACCTGCAAATGTTTTGTTTGGACCTGTACATGTTTTATTTTCCCATTCCAAAAGAAGAAGAAAGAAGACTTGCAGCACATGGTTTTTGATGGTGGATGGTGCGTGTCAACACGCACCCCGTTTGTTCCTATCTCCCAGTTCGCCATTTGACAATGACTCGTCAGAGGAGAGGTAGCTGACGAGCGGTGGTTGTCACATACTCGCACTTCTTGTCTTCTACATTGCATCGGCATGAGCTGAGCATGACTTTAGCTTCCGATAGCGTAAGTGCCTGCTATGATAGACAGAAATAGCTGTGTGATGTGTGCCACTCGCCGTACTCCGTGGATCCATGAAATCTAGCCTCCTCATCAGCATGCAGGGGGAACTAGTACTGGATCGGAGATACGCGCCAGATCAAATCCCCGTTACGACTCCAAGCTTAAGGTCGCGTCACGATCCCCCGGCCAAAGACGTGACCATGGGCGCTCGATGCTTCGACACTCGACAACATCCTGCACGAATCGTCCCTCGCCACGGAAGGTCTCGTGGTGTCTCGGTCTCTGACCGTGTCTGATGATGGCGGCCGCAGACATCGCCGCGCCGATCGAGTCGTTGACGCCCGGTGCGCTCCGGTTTAATTGTCTCGCCGGAGGCGCGCAGCCACATCGATCGATCGGCCGGCAGGCCGGCCGGGCGAGCTTCGTTCGTCCAACCGGGCGTGCGCTGATGCCGACACCATGAGGCATCCGGTAGCCCGCGTGTCTGGCGGGTGCTTGCCATCTTTGCCCGGCAGAATTCACCCCCGGCCGGTTACCGCGACAAGGTGACAGCGACGCCAGCAGTGTGTCGACCATCGACGGAACTCGTTCCGAAATCCTATGATGACCCCCGGCGATTTTATGCGATGGACACCGTGAGGCCTTTTGAACAGCGCCGCTGGTTTGCACCGTCCGTTTGGACAGCAGAGTTACCGCGCGTCGGATTCCTCGCCGCGTCTGAGGTCGTTGGCGTTGCAGCAGCAGCAGCACCGTGCCTACTTGCCCGACACCAACCAATTCGTCATAAGGCTGCTGGCCCATTGCTCTGCTCGCGTAATCCATATCTCACCTTACACAACAAGGGACCGGACCTGCCGAGCAACCGAGCTGCTACCGACCCGTACGATGGCATGCCAAGCATGTGGTTTGGTACGGGCCAACAGAGAGCTATTATATGACGTGGAGGAGGACTCGTGTGACCGTCCCGTCCCCGAGTCAACTTTCCTGCACGGCTCGCGGGCCGCCGGGAGCACGGCGTCGTCCACCCTCCACACCGACGCCGCATGACTCACCCATTCGGTTTCCTCCACCAACCCCCGTGCATGAGCATGACCGCGGCGGAAACCACCTATAAATCCAGAGTCCCCCAAACCGCTGCGGGGAACCAACAAACCCAACAGGCCAACCCAACTGGTCACTGGTGCGTAGCGGGCGGCAGCGCAGGTGCGGGCAGCAGTGAGCAGAGCCAGAGCGGGCGCCAGCCACCGGAGGCCCGGAGCGGCGGCCATGTCGTCCGGCAAGGAGGCGATCATCGAGGTGGAGTCGGCGCCGCCGACGCCGCCCCCGCCGGTGTCCGCGCCGCCGTCGCGGGTGCACTCCCCCGCCGCGCCCGGCGGCCGGTCGCCGCTGCGCGCGATGGCGACGCCGCTCGCCAGCCCCGTCCGGAAGGCGGTGGCCACCGTGCGGGGCTGCCTGGAGGAGGTCGGCCACATCACGCGCCTCGCGGACCCGCGCGACGCCTGGCTGCCCATCACCGAGTCCCGGAGCGGCAACGCCTACTACGCGGCCTTCCACAACCTCAGCTCCGGCATCGGCTTCCAGGCGCTCGTGCTCCCCGCCGCATTCGCCTCCCTCGGATGGTGCGTGCCGTGTCGCTGCCGGCGACGACGCTGGCACATGTTTCTTCTTCCATCGTCGCGCCATGGCTCACACAGCTAGGGATGCGTTCTTTGGTTTCTCGCAGGACGTGGGCGATCACCTGCCTGACGCTGGCGTTCGCGTGGCAGCTCTACACGCTGTGGCTGCTCGTCAGGCTTCACGAGCCCGTCGCGGGCGGCGTCCGCTACAGCCGGTACATGCACCTCGCCACGACGGTTTTCGGTGCGTTTCCTTGAACCCCGCGCCTCCCTTCCCACTTTTATAAAACCCAAAAGCTCACGCGTGAACCCAAAATAATGGGTTGTTTCCTGGCTTTCGCGCGGCGATCTTTCTTCAGGCGAGCGGTGGGCCAAGATCCTGGCGCTGCTCCCGGTGATGTACCTGTCGGCGGGGATCTGCACGGCGCTCATCATCGTCGGCGGCGGCAGCATGAAGATGCTGTTCGGCATCGCGTGCGGCGAGGCGTGCCTGGCGCAGCCGCTCACCACCGTGGAGTGGTACCTCGTCTTCATCTGTGCGGCCGTGCTGCTGTCCCAGCTCCCCAACCTCAACTCCATCGCCGGCGTGTCGCTGGTGGGCGCCACCGCCGCCGCCGCCTACTGCACCATGATCTGGGTCGCGTCCGTCGCCAAGGGGCGGGTGCCCGGCGTGTCCTACGACCCCGTCAAGGCCCCCAACGACGTCGACGCCGCACTGGGGATCGTGAATGGGCTCGGAATCATTGCCTTCGCTTTCAGGGGGCACAATGTTGTACTGGAGATTCAGGTAAGTCAAGAAAATATCTACTACTATCTTTTCATCCATTCACAGTACAAAGATAGCAGCAGCACTCCATCGCTACTGTCCACTGAAATGTTGGAAAAGAAAAAGGAAAGGTCACTGAGTAGTGTGTTTGCTTTGCAGGGCACCATGCCGTCGACTCTGAAACATCCTTCTCATGTGCCCATGTGGAAGGGCGTCAAGGTAGCCTACGCCATCGTTGCGCTCTGCTTCTACCCACTCGCCATCGGTGGCTTCTGGGCTTACGGAAACCAGGTACACTCCTCTACTTGCTACACATGACCTTTTTTGACTGATCTCTCGAGAGTGTTTCGTAACGTCTGTGCCACCACCGGTCGTTGCGCGCAGATCCCTCCGAACGGCATCCTGAGCGCCCTGTACAAGTTCCACAGCCGCGACGTGTCCCGGCTGGTGCTGGGCATCACCACGCTGCTGGTGATCGTCAACTGCCTGACCACGTTCCAGATCTACGCCATGCCCGTGTACGACAACATGGAGGCCGGGTACGTGCACAGGAAGAACCGGCCGTGCCCCTGGTGGCTGCGCTCGGGCTTCCGCGCCTTCTTCGGCGCCGTCAACCTCCTCATCGCCGTCGCGCTGCCGTTCCTGTCGGAGCTCGCCGGCCTCCTGGGGGGGATCTCGCTGCCGGTCACGCTGGCGTACCCGTGCTTCATGTGGGTGGCGATCAAGAAGCCGCGGAAAGGCACGGCGACGTGGAACGTCAACTGGGCCCTGGGGATCCTAGGGATGAGCATAAGCTTCGTGCTCATAGTCGGGAACCTGTGGGGTCTCGTGGAGAAAGGCTTGCGTGTGAAGTTCTTCAAGCCTGCGGATTTCCAGTGAGCTTGTGCAAATTGTCAAACACTTCGGGGGTCTTGATTCGTAATGAGAAATATGACGTTTGATGTTGTGTATCTTGACAATTTTCAAGAAGCAAAGTTGAACTAAGGCTAGTGAGCTGCTAACTAGACAGATTGCCCTTACAATTTGGGCGTCTAGTTTTACTTTTGTGTTTATATATTTGACAGCTGCGAATGTTTGATGGAACTTCATCGGATAGAGGATGTGTTCCGTTGAGCTGTGGCCGTGAAAAAAACAGTTGCGAGTTATGAGCTGTGGAAAAGGTGCGGTAGGTTTTGAACCATGAAAAAGCTGAAAGCTGTTTGGTGGAACAACCGTGGCTTATGAGAAAAACTACTTTTAGCTCTCTCACGTACAAACAGACCCCGCGTGTCATCCACACCCCTCACTCAACTCTCTTCCTCTCTCACTAATGAGCGGGCCCCGCTCATCCTCCCAAGTGCACGGCGGAGAAGGCCTGAGGCAGAGCTCACGAGGTGCAGTGGCTCCCGCGGTGGGTTCGCAGGGCGGCCGTGGCTCTCCAGCGGGGTCGTGGGCAGGCGGTGGCTCGCGCGTAGCAGGGTTGTGACCCCGCGGCGGAGCGCTGGCGGTGGCAGGAGGGAAGCGGCACGGGAGGGCAGTGGCGCTCATGCCCGCGGTGGTGGAGGCTTGCGCCCGGTGGGGTTGCGGCCCTGCGGCAGAGCGCGGGCGGTGGCAGGAGGGAAGCGACGGGGGAGGGCAGCGACACAGCTTGTGCCCGCGTCGGCAGAGGCTCGCGTGCGGCGGGGTTGTGGCCCCACGGTGGAGCGCCGGAGGCGGCGGGAGGGCAGCGATGTGGAAGGGCAGCGGCGGCGGGAGGGCAGTGGCGCTCGCGCATGCCTGACGGTGGCGGAGCGTACGAGGGAGGGGAATCGGGAGAAAAACCATCCGGTACCAATGTAATGAGTGGCAGTAGGTAATTCCTTCAAAGTTTCCACAATCACAGCCACGAAAAGCATCTCAAGATCTACTTTCAATTTTAAATAGAGATAAATCTGCTTTTGGAGGTCGCTTCCGATCACAGCCAAGATTTTTGGTTGGTTTTTGCTTTCTTTGAAAACCACAGCCAGTTGGTAGCCCAACAAAGGGGACCTAGAGCCTCATATAGTTACAGCATAAACTACTAACCAATAAATCGCAAAAGGAATTGTCTAATTAATAATAATTTATTAATTTTCTTTTAAATTTCAATCAGTTTTCTTGGCCAATAGAAGGATGACACTGAGAAGTAATCTAACACACATACTAGAAAAATGGAATAAGTCTATTTACCCCCTGGACTATTAAGGTCCATCTACTTAACCCTATCACCTATAAAACCGGGTATTCTACATCCTAAATAATCCAAAACCATCTAAATAACTCCCTAGAGTCGTTTTGAAGGCGGTTTTGCCTACGGGACATTCATTTGGATAGTGACGTGACAAGGATACATTTTGAAATCTACTTCACCCTCTAAACTATTGATCTTCGTCTACATAATCGCCTCAACTATATAACCGTACACTAGGCTCCTCAAATGTATCCAGCACCATCTAAAACTCTAAATTATCTGCTGCACATAGAAAATGGCTTGGCACGGCCTCATCTCTCTATCATACATACAAGCATGTTCTACTAGTCATCTCTTGGCCATTTTAGCTCATTGGCGAAGTATGATAAGGACTCAAAATGGAGGTCAAGTTGATATCAAGTTGTCACATAGCTAAGAATAATGTAGAGATGACTAGTAGCAGGATATACTTGTGTGTGAGAGATAAATAGAGAGATATGCTAGTGCCAAGTCATCTTCCATGTGCAACAAATGATTTAGATCTTACTGAAAACTTTAAGGGGCCGGATATATGATTATATGATTATATAGTTGAGGGGGTTATGCAGACAAATATCAATAGTTTAGGGGTGAAGTAAATTTTCAAAATGCGTCCTCAACGCATCACTGTCCACATGTAATGCCAAGTAGGCAAAACTGCCTCTAAAACCACTCTAGGGGGTCATTTAAACGGGTTTCAATAGTTCATGGGATAGAAAACTTGGTTTGTAGGTGAGGGGTTTAAGTAGACGAACCATGATAGATTAGAGGTAAAGTAAACTTATTCCCTAGAAAAATCGATTGATTCTTTTCTGCATTTCATTCACCTTTTATTAAGACCCTGGCAGCAAGTCAAAATTCAACTGAAATGTACTCAAGTCTTGGTTAGTTTGTTCACATATGCCAAACACCAAAAAAGATGACTAAAATTTTGTGGCACTGCCAAAAAAAATCATATATTCATTCTGTATAAGATAAAAAGGTAGCCTCAAAAAGTGCAATCCAATTCTTTAGGCCAGTATATTCTACAATGAAATTAATGACTTCTTGGAAAAAGTTTCCAGCACCACTAAAAGCCTAATGAGATATTTGTAGTCCGTCGGTTCAGGAAATGGCTGGCAGCTAAACCTACTTGAAGTGTGTATTGCGCGTTACGATCGGATGTGGCCTAGCACACAATGACTCAAGATTTATACTGGTTCAGGCAATTATGTTCTACGTCCAGTCGGGGTCAGTCAGATGTATTGCTTGAGCCCAGGTGCTCGTGAAAGTTGGGGAGTTACAAGATTTCGAGTGGAAGTTGCGAGATTTGAGAGTCTATGGTCCTTTTGTGTCCTAGACGGAGGGCCCTCCCTTTTATAGTCCAAGGGGGGGGGGGGTCTTCTTTACAGGGAATTAAGGGTGTAAGGACAGAAAGAGAGAACTCCCGACCCCGCCGGTCGGGGTCGTCAACTTTGTCAGTCGGATCTGTCCATCCCGTCAGTCGGAGTCTTCCGGTGACCACCGTCTAAGTCCTGCGTCGTGGGACGAGCGTCTGGTCTTATCTCTGCGCGTCATGCTCCATCGGTCGGAGGTCGTGGAGATGTCGATAGGTACGGTATGACTGTCACTCCCGTCCCTAGCGCCACTCCCGGTCACTTCGTCGTGACGGGAGTGTGCCGGCCGTATCATGATGACGTTACACCCTGTCCCTTCATGAGGACGGGGCAGGTAAAATAGTGGCGGCCTGTTGCCACAGCAGAGGGGACTGTGATCCCGTGGAGGGAGTGGTTGGCTGTGTACGACAAGTTGACCCCGAGGCTCATCCTTATCCTCCGCACCTACTCCTGGGGCCCGTTGGTACGCCATGCCTGGCCTCCCGACCAGCCTGCCGATTGAGGAGGTGGGCACGTGCAATGCGGAGCCTAGTTGGAGTCGGAGCCATGGTACGGACTTGGTCTCTGATCGCTTCCCAGGTCAGGGACATGGGCTAGGCTTGCCCCGACCGACTTGTCGGTCGGGATAATGGGCCTGGGCTGCTCGGACGAAGTTGCCGCCTACGAGAAAGGGCGCTCGTCCAAGCACGGCCTCGGGCTGGTCAGCGAGAAGTGGGCCAGCTGGGAACCTCGGGTCCCTAGACCCGTCAGAAGCCCCCGAGAAAGGTTGGGATGACCCGAATCGCTGCCTGAACAGATCGAACCTGCTGGGGCTCATCTGCGTTTTCTCCCTGGCTCTATTTGATGTGAGGCGGCCTCGAGTCCTTCGCGGACCAGTGTTTGAACCTCAGTCGGTTGGGTTCCCGAGTCAGGATCCATTAGCACGCTTTTATCGTCTGTACACTTTTATCGAGTAATTAAATACGATTATTGACTAGGGATGTGGCGCGTTGAGGCTTATCTGGGAAGTTGGAGCGCCGCCCCGACTACGCTGGTCCCTAGTCGGGGGGATCTTCTGGTTGACCCTGCATCGCAGCCCCTCCCGTCCACGTCGTTGGCCAACATGGACGGAGTGCCGTAGTAAAAGCATTTGTCATGCAGTTAGCTTTCGTTTCTAGAGCAGTTTGTGCGGGGGTCTTGAAGGGTGCCCGAGTGAACAATCTAAGTGCTTGTAATCACTTTTGTTTTATGATTTTCGGGGAAGCTGGTCCCGCCCGTGTCCCTTTGTTTCCTGAGTGATTTCTGCCTTCGCACTGTCCCTTTCGAACCTGCTCGTTAACCGTAAGTTGCAGTGTGTAGCCGGGGACTGGCCCGAGTGGCGTCAGCTGCTATTTCATCGTAGGATATGACTAGGGTTCGGTAGGTCAGGTGGCTCAACAAAAATCACTTAGGTTGCGATGGGAAAACGAGTCGCCCTTTCGCTCGGGCGAAAAATGTTGCCTTTTTGTGCGTGATTTGCAAAAGGAAAGAGGGGGTAGCAGTGCACGTGGCGGTGTACCTCCATGGGGCCCCCAAGCGACCCGGGACGAAAGTGTTCAGGCTGGGGTGCCGTAGGAGTTGGCTCTTGGAATGAAAGCACACGAAGGGACTAAATTTAGGGGAAGAAAAGATGAAACCGTTCGATGTTCCAAGGGTTGGAGAGTATATGTTGCCATTGCTATCCTTTAGTCGGCCGCCGTGACCGTGTTGGGGTTGGGGCAACATCGGTCCTTCTTCTTTCTCTTCTCCTACCTTGAGGAAGGGCCCTCATCCTGGTCCTCCTGCTTGGCCTTGCCCATGGTCCGACCGTTGGTGAAGACCGCCCCGACCGCCTCCTCACCGAAGGCGTGGTTCGTGGCGATGTCCAGGAGCTCGTGGATGGTGCTCGGTAGCTGAGTTTATGAACGAGGGACTTGCAGGTGGTCCCAGAGAGGAACGCCCTGATGACGTTTGCGTCGACAATGTCAGGGAGAGAATTGCATTGCTTGGAGAACCGGCGGATGTAGTCTCGAAGGGACTAGCCAGGCTCCTGCTTGCAGCTCTTGGGGTCCCAGGAGTTTTTGACGTGCACGTACATCCCCTGGAAGTTCCCAACATAGACCTGCTTGAGCTCTGCCCAGCTACGGATGTTGTTGGGCGGCAAGAATTCGAGCCACGCTCGAACGTACTCCCCGACACAAATGGGGAGATACTGGATGATGAAAAACTCATCATTCGCTCCTCCGACCCGATAAGCGAGCCGGAAGTCTTTCAGCCATACAATAGGGTTCGTCTCCTCGGTGTATTTGGTGATGTTGGTGGCTGGTCGGAAGCGCGGTGGAAACGGCGCTTTTTGGATGCGACGAACGAAGGCCCATAGACTCGGATTGTCTGAGCTGGGGCTCCGGTCGTTGTCCTGATAGCACGGTCGGCCACCTCACCTGGGGGCCTCCTCGTACTGCCCCTCGGGTTGGTGGGAATCAGCCACGTCCGCTGCCGCCCGGTCGACATCGGCGTTGTGGCGTGCTAGCTGCCGCGAGTGAATGATGCTGCGCGCGTCGTAGTTGGGCCCGAGCCGGCCACGCACTAGGGGCGCTGCAAGGTGGGCGTCGGATTGGGGCGAGGCGTAGCCGCGGCGTCACGGCCCACCTGGGGTGGACGCCTGTCACGCCCTAAAAATTTCCAAGTCAATTACGCTCTAAAACATGTTTGTTCAAAACCTTTTCGTCGCCGAAGACCGCTCAACCCGAAACCCTGATCCCCGAGCCGACACCGAATCCGGCCGCGGTCCCACTCCTCGTTCTCCTCGCGCAGCGTGCGAATGACGCGCGCGCGTGGCCGACCGGCCGCGGTCGCCGCCGCGATCGGCGCCGACGCGCCCCCCCCTCTCTCTCTCTCTCCTTCTTCTTTTTCTTTTCTTCTCTCCCATTTCTTTTCTTTTCTTTTTTCCCCAATCTCTCTTTCTCCCTCTTTCTTTCTTTTCCTTTCTTCCCTTTTTCTTCCCTTCTTTCTTCTTTCCCCCTCCTCTCTTCTCTCTTTCCCTCCCCTGCCGCGTGCCCGAGCGCCGCCTGGGCCGTGCGCCTGCTCTGCCCCGGCCGTGCCACAACGCACGCGCACGCGCAACGCGTGGCCGTGCGCCGCGCCGTGCCGCCCGTCGCCCGCGCCACGCCCCTGGCCCGCGCCACGCCACGCCGAGCGCGCGCCCGGACCCGCGACGCCCGCCGCTGCCGCGTCCCGCCCCGCCGCGCGCGCCGTCGTTCCCCACCCTGTGCCACACCGCGCCCAGCCACTGCTCCCACGAGCGTACGCCGCCCCGCCCTGGCCCGCGCCTCGCCACGCCGCGCGCGCACGCGCGCGCCCGTCCCCGCGCATGCCGTGCCGTCCGCCGCTGGCTCTCCGCCCTCGCCGTTCGCGCCGCACATCGCCCGCCCCACGTGCCCGCACGCGTGCCGAGCTGTCGCGTCGCTCCGGCTTTGCCGGCCGCGCCGCCGCTCCACGTCACAGACGCCATTAAGGCGCCCCGCGCCGCTCGCCGGCTTCCTCACCGCCCCACCGCCTTTGGCCGCCTATAAAAGGACCCTCACCCTGCCTCCGAGCTCGGCACCCGCACACGGCCTCTTCCCCAAGCCCGAAGCGCCGCCGCCGCACACCGCTCGGCCGCCGTCCGCTGCCCGCCGTCGCCCGGCCTCCTCACACCGCCCCGGCCCGAGGTGAGGCCGGGAATCAGGCCCCCTCCTCTCCCCCTCCCTTTTCCCCCTAATCCCGAGCCGCCGTCGAGCCCTGGCCGCCGGAATCGGCCGGCGCAGGGGCTCCTCCCCCCCTTCCTCTGTTTCTCGTGGAGAGGGGAAGAAGAAAGGGCTTTTTGCCCAAAAGCCCCCCCTTCCCTGTATTTCTCCAAAAGGCCCCCCCTTCCTCTCTAAACACCCCCTATTCACTCCCTTTCACAAAAGAAGCCTCGCTCTTTCCATTATTTCAAACCGAACCCTCCATTACGTAAACCTAGATACACTCGACACCTGTTAGCATGACCTGAATATTTCTAGGGTTCGCAAAAAGGTCCTTACTCCCTCCGGAAAATTGCGAATGAGCCCCTGGACCCCTGTTTAGCCCCTGAAACCCCCTTTGCCTCGTCATTTTATGCGCCAAACGGTCTCCGATCGACCCGAAACTTTACCACGCCCTTTCTAGTATAGTTCCAACCATGTCATTACGAAACCAGCCAAAAATATTAACCCTATCTCCGTAACTAAATTATTTCCGATACAAGCTCAACGATAAAAGCTTTTAGTTCTTTCGATTGATTGTGTGCTTGTTTGTTTGCGCCGTAGGACCCGGAGTGAACGAGGAAGGTCCCAACTGTGACCAAGCGAACGAGGACCAGTTCTGCGACCCCGAACCCGAGGGACAGTGCTTCGATCAGGACCTCCCGCAAGGATTTGATAATGGCAAGTTCAATCCCGCCCTTTGATGCATGTTTCTGTCCTAGTTTTTATAAACACAACCCAGTGGCCTGTTTTATAAAATTGCATGGTTTTGCTTGCTGAAAATATGGTAGGATAGCCACCCTTGTTTGTGATAACCATACCCTGACCACCTGGTTTTACAAAGAAATGTGTGCGTGTGGGAAGGGATAAAATGTGGTTTTGAAAGATGAATCAGACGGGATGGATGGCATTTCTGTGTGAATTGCCGTTGGTGTGCTCGTACCTGTGTGGTTGAGCGAGGAAGGGAGATATCCATCTTGTCACCCCTAAGGACCGAGTTGATGTGTCATCTCACCTAGCTTCCTGTCGTGCAAACCACTTGACCGTTGTATGGGCAACGGCTTAGCATAAATCCCACTAGTTAGTCTGGTAGCCATCAGGAGAGCTGAGAGCAACGGGTGATCAAGGAGTAGGGATAAGCTCTGTGTGACTTATGCCCCGGTTAAACCTCGGAGATAGGTTGAATGACCCCTTGATGGATCCCGTGGTGGCTAGTCAGGTCTAGCTAAGGTGGGTAATGGCTTTGCTGGGATCTGCACTGACACTAAGGTGATCGTGCTGTGGTACCCCACCTGTGGGTAAAGTTGCACACCTCTGCAGAGTTAAAATCTATTCGAATAGCCGTGCCCACGGTATTGGGCAAGTTATGGTGTGGTCACATAATTAGTGTTTCTCTCTGGGACTGGTTGGACTGGTGTGGGTTGTTTGGGAAGCGTCCGGCAGTTGTGCCGTGTGCTACGGCGGACGGGGAGTCCGGTAGCAGTTTAAAATTTGGATCCTGTGTGGATCAACACCATGTGCTCCTTGATGCTTAACAACTTGTTTTGGAAAATTGTTTTAAACGAACCCTTGCACATAACCGAGTTTTCCGTAAATGAACCCTAACCTTATCCTTGGACTGTCCTGTGCATTGATTTCTGATATACCCCCCCCCCCCGTGAGTGTGATTGGACTTGCTGAGTACGTTTGTACTCACCCCATTCTTACTTCTTACAGCAGAAGATCCAGACTACATCCCCGAAGACGTCGAGTAGGGTTTCGTCCTGCACCCAGTCTTGCCTGTGGCCAGGGCCACCGCCGGAGTTCCGCATGGCGCAAGACTCTGATGACCCTCTTTTCGTAGCCAGTGTAGTAGTGTGGGTTTTAGTTGTAATCCTCGCGATAGTGGCGCTTCACTGCCCATTACCGCGTAGAGTTGTACGGTGATGTACCATCTGATGTAATAAAAGTGTTATCAGCCTCCTGGGACTGATAGAGCAACACTTTTAAGTCTTCCTTGATGGGGGGACGCTTCAACGCCCTTGCTGCTGGTGGACTGAGGGGTTTGGCTGCTGCGAGGCCGCTCCCCCAACCGGGCAGGAGACCTCGTGCCGGTGGCATGACACGGAGCTTTCCGCCCGCTGTACGATGGCACGCTCCACCAACATCCGGATGTTGCGGTGGATCTCCTGATGTTGAGGGTCCGCAGGCTCGGACAGATTGCGCAGGAACATCGCTGCGGCGGCGATGTTCTGCCCAGCCCACGCAAACTGTGGGGGGCTGTTGGCATCTGCGATGATGGTCTCTTGGACTTGATAGGCACGTGCTCGCGCCCCGCCCGCAGCGTTATGAGCATTCGGCTCGGAGTTGCACCGAGGGTGCACCGACGTGGGTGGCGGCTGGCGTTGGCGCCGCTAGTGTAGGTTCTCTCCGTGCACCTAAACATTGGCCAAGGCCTGCGCATGCGGGTCTGGCGGGGTGTGCGTGTCCTCGGTCTCCTCCGGGACCGCCATTTGCCCTGGCGCATCCGCCATGGTGCATTCTCGTAGCGCGGGACAACTAAGGGTCGACACGTCGCCGATGTTGTAACCCTCGCTCAGGAGGTCGTCATTGGAGAAGAGATCATGGAACGAGGCAGGGCCGTCTCTCGTCATGCCCACAATCACAGTCGCGAGCGGCATAGCGGCATGACCTTGCGGAGCCCCCTGGCATACGCGCCCGCGGTGTTCGCGAGGCTGAACGGGAACTGACCGCGCGGCGGGTACGGCAGGGTCCCTCCGGAGAGTTGGCAAAAAACGTTGCTTAGCGAGAACAGGAGGAGGTCCACGTCGCTCGCTGAGGGATTGGCACTGAGCATGAGCTCGATGCATCACGTAAGCACCTCGGTGTTGAGGTCAGCCAGCGGGCCGGTCGAGGAAGTGTCTCCCTCGAGCGACATCAGAGGAGCGGCCTCCTCACGGAGGCGGAGCGTGCCGAGACGATCGGTGACGAAGTCCAGGCTTCCGAAGCGGAAGGCCTAGAAGGGCACGAAGACCGGGGGTTCCCACAGCTCAATGCGCTGGGCCGCGGGAAACTCCAGCGAGCCGAAGCGAATCATATCGCCTAGTTTCATGAGGCTGGAGGCATTAGAGACAGAGGACATCCGATCGCGGGGACGGTGGACGCATGATGTCCTTCCCACGGACGGCACCAAACTATCCGTTCCGGAAATGGGCCAGGCTTGCCCTGACCGACTTGTCGGTCAGGATAATGGGCCTGGGCCACTTGGACGGAGCTGCCGCCTACGAGGAAGGGCGCTCATCCAGTCATGGTCTCGGGCTGGTCAGCGAGAAGTAGGCCCGCTAGGGACCCAGGTCCCTGGACCAGTCTAACAAACGCAACTTCGAAACGTAGGCAACGCATACCAAAAAATGCACAAAGTAGTACTTTTTTTTAGTCAGAAAATGTACAGAAAGCCGCAATTATTTTCACAATTAAAAAAGGCACAAAGTTGTTTCACTTCTTTATTCACAAAATGGTACTCCATTAAGGCATACACAAACTGGTACTTAGTAAGGAGTGGCTGTGTTACAGCTTCAAGCCTTCAAGTGCTTCTTCTCAAATTCAGAAGTTCAAAATATATCACAAGGTTGAACAAGTGTACAGCTACATGGTGCACCAGTGCCGCATACATACATGCCATGCAAATTAACATAGCTTTGGCTAATGAGTAACAAAAGAGGGCCCTTTTTCTCTTCAGACATGACCTTCATGAGAGCACAATGTCGGAGGATCGGTGCAAAGCTAGGCAAGTTTCATTAACCAATCATTTGCCTAGCTAGTATTTCCTGGCAAATGCAATACGCACGCATGAATTTAGCAAATCTAGCTACTAGCGGCCGGTCTATCTTGCTACCACAGACCACAGCCCGAAATTACCCCGTTCCACATCGACCAAGCTCTAGAGACAAACACTGAAGGGCTGAGAGCAGAACGGAGAACAGCAGATCCCCTCTCGCAGAGCTACCCGTTCACAACAATCCCGTCAAATTTTTAACACAGGCAAGACCGGGTTAGGGCTAGGAGAAAAAGGTTGGGGCGTCGACAGAGTGAGACGGGGTGCTACTCACCGGCGACGATGCGACGGAAGCAGCAGGAGTCGCCGGCGGCTGGGCGTGGCGTGCGACCTCGCAAAGAGCGGAGCCGTCGAGCCGAGCCGAGGATAGAGAGAGACAGAGAGTCGGCGCGAGAGAGGAGAACTGAGGAGCGGAACGGCGGGTTCTGAGAACACGCGCCGGATGCATCGCCGCCCCGCAGGCCGTTGTTGGAATCCCCCGCTGCGATCGTTTGGATTACGGCGCAGCCCAACCGACGCCAACTAATTAAAACCATCTATAAAAAACAGAAAAAATCTTTGTCTCGCCGTATCCACGTCCCCCCCTGCCCCCTTCTTTCCCTTATAACCGAGCAATCTTTTCCCCCGTTCGTGTGCGCGGCGCCTGCGTCCTCTGCCTGCCGCTCTCCACTCTCCTCCCCTGTTCGTGACCATGGCCGGAGGGAAACCGGAAGCTCTCTTCTTTCTTCTGGTCTGCTTGCTCGTCGTCTCCGTATCGGCGGAAGGTCCCTACCGATCCTACGATTGGATGGTGACCTACGGCGACATAAATCCGCTCGGCACTCCACAGCAGGCGCGAACAATTTTTTTCTGTGAATTCAATCTGCTAAGTTGTGAAACGTCTTAAATTATTTAGCAGTTTTTTTTTCATCTGACTGTAAATTCCTCGTCGGCAGATTAGTCATTGTGTGTTTATGCATATGATTTTTGGTGTGCAGGCGATTCTTATCAACGGGCAGTTTCCGGGGCCGAAGATTGAGTGCCAGACGAATGACAACTTGATCATCAACGTCCACAACAACTTGCCGGAGCCGTTCCTGCTCTCATGGTAGAGACAGATCGATCTCCGTGCCAATGAACTAATCTGTTCTTTTGTAAAGTTTGACCGGTTTCTAAGATAAATGAGCATGATATTATTAGATGACATGATGCAGCAAACTTTTATATGGCTGCTTCAATTAGTTATACACACTGCAATGTCTGACGTGGAAGTGGAAGTTTTTTTTTACGATGCATTATGCGTGATCGATATACAAATTTAGGTGTGTTTTTTTAACGGAAATAAACAGTAGGCAGGAATTGTGATAGAGTGTTGATGGCTACGGAATGATGTCCAGATTTAATTCAATATCCGGAGATAATGGTATCCAAGCGGTTCAGATATAATATAGCATATATGTTCTAGTTTTTACATAATGTAACAGAAAGCTCTTAATATTAAGAAGTTCGTTTTTTTTGAGAAAATATTAAGAAGTTAGTTGGAGAAACATATTTGATCTGTTTTATTATGCTCGCCTTATTCATTTTTTGTGTCCATATATATAGATAATTCCGACTGTAAGGATTCATTGCATTTTGTTTTTACAAAATCTGCAGGAATGGTTTGCAGCAACGCAAGAATTCGTGGCAAGATGGCGTGTCCGGCACCAACTGCCCGATCCCACCCGGTCAGAACTTCACCTACCATATGCAGGCCAAGGACCAGATCGGCAGCTTCTTCTACTTCCCGTCGCTAGCATTCCACAAGGCCGCCGGCGGCTTCGGCGCCATCCACATCCGCACCCGCCCGCTGATCCCTGTCCCGTTCCCCCCGCCGGCCGACGAGTACACGCTGCTCATCGGCGATTGGTACACCATGAACCACAAGGTAAGACACGACATGCCATGATGGCTCGTGTGGAATTACCATGGTGTTATTACCATTTAGCGCCCGAGTGATTCTTGTTATTTCTGTTAATTTATTAGGATCTGCGAGGTAGGCTGGATAGTGGGAGGGAACTGCCTTTCCCTGACGGCATCCTCATCAACGGCAAGAGGAGCCCTGACGGTGCCGATTTCACCGTTGAGCAAGGTGATGACTGGCTGTCTGGCATGTAAATTCCAATCACATTTGTATGCTCTGTTTGATCGAAGTCTAGCTGCCAAAAGCATCCGAGAAAAGAGTGCAGCCCCTCACTTGGGTTTTGCTTCCCTTGCCCGTGCAGGAAAGACGTACAGGCTGCGCATTTCCAACGTCGGCCTGCAGAACACGCTCAACCTCATGATGCAAGACCACAGCATGACGCTGGTCGAGGTGGAGGGCACCCACACGGTGCAGAACTCCTACGCCTCCCTCGACGTCCACGTCGGCCAGTCGCTCTCCGTGCTGTTCGACGCCGACCGCCCCGCCAGGGACTACCATGTCGTCGTCTCCACCCGCTTCACGAACACCACCCTCCGCTCGACTGCCGTCGTCCGCTACGCCGGCTCGAGCGGCCGTGCTTTCGGGTCGCTGCCCCTGCCCGCCGGGCCCGGCGACGTCGAGTTCTCTCTCAACCAAGCTCGCTCCATCAGGTTCGTCACACGGTAACTCATCTTCTCGGTCGTCGATCCATATCTGAATTCTGAACTAGCGATTTGTTGTCGTGACCAGGACGAACCTGACGGCGAGCGGGCCGAGGCCCAACCCGCAGGGCTCGTACCACTACGGCTCCATCAACGTGACCCGCACCATCCGACTGGCCAGCAGCTCGCCGAGCTTGTTGGCCGGCGGCGAGCGGAGGTACGCGGTGAACGGGGTCTCGTTCGTGGAGGCCGACACGCCGCTCAAGCTGGCGGACTACTACAACATCAGCGGCGTGTTCCGGCTCGGCGGCATCCCGGACGCGCCGCCGCCGGCCGCCGCCGGCGCCGCGGAGGAGGTGCGGAGCGAGACGGCCGTCATGGACTTGGACCACCGCTCCTTCGTCGAGGTCGTGCTCGAGAACGGCGAGGACGGCGTCCAGAGCTGGCACCTCGACGGCCACAGCGTCTTCGTCGTCGGGTACGCGCACACGAACAAGATCATCAGCTTGCTCCGATCATCTGCTTCTGATCTTGTTCTGCCTGACGATTCTTGTAGACTGGACCTGGGGACATGGAGCGAGGAGAGCAGGGATAGCTACAACCTCGTGGACGCCATCTCGCGGTGCACCGTGCAAGTAGGACATTCTCTCTCTCTCTCTCTCTCTCTCTCTCTCTCTCTCTCTGTGTGTGTGTGTGTGTGTGTGTGGCAACAGGATGTGAAACTGTTGTTGCTCTGTGCAGGTGTACCCTAGGGGGTGGACGGCTGTTCTGATCGCGCTGGACAACGTGGGGATGTGGAACATGAGGTCGGAGGTGTGGGGGCGCCGGTACCTGGGCCAGCAGTTCTACCTCCGGGTGTACACGCCGACGCACTCGCTGCGCGACGAGCTCCCCATCCCCGACAACGCGCTCCTCTGTGGCCGCGCCGCCGCCAACACCAGCCGCCGCCTCCCCGTCCCGCCGGCGCTGCTAAGCAGGTAGCTGAGGGTTAGCAACAGCGCCGACCCATACGTGGTTGTCTAGAGACTAGAGTCAAGGTGGAACCCCACCGTCCGGGGAAGGGTTAATCCGATGTTCGTTCTCGTATTTTTTATCGAATACTAGGAGAGCTGCGCATCTTTGTATTAAGAAGAAAAAATAGAGTTTGAAATACAACGCGAGATAAACTCGCCGACACCCAGATCACTGTAGCGCTATATTACACGCCTGAGGCGACCAAAGGAGCACACACTAGGAAGGCAAAGAGATATCCTATGAAACAAACAAACAACCAAGCTTCTGCGCGCCGGCTTCAATCCAACAGGTCCCTTCCTGCCCAATCACGCGCAAAACTAAATCAACGCCAGCTGCCGCACCTCTGAAAACCCGGGCATTCCTTTCCTTCCAAATGTGCCAGGCAATCAGAGCGAACAGGGGGTCGAACCCCTTCCTCTTGCAAGTTGGGAGCTGCTGTCGTAGGTGTAGCCACCAATCCGAGGACGACATGCCCTGCTCCGGGAAAATTGCCGCGAAACCCAAGTGCTTCAGAATTTCCCACCACACCTGTAGAGAGAAAGAGAATTGGAAGAGCATGTGTTACGCTGGTTTCATCGGCTTGATCGCAGAGATTGCAAACGGTATCAGCTTGCAGCCCATGTCGCAACCTTCTGTCAGCAGTCCATAACCGCCGATGGAAGGCAGGCCAAAGGAAGAATTTGACTTTCAGAGGAGCCCAACAATTCCATATGAGCTTCGCGCCATTTAGCTTGGTAGAACCAACGTGCAGAGCCCGATAAGCTGACCTTGCAGAGTAGTTACCATCAGCTGTCCAACGCCAACGGAATGTATCACTAATGCCTGGTTGTAACTGCACATCAGCAAGGCGTTCCCCCAGACGATTCAGCTCCACAAGTGCCGCAGTGCCAGGCACGCCTGTGACGTCTCTTGTCCAGCGATCATCAGTGAGCGCTGGAGCCACTGTGCGGGACTTCGTGAACCTAGGAGGCACAAGGGCCAGCAAGCTGGGGGCGAAGCACTCGATGGATTTCTCATCCAGCCAGCTGTCAGCCCAGAAGTGAATTGAAGCGCCATCACCGAGCACCGCTAGCACGGAAGCTCGGAAGAAAGCCTCAACGTCAGGCTCCACCTGGATCTCAAGCGCCGACCAAGCTCTGTCCCGATTAGTCAACTGCAGCCAAAGCCACCTTGATTGAAGAGCAATACCTGCTAACTTGAGATCAACAATCCCCAAGCCTCCAACATCAGTCGGGCGGCAGGCAGCAGTCCATGCGACGGCAAATCGCATCGATCTCCTGGGTGGCCCAAGGCGGCAAGTTGTTCGCCATCAGCATGTAAATAGGAACTGCGTATGCTACTGACTTCACCACCACAAGCCGACCACTTCTGTTCATCAGTGGCCCATGCCACGGAGGCAACTTGACAGCAACCTTCTCGATCACCGGTCGAATGTGGGCCTTCGGAATTTTCTTGACTGACAACGGCAGACCCAAGTATTTAATAGGGAATTCAGCAACTGGGCAGGGGAACTAACGTTGGAAGTCAGCCATGAGATCACCTGGATCGAAGATTGCCGTGACAGAACATTTCTGCAAATTGGTGCACAGGCCTGATGCATGACCAAAAATGCTGAGCAACCTGGCGACCGCATACCCCTCCCTCCGCGTAGGAGCAGTGAACAAGATCACATCATCCGCATAGAAACTGCAGCGATGTTGCACCTCTTGTCGGCCGGGGCTCTCCAGGATTCCACAATCAGCAGCATGCTTGAAGATCCGGTCCAGAATATCCATAGCAATGATGAACAGCAAGGGAGAGAGTGGATGCGTTCTCGTGTGGTACCGGTGAGTTGAGGTTCAACGGTCTTGTTGGATCTTACTGTTAAATGGATGCCGTTGATAAACATTTTATAGTCTAAGAGAAGGTTTCAATGCAAACTCAAATTCAATTCTATTTATTAGTTCTGGTGGTACACGTCAATTCAATCACGTAGATATTTTTTATAAAAATCCAAGGATAATTTATCACCATAATTAAAATTCTCAACAAAAATATGCCAAAACTAAACAAATATATTCCTAATAAAATGTATAAACCTTTAATTATATTTTTATAAGGTATTTTCTTTTCTCCTGAACTCATGTTCGAGAGAGATACGCTATAAAATATGATGATGAAGGAAACATAAATGATAGCTCTTGATCCACACCGCGCCATTAAAATAAAAATTTATAATGGGCTGACTAAATCAAAATTAAGCATCCATTTATTTTGAACTAAAAAATTACAAATACTGGCACAAAAACTTGGTACCCGCGATAATAGCGCGGGACACCTCGCTAGTTTTATGGTCTAAGAGAATGCTATATATTATTCGATAGTATGATGATTACTGTTAAAGACCCAAAAACCAAATCAAACTACATTGCTCTAGATGATTTTTGTTTATCGAATACGCAAGAGAGTTGTATATCTTTTCATTAGTAGAAAAGAGACGGCGAGGCGTCTATAGATCGACAACGGCAACAGTGCCTTGCTACTAAGCGAACTACTCGCAGACGAGACAACCTAGTTTTTTCGCCCCCCATCGATTCAGAGTTCACCTTGCTGCCGGATGATGGAAACACTCGGCTACGCCTGGGTGGAAACAATCTGCTCGAGATGATTTGAATACCCTTTCCTCTTTTTTATTTTTTATTTGAGGGCACCGTTTCCTCCTTGAGCTCGCCAAGATTCAACCGCCGCTGATTGTTTATGGCTCAGCTGTCGCCCAACATTCCCGAAAGCAGTCACATCCCCAACTACTATGTGCCTCCAACAGAAGAGGGATTCCAGCGTATGTCTCCTCAACATGTCGTCAGAGCCACGCTCAAAGCGAGCGGCCAAAAATCCTTCCCCGTCGTCTCGGCTCTGCGCTGATGCATTCGATTCTCCACACCGCCAGCCTGCGGCGACGTCGCGCGCGTCGCGGTTCCGAGCTCGTGCTCCCGCTCTCCACCACGAGGCACCAGCTTGCAACCGGGGACGGACTGAAAACCCAACCCTGAATTTTTCGGACCCACATGCGAAGGCATTACTACTTGTGTTGCCTGTGCCACTCCCCCACCAACGGCAAGTCGTACGCCCTTGCAGAGCTGGGTGTTTTTAATTGTCGGTGTGATCGACGACGAACACGATGCCGGGGTTAGCCGTTTGTGCACTACAGAACAAGCAGCATATCCTTTGGATTATTTACTGGGGGCGAGGGGTTCAAAGATAGCACACGCTGTATACCATTAGGAAATCCTATCATTTTCTTCAAGTCGCGTGGCTATATAAACATGACTCGCGCGGCTTGTTGATCACCGGTGGCAGCATCGCGGCGAGGTAGCGGCCGGGAGCTCGATCGGAGACGCGCGCGCAAATGGCGAGCCGCGGCAGGGCGTTCGCGGCCGGCGCGCTGTTCCTGCTGCTCGAGCTCGCGCTGCAGGGCGCCGCGGAGTCGCCGCTCGTGCCGGCGATGTTCGTGTTCGGGGACTCCCTGGTGGACGTCGGCAACAACAACCACCTGGCCAGGTGCAACGCCAGCTGCAGGGCCGACTATCCGCGCTACGGCGTCGACCACCCCTGCCACTCGCCGACGGGGCGCTTCAGCAACGGCTACAACTTGGCAGACCAACTAGGTAGGTATACATGTGGTATAGATGCACAAACCATTTACTAATAACCGGGGAAATGTGACTGACCAAATTGGCATTGGTTGCTTGCTGGTCGACGAACACAGCCCAGCTGCTCGGCTTTCCCGAGAGCCCGCCGCCTCTCCTCTCCCTGCTCAAGGCGCGCCTCGTTCCGCAGATGAGCTCGGGCGGCATCAACTTCGCGTCGGGAGGGGCGGGGCTCCTCGACAGGACCGGTCCCAGAGTGGTAGATAGATGCACACATACTTCCATTCTTTATGCTTTGGTGATCGTTGATGCATGGAAAGGGATGTTACCAGTGATCTGCGGCCTTTGTTTTGATCTGCAGTGTGGTGGGGAGGTGCTGTCCATGACGGCGCAGGTCGGCAACTTCACGAGCCTCGCTCGACGGTGGCGACGCGAAAACCGGACAACGGCGGCCGACCTCATCTCCAGATCCTTGTTCTTCATCAGCGTCGGCAGCAACGACCTGTTCGAGCACATCGATTTCCCCTCGGCCCCGAACCGTAACGACATCCGGTTCTTGCAGGACCTCGTCGCCTCCTACACGAGCTACATCAAGGCAGAAATCTCTGAAAAACTAGCTTGCTTGTCTCTTCCCAATAATCCATCGCTCCAGTTAAACGTGAAATGAAAATGCTGCTACCGCGCCGCGCATGCAGGACCTGTACGCCGCCGGGGCGAGGAAATTCAGCGTGGTGAGCCCGTCGCTGGTGGGGTGCTGCCCGTCGCAGAGGGCGCTGGCGCACGACCCCAGCAAGGGCCCCATCGGCGTCGACAAGTTCGGCTGCCTCGGCGCGGCGAACAACCTCTCCCGGCAGCTGCACCCCATGGTGGCCGACATGCTGCAGGGCCTCAGCCTGGAGCTGCCGCGCATGAACTACTCCCTCGGCGACGCCGTCGGGATGGCCGAGTTCGTCTTCAACAGCCCAAGCACGCCGGCCTACAGTAACCGACCGAAGCCATTGTGTTGTCCTCCTATAAACCCTTGTTGGATCTCAAAAGGCTCTGATGTTTTTCCTCTTTTTTTCTTGGTAGACTTCACGGAGCTTGAGAGGGCGTGCTGCGGCAGTGGGGAATTCGGCGAGGGTGGGTGCAATGGCTCGGCTCCCCTGTGCGGGAACCGCAGCAGCTACGTGTTCTGGGACAGGTTCCACCCGACGGAGGCCGCGTCGGCGGTCACCGCTAAGGAGCTCTTCGTCGACACCGGGCTCTTCGTGCGCCCGATCAACGTGCAGCAGCTGGTGGCGCCGCAACCATAAGTACACGTACTTGGCTGTGAATTTTGCCTGATGATCATGCTTTCGTTGTCACAATTTACTGTGATGCTGATTGTAATAAGTGGCCGTGTGGAGGACTCACTGTTGTGGCAATTAGGTGATTGACAGCTGTAGAGATTGTTCCATGTCGGCGTGTTTCGTTACTGAGGATTTCTATACGTATCGATTTATTTTTCTATTCGTGTTTCGTTACTTATTGATTTGTGTTTTTTTTAGGGATACTTATTGATCTGTGTTGATTGTCAATTTGACATGCTTACACCGTTTGTACGGGCGATCGTGGCTGTATGTGTGTTGCGAATCAATGTTTGTTTTGCTCAAATTTATTAGTTTTTTTAGGGGTATGCTCAAATTTATTAGTGTGGTATACATACAGACCTCGGGCCCCATCGTAGCCCAATTACTAGCACGACCCAGACAGCCCCAGGTTAACGGACCATCTCAAACTCGCCCTCTTTGGCACCCCTCCCGTCCCAGGGCCTAGCGGCAGCCCACGAACTCTCTCGGAACTTCTAGACCCGCCGTACTCGGCCGTCCACCGGAGCTTCGCCCCGGAGCTCCGCGGCTCCGCCCCCGTCATCCAGCTGCGCCAGAAAGCCGGCAGTTCCCACTGCGATTTTCAGCACCGGAAGGGGGTGCTTATCTAGGGTTTGATTCCAAGCCTTCCTCGACAATTTTATTATCTGGACACGAAATTATGCTAGTTTTTTTTCACGGTTGCAGAATTAAAAGCCTCACCTTAAAAAATCTGAATTGGAAAAATTGGACCTGTAGATTTTTATAAAATTCACTTATCATAGGCCACGAAGCAGCGTCTGTATATCTGAAATCTTTTAATTTCTAGGCCCGCCCATGTTTCGAGACGAGTTGGTTGTGGCAGGAATGACACATAGGAAATTAGGGTGGACATTTTAGATGATGTCAATATTAATTACATCGTACAACCAAGACGTTAAGGAACTTTGATGGTCTCGACACCGTGGACTGCCGATGCAGATTTCGTGGCGAATGTAAAGCTTTGAGAATTTTGCCATATGAACATGGAATCATACTAGTTGTTTTCACTTCTGCAGAATTACAGACCTCACCCTAGAGAACCTGAATTAAAAAAAGTGAGGCCCCTGTAGATTTCCATAAAATTCACTTATCATAGTCCACAAAGCAGCATTTGTATCGTTGAAATTTTGCAACTCCGACGAAGATGTCTGAACCCACCTGTGTTTCGAGATGAGTTGGTTGTGACAGAAATAGCACATAACAGTTTAGATGACGTCAGTATCAATTACGCCGCACAACCAAGCTATTAAGAAACTTTGGTGGCTCCGACGCCCTAGACTACCAATGCAGATTTCGTGGCGAATCTAAAACCTTGAGAACTTTATCTGGACATGGGATCATGGTAGTTTTTTTCATGGCTGCAGAATTATAGGCCTCAACCTAGAAAATCTGAATTGGAAAAGTAGACCTCTGTAGATTTTCATAAAATTCACTTATCATAGGGCACAAAGCACCGTTTGTATCGCTAAAATCTTTTAATTCCGACTAAGATGTCGGGGCCCACCTGTATTTTAAGATGAGTTGATTGTGGCGGGAATGAAACATAGGAACTTAGGGTGGACAGTTAGATGATGTCAGTATTGATTACGTCGCACAACCAAGCCGTTAAGAAACTTTGGTGGCCTCGACGCCGTGGAAAGCTGATGCAGATTTTGTGGAGAATGTAAAATCTTGAGAATTTTGCCATCTATCATGACTGCAGAATTACAGGCCTCACCCTAGAGAATCTGAATTGAAAAAAAGTGGGCCTCTGTAGATTTTTATAAAATTCACTTATCATAGGCCACAAAGCAGCGTTTTTATCGTTGAAATCTTGCAATTTCGACGAAAATATCTGGACCAACCCGTGTTTCAAGATGAGTTGGTTACGGCAAAAATATCACATGGGAAATTAACGTGGATGGTTTAGAAGATGTCAGTATCAATTACATCGATCAACCAAGGCGTTATGGTACCTTGCTGGCTCCGACACCGTGAACTGCATATGCAGATTTCGTGATGAATGTAAAACCTTGAGAACTTTGACATCTGGATATGAAATTGAGCTAGTTTTTTTTCACGGTTGCAGAATTATTGGCCTCACCCTAGAGAATCTGAATTGAAAAAAGTAGGCCCCTATAGGTTTTCATAAAATTCACTTATCATAGTACACAAAATAAAGTTTGTATCGCTGAAATTTTGTAATTCCGACTAAGATGTCTGGACCCACCCGTGTTCTGAGTTGAGTTGGTTGCGGCAAAAATAGCACATAGAAATTTAGTGTGGACAGTTTAGAAGATGCCAGTATCAATTATATCGCGCAACCAAAGCGTTATGGTACCTTGCTGGCGCCGGTACCGTGGTCTGCCGATGCAGATTTCGTGGCGAATGTAAAACCTTGAAAACTTTACCATCTGAATATGGGATCATGCTAGATTTTTTTCACAGCTGCAGAATTACATGCCTCACCCTATAAAACCTGAATTGAAAAAAGTGGACCCCTGTAGATTTTCATAAAATTCACTTATCATAGGCCACAAAGCAGCATTTATATCGCTAAAATCTTGTAATTTCATCGAAGATGTCTGGACCTACCCGTGTTCCGAGACGAGTTGGTTGTGACAGGAATGGCACATAGAAAGTTAGCGTGGATAGATTTGAAGATGTTAGTATCGATTACATCATGCACCTAAAGCGTTAAGATACCTTGCTAGCCCCGACACCGTGAACTGCATATGAGGATTTCGTGGTAAATGTAAAACCTTGAGAACTTTGCAATCTAGACATGAAATTGAGCTAGTTTTTTATTACAGCTGTAGAATTACTGGCCTCACCCTAGAGAATCTGTATTGGAAAAAGTTGGCCCCTGAAGATTTTCATAAAATTCACTTATCATAGGCCACAAATCAGTGTTTATATCGCTGAAATCTTGCAATTCTGACGAAGATGTCTGGACCCACCCATGTTCCGAGATGAGTTGGTTGTGGCAGAAATGGCACATAGGAAGTTAGCATGGATGGTTTAGAAGATGTCAGTATCAACTACATTGCGCAACCAAGGCGTTAAGGTACCTTGCTGGCCTCGACATCGTGAACTGCATATGTAGATTTTGTGGTGAATGTAAATCCTTGAGAATTTTGTCATCTGGACATGGAGTTGAGCTTGTTGTTTTTTCACAGTTGCAGAATTAAAGGCCTCACCCTTAAGAACCTGAATTGGAAAAGGTGAGCCTTTGTAGATTTTCATAAAATTCACTTATCATAGGCCACAAAGCAGCGTTTGTATCGCTACAATCTTGCAATTTTGACAAAGATGTGTGGATCTATCCGTGTTCCGAGACGAGTTGGTTACGGCAGGAATGGCACATAGGAAGTTAGTATGGATAGTTTAGAAGATGTCAATGTGAATTACATCGTGCAACCAAGGCGTTAAGGTACCTTGCTGGTCTCGACACCTTGAATTGCATATGAAGATTTCGTGGTAAATGTAAAACCTTGGGAACTTTGCTATATGAACATGGGATCGTGCTAGTTTTTTTTCATGACTGCAGAATTATAGGCCTCACACTAGAGAACCTGAATTGGAAAAAGTGGGCCAATGTAGATTTTAATAAAATTCACTTATCATAGGCCATAAAATAGCTTTGTATCGCTGAAATCTTACAATTCCGATGAAGATGTCTGGATCCACCCGTGTTCCAAGACGAGTTTGTTGTGGCAGGAATGATACATAGGAAGTTAGTATGGACAGTTTAGATTTATAAATATAAATTGCATCGTGCAACCAAGGCGTTAAAGTACCTTGGTGGCCTCGACATCGTGGACTGCCGATGCAGATTTCGTGGTGAATGTAAAACCTTGAGAACTTTACCATCTGGATATGGGATCATGCTATTTTTTTTCACGACTGCAAAATTACAGGCCTCACCCTAGAGAACTTGAATTGGAAAAAAGTGGGCCCTTATAGATTTTTATAAAATTCACTTATTATAGGCCACAAAGTAGTGTTTGTATCGCTGAAAATCTTGCAATTCCGACAAAGATGTCTGCATCCACCCGTGTTTCAAGACGAGTTTGTTGCGACAGGAATGGCACATAGAAAGTTATCATGGACAGTTTACAAGATGTCACTATAAATGGCATTATCCAACCAAGGCGTTAAGGTACCTTGGTGGCCCCGACACCGTGGACTGTCGATGCAGATTTCGTGTTGAATGTAAAACCTTAAGAATTTTGCCATCTGGACATGGGATCATGCTAGTATTTTTTGTGGCCGTAGAATTATAGGCCTCATACTAGAGAACCCGAATTGGAAAAAGTGGGCCCTTGTAGATTTTCATAAAATTCACTTATCATAGGCCCCAATGTAGCGTTTGTATCGCTGAAATTTTTAAATTCCGATGAAGATGTTTTGTCCCACCCATCTTCCGAGATGAGTTGATTGCGGCAGGAATGGCACATAGAAAGTTAGCGTAGATAGTTTAAAAGATGTCAATATTAATTACATCACGCAACCAAGGCGTTAAGGTACCTTGCTGGCCCCGACACTGTGGACTGCATGTGAAGATTTTGTGGTGAATGTAAAACCTTTAGAACTTTGCTATTTGGATATGGAATTGAGCTAACTTTTTTTTTCACAACTGCAGAATTACAGGCCTCACCCTAGAGAACCTGAATTGGATAAAGTGGGCCCCTATGGATTTTCAAAAAATTCACTTATCATAGGCCACAAAGCAGCGTTTGTATCGCTGAAATCTTGCAATTCCGACGAAGATGTCAGGACCCACCCGTCTTCCGAGATGAGTTGGTTGCGGTAAGAATGGTACATAGAAAGTTAGTGTGGATAGTTTAGAAGATGTCAGTATCAATTATATCATGCAACCAAGGCGTTAAGGTACTTTGCTGGCCCGACACCGTGGACTGTCGATGAAGATTTCATGGCGAATGTAAAACCTTGAGAACTTTGCCTTCTGGACATGGGATCATGCTAGATTTTTTTACGGCTGCAGAATTACATGTCTCACTCTAGAGAACCTAAATTGAAAAAAGTGGGCCCCTATAGATTTTCATAAAATTCACTTATCATAGGCCACAATGCAGCATTTATATCGCTGAAATTTTTAAATTCCAATGAAGATGTGTGGACCCACCCGTCTTCCGAGACGAGTTGGTTGCGGCAGGAATGGAACATAGAAAGTTAGTGCGGACAGTTTAGAAGATGTCAGTATCAATTATAACATGCAACCAAGATGTTAAGGTACCTTGCTAACCCCGACACCGTGGACTGCATATGAAGATTTCATGGTGAATGTAAAATCTTGAGAACTTTGCTATCTGGATATGAAATTGAGCTAGTTTTTTTTTCACGGTTGTAGAATTGCAAGCCTCACCCCTAGAGAACCTGAATTGGAAAAAGTGGGTCCCTGTAGATTTTTATAAAATTCACTTATCGTAGGCCACAATGTAGCATTTGTATCGTTAAAATTTTGCAATTCCGACGAAGATGTCTGCACCCACCCGTCTTCCGAGATGAGTTGGTTCGGACAGGAATGGTACATAGGAAGTTAGCGTGGATAGTTTGGAAGATGTCAGTATTAATTACATCGCGCAACCAAGCCGCGAGGGGGAAGAGGAGGTGGAGGCGCGGCCTAGGCGCGCGGCACTCAGGCCATGGGTGGCCGGAGCAGGCGTGCAGCAAGGGGATGGCCGTGGGTGAGCATCGGGGATCGGCGGCGGAATCTGGCGACGCGTGGCGGCCAACGGCAGGCGCGGCAGGGGGCTTTGCGTGTGGGAGAAGGCGCGGTCGGGCCGTAGGCAGCAGTCAGTCGGGGAGGAGGCTTTGGGGCGGCGCGCCGATCAGGAATCGCGCGACGCGTGGCGCTGGCGGCCTGCCTTGGTCGGGAAAACGGAGGGAGATGGAGAGAGAAGTGAGAGAAAGAGAGAATAGCTGGGTTCAAATCATTTTTTCTCAAAATTTTCAATTGCAATTTGAAACACTTTTAATATGAAAGTTGTAGAGAATTTGAAAATCCACAAATTTTGTCTTAGTCCAAAGTTCATTTGAGCTATAATTTAAAAGTTATTTTAAATTTAAGACTATTAGGATTTGAATTCCTATTCATTTCATGTGTTTAAAAAATTGAATATGTAGAAGGCTATTTAAGTAACTTGTAAGGCACTAAAATATGAGTGTATTTTTATACTACATTTGTTATGAAACGTGGGGCATGAAAGATTATAAAAAGGAAAAAGTCTCACATACACACTTCCATATACATGCATATGCACACATATAATTAAATGCATTGTTTCAATAATTCTTAGTTATTATGCATGATGCCATGTGTTAGGTTTTCTAGCTTAGAATTTTAAACACCTAGGGTGTTACAGCCTTCCCCCCTTAAAAAGAATCTCATCCCAAGATTCGGATAAGCAGGCTAAGTGCGGGAAGTGGGTGCACCTTTGGTTGAGTTTAGAAAACCTCGGAAATTTTTATTTAGATAGCTTTTAGTTTCCCATGTTGCTTCTTCTTCGGTACGATGACTCCATTGAATTTTGTACAATTTAACCACTTTCCTTCCATTGACCCTTTCATTTTGATCAAGAACCTTGATAGGATATTCAACATAGGAGAGGTCCGATTCTATCAATATTTCCTTTTGTTCAACAATTTCGGTCGGAACTCGAATACACTTCTTGAGTTGAGAGACATGAAAGATACGATGGATGGCTGTAAGCGGAAGGGGTAGTCGCTCTCTGTAGGCCACGGGTCCATAAATTTTGGTGATGTCATAAAGACCGACATATCGGGGGCTAATTTCCCTCTCACTCCAAATCTTTGCACACCTTTGGTTGGTGAAACCCGAAGGTAGACATGATCACCAACTTTAAATTGCAAAGATTTTCTCTGTTTATCAAAATAGTTCTTTTGTCTAGACTGTGCAACTCTTAGATTCTCTCGTATTACTCTTACTTTTTCCTCTGCCTGGATTACCAAGTCTGGTCCAAATATTTTACATTCTCCGGTTTGGAACCAATTCTAAGGTGTTCTACACCTTCGACCATACAAGGCCTCAAACAGTGCCATTTTCAAACTGACTTGATAGCTATTGTTGTACGAGAACTCTGCTAGAGGTAAGCATTTATCCCAATTTTTATCATAATGGATGACACAAGCTCTAAGCATGTCTTCAAGTATTTGATTTACTCTCTCGGGTTGCCCATCCGTTTCAGGATGATAAGCTAGATTCAAACCATAGAACAACATTCTTGTCTTAGCGAGATTCAAACCATAGAATAACATTCTTGTCTTAGCGAAAATATTTATATTTCTCTTCCTCTTGGGAGAGCTTTTGCTTGATGATCTTTAATCCCTCATCATTTAATTGGGCCATGATGATTTGATCATGAAGGGTTGGTTCAATAGAGATACGATTTAAAGTGCCTTGGGAAATCATTTCCGGATTGAGCTTCCTCATCTCATGACAGAGCTTCCTCATCTCATGACAAAGTGTGTCATTATAGAATTCCACATTAAGCAATGGCAATGAGATTTGCGACTGAGTGCATCCACTACTACATTGGCTTTGCCTGGGTGATAATACACCTCGAGATCATAATCTTTGATTAACTTCAACCATCTTCTTTGTCTCATATTCAGATCGGCTTGGGTGAAGATATATTTGAGACTTTTATGGTCAGTGTAGATATTGCAATGAGTGCCCATAAGATAGTGTCTCAATATGAGCATGAGTGACAGCTGCTAGCTCGAAATCATATGTTGGATAATTTTGTTCATAAGGTCGAAGAGCTCGTGAAGTGTAGGCAATGACTCGGTTATCCTGCATAAGCACACAACCAAGATCAGTGCCGGATGCGTCACAATAAAATCGAATGGCTTGGTGTTATCGGGTTGAGCCAAGACTGGGGTTGTAGTCAAGTATTCATGAAGAGTGTGGAAAGTTTTTTCATAGTTCTCGCTCCACACAAACTTCACCCCTTTCTTCAACTGTTCCGTTATAGTCTTAGCAATTCTGGAGAAATCCGGAAAAAAGCGGCGATAATAACCGGCTAAACCAAGAAAATTGCGCCTGGCTGAATGCCGCGAAGGTTACATCACGACCTTCGCACGAGGGTGAACCAACCACGAACCTTTGGCGAGCGCGTCGGAGGTAAAGGCTGACTTCTGGATGACAAAGGAATCAGTTGCACAACTTTCGACGGCGCGAAGACCCCAGACGAAAGATCAAGGGTTCCGCGCAACCTTCGATATCACATGAAGAGCGTGATTACCTTGTAATGAACAATTTGTATACGCCAACGTCCGGAAATGACCTAAAAATCAGAATATCCCACGGATATTCTGAGTAGGTAGGGGTATTGCTGGGATTACATAACGAAGGTAGGGGTATAAATACCCTCACCTTTTACTGTAATTGGGATGATTTTGAAAGGATACAAAAGGTTATTTCTTTTAAGTTATAACATCATTTTTACTTTTCTATTTGGGGAAACATCCTTCGGATCCCACCGTGCCAGTTCGCTGCGTCACTACTTGGTTCTGCTCGTAGCATAGACTTGTTCTGCGCCACGAGACACCGGCCTGCAACAGCCAGACGGACTGAAAATCCAAACTTGAACTTTTTGTATTTTTGCACAGGCAATCCAAAGTACTGATATTCTTCTATATGCTGGCACATATAGTCGTATAGGACATTTCAGTCTAGCTACATCTGTGTCTCCTTGTCCCTGGCTTCTTCACCAATGGCAAGTTGCAGCTGCAAAATTGAACTTTGGTGTGTGTGTTTTTTTTACTAACTGGCTCTCGTGATCGAGAAATACAAGGCTGAGAGGTTACTGCTTACGCATTACGGTACAAAAGGCATATCATTTGGAGTTTTTCCAGGGCGACCGATCCAAAGATACTGCCATTATGCCATGCATACAAATATTGTTGTACACTGTATTTTGTGCGGGTCTTTTTTTGTGCCGTTTATTGAGTCTCGACTAGGCAATATTTTTATTTCAGGTGCTTGTCGACATATACTCGTACATTAGCACCTCCTTACGAAGGCCAGGGGTGTCATATTGGTTGAGAGGTGGAGCCCGATCAAGTGCAAGGAGCGCCGCCCGTCTAGGGAACTCCAACCAATGGCCAGCCACAGTGGGGCGTTCTCGCTCGTTGCCCTGTGCTTGCTGCTCGAGGTCGTGCTGCGGGGCACCGCAGAGACCCTCGTGCCAGCGGTGTTTGTGTTCGGGGACTCCACGGTGGACATCGGCAACAACAACTTCATTGAGAAGTGCGACATCGGCTGCAAAGCCAACTACCCGCCCTTCGGCGTCGACTACCTCAACCACACACCGACTGGCCGGTTTAGCAATGGCTACAACTTGGCGGACCAGCTAGGTACGTAGGTGCCTGGTGGCATGTACACTCAAAATCGGTGAAATTGCAAAGCTTTTGAGTCTTTGTGCAGGTTCTGGAGATGACCTTGTTCTCAGCAAGCAGGAAATAAATGTAACTGATCAATTTGTTGCTGACGAATTGAACAGCTCAACTGCTTCACTTTGACGAGAGCCCGCCTCCTTTCCTCTCCCTGTCGAACGCGAGCCTCAAAACCCGGATGAGCACGGGTATCAGCTTCGCGTCAGGAGGGTCGGGGCTTCTCGATGCCACCGGCAATGGACTAATGGTACGTCCACCACACATCCATATACGGTTGCAAATGCTTTAAGTTTACCTGCAGTCCGTGCTTGGTTGATTGCCGATTGAGATGAACATACATGTCGCTGACCTTGGCTTAATTTGTTTGTCCAGTGTACGCAAGTATTTTCTATGACTGAGCAGGTCAGGAACTTCACGAAGCTCGCTCGAAAGTGGGGCCGTGCTGATCTCATATCCAAATCCCTCATTTTCATCAGCACCGGCAGCAATGACCTGTTTGAGTACACCGACTTCCCAGACCATAACTCTAACCGTAACGACACAGTATTCTTGGAAAGCCTTGTGGCCTCCTATACGAGCTTTCTAAAGGTACGTGTATCACCTAAATGCTCCTTCACATCCAAGCAAATTCATTCAGGACTAGCATAGATGGTAGCTTTAGTTTTCATGCATATCTTTTCCTCTCATACCGCACAAATTCATTC
Source organism: Panicum hallii (assembly GCF_002211085.1). NCBI lineage: Eukaryota > Viridiplantae > Streptophyta > Magnoliopsida > Poales > Poaceae > Panicum > Panicum hallii. The sequence goes on along the minus strand of NC_038048.1, from coordinate 41,611,734 downwards.
AGGAGTTGTATGGATGTTGGCTTTTCATGCGTATCCGATCCATTTCTCTGAAAATGAAATATGCAGGAGTTGTATGGTGCGGGGGCAAAGAAATTTACCGTGGCGAGCCCGTCGCTGGTGGGGTGCTGTCCCTCGCAGAGGGCGATAGCTCATGATCCCAAGAATCCCAGGGATATCGACGAGTATGGCTGCTTCGCCGCGCCGAACAACCTCTCCCGGCAGCTGTACCCCATGATCGCCACCATGCTGCACGACCTCAGCCTGGAGCTGCCCGGCATGAACTACACCCTCGTGGACTCGATCAAGATTCTCGAGTGGGTCTTCTACAACACCGTCATACCTAGTTCCAGTAATCAACATCGATCCCAGCTCCTCCCGTAAATATTTCTTCTTAGGATTGTAATAAGTTCTGAAATTCTCGTGCCAACGCTTCATCTTTTGTGAAAGACTTCACGGTGCTGGACACGGCGTGCTGTGGTGGAGGGCCGTTTGGCGCTGATGGGTGTAACTCCTCGGCTCCCCTGTGCCAGGACCGCAGCAACCACCTGTTCTGGGACGAGTACCATCCGACCGCCGCCGCGACGGGGGCTGCTGCAAAGCTGATATTTGACGACACTACCGGGCTCTTCACCCACCCCATCAACCTGCAGCAACTGGTCGAGCTGTAGAGAGTATATATATGAATTTGCTTTTTTACAGAAGACAGTGAAGAACTATATTAAGATGCGCCATGATTCATATATATATATATATATATGCGTGCGTGCTGAATAATGATGAAGAATGTGTTTGAACTGAATTGAGCTGCTAGATTTTGAGATCACATGAGCATATTTGTTTATGTTGTGTATGTTTATGATTTAAGCCTAATCTGAGTTGGTAAAGATGGTGAAATTGTGGGGGAGAGAAAAGTGTTTGCATGTCTCGTAATGCATGTCAATTGGACGGTCACCAGTGAGGAGGATTAAGACCAAGCTAGTGTGAATTGTATCGTCGGATGGTCATCATAGATCCTGAATATGAGCCATGCAGTCCCATGGATGAGCTAGAAAGGTAGCCAACACACCAACAGACAATCCTACCATTTTCGTTTTGGGTAAAATCATCCCTCTTGCCTTATTTTCTTTTCTTGAAACCTTTCCGCAAATATTTATTTAGTAGCTTATACATGAAAGTTCTCTCAATAGTTTTTCTTATTCAAATAACATTTTAGCGGCAATGTACTCAGATGACATTCTTAGGAAAAATATACAAGGAAAATATTAAAGCTATGCAAACAATTTTCCAAAAGAAGCTCTTAAATATTTTTTCAGTGAAAAAAGGAAAATTGTTTAATACCTTTTCAGAAAAGTCACTCAAAAAAAATTTTCAGAAAAGTTGTAGTTGTTTGAGAGAGAGAGAGAAGGCTATTTCAATAACTTTCTGAAAAACTTATTTTGAAAAGAAAATAAGAGATTCGGCTAGGCATCACTCCTCTCGAGTCTCGGCGGAGAGCTCCACCTCGCTCGCAGAAGCCGCCGTCGCGCTCCGCCCTCATCGCCCCCACTGCGCAGGCCTCTGTTGCGTTACGTTGCGTGTGGTCCTCGATGACGAGCTTCTGATTATTGGTAGATTGAGAGAAGGGGGAAGGGTAATACGATCTTTGCTCCGCTGTGCCAGTTTGCTGCTCAAATGTAGGAAGTTCGGGAAATGGTTCTGGCTTCCAGAAGCTGATGAGAAGCACCAAGTTCCTTTCCAAGAGCCGAATGCAGTTCCCCGCATAGAGTTGCTGAAACACTATTGCTCGAGACGATTAGAATATTCTTTCTCCTTGTGATTAATTATTAACTAGCCCAACTGCCCAAAGATTCAACTGCTGATTTTTTATGCCTCATCTGTCATCTAAAATTCCTGAAAGCAGTCACATCTGCATGGACTAAGCTAAGCCTGTAACTGAAAAGGATTCCAACTTAGCAAGATGCCAACCCTTACCAGTTCAGCTCTGTGTGCTGATGGATTCAATGCTCCACAACACAGTGCCAGCTTGCTGCGACCTCGCGTCGCCGTTTCTCTGAACCACGACGCACTTGCAAATGCAATCGCCAACGGTCTGAAAACCCAATCCTCAGTTTTCCATTCCCGCATCGCATGCAATCCAAACCTGCCTCTCTTCTACACGCTGGCACCAGTCCATGCTACTCCTCACCAATGGCGAGTTGCTATTGCCAAATTGAAGTTCTACGCCCGTTTTTGTTTAATCGTCGGCGTAACCGACGAACACAAGGCACGCGAGGCTAACCTTTCACGCGATACAGAACAAACAGGCATATCCTTTGGACTATCTACTGCTGCGACGAGGGACCCGAAGATACTGGGATGTGGTTGGTACGCTGCCCTATTTTCCGTTATGTCATGCGGTAGGAAATCGCGTCCTTTTCTTAAAGATGCATGTATATATACACCTCGAGAGGATGCCAATGGCAGCATCGCTCTGAACTGAAGAAGCAGCAGCAGCAGCAGCAGCAGGGAGCAGGCAGAGGGGCCGGGCTAGCTAGCTCCGATGATGGCCGTCCGCCGCGGGGCGTTCGCGCTGGTTGCCCTGTGCGCGGTGCTCGCGCTCGCCGTGGAGGGCGCCGTCGCGAAGAGGCCCCTCGTGCCGGCGATGTTCGTGTTCGGGGACTCCCTGGTGGACGTCGGCAACAACAACCGCCTGGACAGGTGCAACGTCAGCTGCAAGGCCAACCACCGGCCCTACGGCGTCGACTACCCCTGCCACTCGCCCAGCGGCCGGTTCAGCAACGGCTACAACCTGGCCGACCAGCTAGGTAGGGCAATGGCATGCGCACATCACACTATCACAGCATCCACTCTTGAAGATGTTCTCGCGACTTGGAAGAGTAGGAATGAATGTGACTGACCAAGAATTGTATCGTCGACGAACAGCTCAACAGCTGGGCTTCGCCGCGAGCCCGCCGCCTTTCCTGTACCTGTCGAACGCGAGCGCCATCCGGCGGATAAGCACGGGCATCAACTTCGCGTCAGGAGGCTCGGGGCTCCTCCCGACAACCGGGAACAAAGCGGTACGCGCGTCGCGCCGCCTGGTCGTCGTTGTTGATCGCCGTCTCGGTGCACGCGCGGAGCGAGCTCACGCGCCCCTGGTTCTGTTCTCTCTCTGTGCAGTGTGTCGAGGTGGTTCCCATGTCCGAGCAGGTCGGGAACTTCACGAGCCTCGTTCGAAGGTGGTCTGCTGGAAGCGGAGGCCGGACGGCGCCTGATGTCATCTCCAAGTCCCTCGTCTTCATCAGCGTCGGCAGCAACGACCTGTTCGAGTACGCCGATCATTATATTACAGAAGCTAACATCAGTAGCCCAAGCCGTAACGACACCGCGTTCCTGCAAGAGCTAATTGCCTCTTACACGAGCTACGTCAAGGTATGATCATTTCTGAACGTGGAATGCTGCAAGCTCGCTCTCTCTCTCTCTCTCTCTCTCTCTCTCTCTCTCTCTCTCTCTCTCTCTCTCTCTCTCTCTCTCTCTCTCTCTCTCTCTCTGTGTCACACACACACACTGACAATGACAATAGTTTAGTCTAAAAAATGCATCATTTCTGAACATGGAATGCTGCGTACGTGCGTGCAGGACCTGCACGCCGCCGGGGCGAGGAAATTCAGCGTGCTGAGCCCGTCCCTGGTCGGCTGCTGCCCGTTCCAGAGGAAGGTCGCCAAGGACTACGGGGACGTGGACCAGCTCGGCTGCCTCGGCACGGCGAACAACCTCTCCCGGCAGCTCCACCCCATGGTCGCCTCCATGCTGCAGGGCCTCAGCCAGGAGCTGCCCGGCATGAGCTACTCCCTCGGCGACGCCATCGGGATGGCCGGATGGGTCTTCACCAACACCAGTAATCGACTAGAAACCAACTAACTAAAATCTTGCGATGTTTAATTGCCCCCCCCCCCCCCCCCGGCCGCCATGACTCCGATGCTGATCGATGATGATGCTCCGTTCTGCCTGCGCAGACTTCACGGCCGACCGCGCGTGCTGCGGCGCCGGGGATTTCGGCGCGAGCCTGTGCAACAGCTCGGTCCCCCTGTGCCCGGACCGGAGCGGCTACTTCTTCTGGGACAGGTACCACCCCACCGAGGCGGCGTCGGCGATCACCGCGAAGGCGCTCTTCGGCGGCGCCGCCGGGCCCGGGCGCTTCGTCAGCCCGGTCAACGTGCAGCAGCTGGTGGCGCCGCGGCCATGAGGACCACACATTTGGTTGTGGAATGCGCCACTGTAATACAACTACTAATAAGTGGCGGTGTGGGTGTGACAAACAGAAGATTGCGATTGATGGAGGGCTATAGAGATTTTTTTTTTTTTTGAAGACTATGGCAAGAGCACTGCCATGCCATTTAAGCTAGAGGAGAATGGAGGGCCAAAGAGATTGGTGCGCGCGTCGAGAAGGTTCTCGTGGGCGGCGTGCTCGTGATCGAAGATTTCTAGATGCATTGACATCTGTTGCTTGTCATGTTTGTCCCAAACAAAAAGACTGCAGGTATATATTTACGCGTCCGGTAATAATGATAATGACTGCATTGTGCTGTTCCGGTATTATTAAAGCCCTTGTGCGCCGCATTAGTCATTTTCGTCTGGTCGTGAGAAAGCAAAGGGCGAGTAGCCAATGTGATGCTCAAACCTCAAAATTTTGCCCTTGTTCAGAGAAAGCGATTAAGGGGCAAAAAAGAGGGGAGCAATGATTTATTAGGTACGTGCAAAGGACACACGCAACCACGCACACCTACACATATACGTCCGCGTCTATACATACGTTCGAGAAGAGATTGGAGAGACCACTGCCGTCAGTGCGCGGGAAATACGATGATTTGATGCAGAAATTTGGTTTTATGTCGAAATGAAGTATCAGGGCCTTGGGCTCCCCAGCAAGCAGTAGCTCCAGGTTCACGGCCCAGCCCAGAACACCCCCTTGGGCAAACCAAGCGACAGCCCAAGCCACAAAGGCCGAAACCTGGCCGCCGGTTCGCTGCACACGCGCGACACTTTCGCTGGCCCGCGCATAGCTCGCTCCCAGCCCATCTGCTCTGCTCGCTCAGCGCCTCGGTCCCTCCCGTTCCCGTCACCGCGCCGCCGGCCGCTAGGAGCACCCCCTACCTCCCGGCTCCTCGGCCCTCGCCGGCCGCCGCGCCGCGCGCCTGGAACTCAACACCCCGTCGTCTCGCCGCGCGCCCGCACCCGTTCTGGCGACCGGGAGTTATTACTGAAACGAGATTAAGCGTGACCTGCTTGGCCGCCTTGCTCTCAGCACAGCAACCCGTGTCGCAGGTCGGCACCGGGGGGATCAGCTAGGATTTAGCCCTCCATGGCCGCCACCAATGCATCGGCTGAGGCGGAGGCACGGAGCATCCTTGAACGGGCCGCGGAGTCCTTCCCGCCACTCCACGCCGTCCACCACCTCCTCTCCGTCGGGGTACGGCTGCTCTTACCTGCCCATGTGCTTGTTGCCTTGATCCGTGTTCGCTGCTTGATCTCCCACGATTCGGTTTCACCTCCGCGCGAGCCCGTTATATTCGCGGAGCGGTTTTTACGTCTGATTTTGTATTGCTTTGAACACTGGGTTTTCGCTTCTACTCTGCTATAAGAGCATTTGGTACTATATATAGGGGGTCGACATTTGAGCAAGTTTGAAAGAGAGGCTTTGTTCTGTGGTGTGGACTCTTTTGATTTCAAATTCTGACTGCTGTTTGTTCATAGCGACGAACGCTCTATTTCCTGTGCCTCCAGTATGCATGCTTGCGAGGTTTTTTGAATTTTTTTAATGCCTCCTTTTCTATATGTTGAAGTTCTCCTGATATTCAGTACCGTACATCCTACCTGCTGATGCTCTATTCAGAATTGCAGAAACAATGAAACTTGATGAACACTCTGTTGTACTACAGGCCTGTGTACGCTGCATCCTGCGCCTGCTGGGAGCCTATAACACTGCCTGCTCGTGTGCATCACTTACTTCATCAGTTTTGCACTCGTTTCTTGAGGAGCATGATGATTCCATTAAAGGAGCGTCTTGTTCATGTCTGTCAGCAGATGATTCATACTGCTCTGTCTGCTTGGGAATATTGCTGCCAGTCTGGCATCAAGATGATGGTCTAGAAATGCCCCATGATGAAAACATCTCTTCGATGATATCTCGAGTAGTGCAAAAGGAGGGTTTCCAAGTTGACGAGTTCTCTCTAGAAATCTCACTGCCTGCAGTGATAGCTGCTAATGAGCGTGCGTTTAGGTAATCATCTCTACTTAACAGTATCTGCCTCAATTTTTTTATTGGTTACTCATGGTGATAGCATTATATTGATGATGCCAGAATTCTGTAAGTGTTCACAGAATAAATCTGTAACGGGTACATATCATCACATCTTTGTTTAACTCGCAAAAGTTTCATAGCACTAGGCCATATTTAGTCTTCAACTCTTAATGCATGGTTTAATGTAAGTTCATGCATTTTTCTATTGTTGAGATTCACATGTGACTGCTGCCTATCTTTCATACGTTTTCATATATGAAACATGTGGTACCGCGTCAATGTTTGTATAATATGTTGGCTTTTATCTGAACAGATTGTACATGAAACAAAAATTTGGCAATGAGGATTGGTTCAAGGATAAAATGTTTCCACAACAAACCATGTCAGCGAAGGAAGCCTTACGACTGCTGATAGTACCTTCACTCGAGAAACAAATGGTAAGTGTTTTCGTGACTGTAGTGTAGTTCTGGTGATACCATGTTCTAAAATTAACAGTTCCTTGTTCGCTTACCTAAACATGGTTGGCTGAATTTGTGCAGAATGCTAAACATGGTAGCAGTTCGTTTAGAATTCGCTTAACATATACTCATGGTGATGCTTCACAAAAGCTTCATAGTTTATTGCCGAATGAGCACAGCCATAAAAGAAAACCAGGTTTCATCATACTGGCGCACATTTCCAACACACTACTTTAGTATACTAAGAAGATGTATCAGATATCCACCTGATGATTTTTGTGGTGTTTTAACAGGTTCAAGAAATGGAAGTGATACTTCGAATGAGGCTCATAAAAGGAATTCAACAGATGCCAACAATAAACAAATAAGTGAATCAGATTCATTCATCTACAAGACTCTTGAGAGCATGCATGATCAAGAATTCTGTAATTTAATTCAGTTGCCTCCTGAAAAGGTGGTTACTCTATGCTGCTATTATATTATTGGTTCTAGGGTATGGGAAAATAGTTGTACCAATTTTTTTCATCAAATAATTCAATCACTTCAGGTGTCCAAACCCTGCCATCTTGTGATATCATGCCTGAGATCACCTATTTATATCGGTGGAAGATATTTGAAGGTGTGCTCAGTTAATCCTTTACACACTTGCATCATCATTCATAGCAGATAATAGCATAAATACCTGTTTTATTTCACTAGGTCCCTGTTCCCTCATGATACTATTCTTCATTGTCAGCTTTCAAGGAATGTTAGTCAGTCATGTTGGATAATAGATGATGAGAGAATGGGGGAAGCTTCAGTTGAGGTAAGCTTGTATCTCACTCTCTCCAAGAAAGAACAACGCCCCTGAACATCACTTTAACCTTTGTAGGAGATAATTGGGGAGAATGTACGTGCCATCTGCAGAGGTGATAGCTGCAAGTTCCATGCTGCTGGAAGAGAAGACATTGATGTAAAGTTATGGTCTGGATTCTGGAATTGTGCCTGTTATTTGCTATGCTGAACATATCATATATGCAGGTACGGATGCTTGGATCTGGTCGTCCATTTCTAGTTGAATTATTGAATGTTCGATCCATCCCATCTGAAATTGAAGTTCAACAAATTGAAGACAGAATTAACAACTCTGAAAAAAAATCTGTAAGAGCTGAATCCTGACACTGAATCAAAATTGTAGAGGATGCACAAACTGAAAAGCATTTGGATTGCATATGATTTGCTTATATCTCATCATGTCATAGGTCAGAGTTCGAAATCTCAAGTTGGTAGGCAATGAAATATGGACAATGATGCGTGAAGGAGAAGCAGAGAAACAGGTAATGTATACAATTGAGGGCAATATCATTTTGCTGAATCACACTGTTAGATTTGTTAATGGCTTCCCTTCAATCTTTTTTTTCCCCTGCCATGTTGCATTACTACCTGAATTGCTAAACTTATACATTGCCTTGCTGATTATGGCTTATTTTACTATATATGTGCAGAAGCAATATGCTGCCCTTATATGGACTTCTCGTGAATTGGCGGAAAATGATCTACATAATATTTCTGTTACGAAGGACATGGTATGCCCAAACCTGCAATGTAATGAATTTGTTTTGATTGATATTGTTCTGTAATTGCTTTGTTCGTCTGTTCGGTAAAATTTGTGCCACAATATGTGACAGTATTCGTGTGCCTCCATTGTAGGAAATTGTACAGAAGACCCCAATAAGAGTACTTCATCGTAGAAGCCCATTAGAGCGGAAACGTATTATACACTGGTGAGCCCCAGCTTTGTAGTCTCCATAATTCAAAATTTAGCATCAGCTGAGCAGTATTTTTGTCCATCAGGATGCAGATTGAGAAAGTCAAAAACGGCTCAAACTATTACCTGTTGCACCTATGCACACAGGTGAGTACTGCAACCATCTTGCCATTTTCAATAGGATCATTTAGCTTTATATCATTATCATTTGTGGCCATATGTTATTTTTTTCTGCATACAAGGATGGAGTAGAAAATGTTCCGAAGGTTTGATTTCTTTTTTAGTAGATATCACTATGGAAATGTATAAAAAGTAAGGTCTAAACATGCAACTAGTGTTTAGTTTGCTCTTTCTCTTAATCCACTGTTATATGTTCATAGGCTGGAACATACATCAAGGAATTCGTGCACGGTGATCTTGGACGCACGCATCCCAGGTATCATTAGTCTTTATTTCTTTGTTTATACCCTTGGCATTTTCCAAATATCTGATATACAGTGGCCTACTGTCTTTCCATGGTATTAAAAAAAATGCATGTCCTGCTATTGCAGTATCGGAGCCATATTAGGTTGCAGAGCTGAGATTTTGCAACTCGACGTGACTGATGTTAAGATGGACTTCCTCCAGTAGACCAGTAAGCCCATGCTCAATTAGCAAGGCAGTGCGGCATTAACGAGCACAGTACGGCGCCAAAATCTGCTCCGTTCGTTGCTCGTACAAAGCTCGGCTATATTTGGCTACTATGTTGGCGCTGCTGTACAACTGAATTATATGTACATTAAGTAACACTGGGCAATGCACGACTATAGTCATGTAATGCTGTTAAACTGGGTAATCACATCCGATAATCTCCAACTTGGATTATTGATGCCCTGATTGGTCAATCACATCAGAATATTATGTTAAAATGCGTGTACTTACGGCCTCGGCGACCAAACCCAACTGTGATAGCTTATGCGTGTACTTATAGACGGTTAGTTATGTCCATCAAAAAGGGCAGGCTGCCCCCAAACAATTCACGCTAAAATTGATTATCGCTGCTATCCAAATTGAGCTATGGAGTATTAGATGTAAAAGGTTGTATATTTGTAGGAGAAGAATAACTGATCCTGTCTTCCCATCCTGCCCTGTGATAGAATAAAAGAGACAAGAACCTTATTTTTTCCAAAATCCCAAGCAAATGCAATCATACATGTAACTTGGTAACTTCCCTACACAGAAACTTTCGTCTTGTCCGCATCATTCAGGTGCAATGACAAGGCAAGCCATCACAGAGCTTTATTATGCACAGGAGAAAGATTAAGCCAAACAAGTTGCCTCTATAACTCAATTTGTCACGATCCAGCACATGGCACCAATTTGTTCAAAATTCAAAGTACAATTAACACGCCCCAACCATATTAAGAACAAAAAGGAAACTTAGTAAAATCTCTAATCAATATACATTGCAGCTTGGTGATTATTCGCCGAGAAACTGAACATCTGCCTGGTTCAAGCTCTGCTGCGCATCCAATCCTGCTTGGGGATTGATCTGCAATATGTTATGGTTCATGAAACATTACAGCAGTAGAATGAACCCACGTAAGTCACAAATACTGAAGGCTTGCCTCAAATTGCTCAGGTGGTTCAGTAGGAAATGTAACATCACTCAGCAGCCTGCACATAAACATATGTTTCAGGATTAGAACTCAGAAATCCATCATTTCTAAACACAAAATACAATATGTGTAGCCGTTTCTACTCCCGAAGTCCAACAAGAAACAAAATTATTACTTGTAAAAATTTAGTTAGCACTGATAATATTTAAACCTTTTTATGCCCTCATGAGTAGCTTATAAGTTTGCTTCCACTCTTTTTTAGATGTGCCCATACACCACCAGAAAGTTGCTTGTGGATGAGATTTAGTGACTATTTCTACATGTTTTGATGTTGAATATGGAAGGTTCACATAAATCAGATTATTAAAAATGACCTATGACATAGGGAAAAACATATCCAGCAGTGGAAGTTACGGTAAATATCTTATGTAAGCAAACCTGGTTAAGAGGATTGTCTGGAGACTTCTTCCATAGTTTCCATATCATGTCTTTGTATTGATGCAGTGTTAGGCCAGGCTTTTCTTCCTTCAGCTTGGGGAGTTCTGCCTCTTCAAATGCCTGTCACAAAGATTGTTCCAAATTCATTTCAGCATTCAAGCAGTAGTTTAAATGCCTACAGAGTTGAAAAAATAATAACATCAAAGGATGTATGTTTCAAACATGACCACACGGAACAGAACGCACTGCCTTTGAAAGACAAGTAATTAAATATGTATTTACCTGTCACTTACCCTGTATTCCAAATTCAAGAAGTGAACATAGAAGACCATGACTGTAATCTTTGAATACTTAGATATTTTTACTTTTAGAATATATGTACCATTGTTTTGTGTTGGTGTTTTTATAATTTTGTATCACCAATCTGTTGCCTGTATATCAGTACTTCATAGGTTTGGACAAGATCAACTGCAATGCTATATTAGGTGTAAATGTGTCGCTGATCAGCAACTATTGTACAGTTTTCAATCATCAAATTTGTGACACCATGACGAAAAGGAATTGGACCAAAAAAAATTTTATGCATATGCATATTCCAGAGGTCAATTGTAGGAACAGCCTAGAGTAGGAAAAGAAGTGCAATCTTATTGCAGTATTGATTTGATATCGCATCTCAACCATGAAGATAGTGTGTCATTTCAAAATGCTGCTACTGCCTACTGGCACTGCAACAGTAAGTACCATGGATGTTGCCCATCATAGTGTCTACAAACAAGCAACTAATAAATCAGGTTCAATTGTCTCAATCAGTGATGATAAACCATACATCACAGGGGACACTTGGCCAATTACTAAGGCAATTTTCATTTTCACAATTGCACAGCCTCACAGGTCAGATGAACCAAACATGCTACCTTACAACCTAATGGCAGTTCAATGGTAGAATTAGACAGCAGTTTGATTTTTCCAACATACCTAGTATGGCATATTTCTATTTTCTCAGTGATTTACAAAGTTTCACATAGCTGCAAACAATTTAGAGTAAACGAGGGAAAATGACGAATCTTGGTCAAATTACTGTACCTTGAAGGACGACTTGAGGCGACGCTCGGGATGCTTGTCAGCGGGCAGGGCCGCCTGCGGATCGACGACGGACATCCGCGCGATGGCCTCCTCGACTGACCTGGCCTCGATGATGGAGTCGTCCCTGTTGGTGTTGGCGACGAGGACGACGCGCTCGTACTCCTCCTCCTCGGCCATCCGCGCGGCGCGCTTCTTGGCGGCCTCGGCCTCGCACTCGAGGCGGAGCCTCTCCTCCTCGCGGCGGCGCGCGAGCTCGGCCTCGGTGACCTTGGGCGGCGGGGCGGCGACGCGGGACGCCTTGCGCGCGGCGGCCTTGGACGGCGCCGACGCGGACGCAGCGGCGGCGGCGGCCTCGGCCTCGGCGAGGCGGCGGTTCTCGGCCTTGCGCGCCGCGGCCTCGGCGCGCTTCTCGGCGTCCTCCTCCCGGCGGCGCGCGGCGCGGGACTTGGGGCCCTCGGCCTCCGCCCAGTACTGCTCCTCCTTGGCGCGCTCCTGGCGGTCCCGGCGGTCGGCCTCCGCGGCGGATCGCCGCTCGCGGGCCGCCTCCGCCTTGGAGTTCACGCCCATCTTCTTCGGCATCGCGCCCCCAGCGTGCGGCGGCTGCGGCGTGGGGCTTGGGGACGGCGGGATTGCCGGAAGCAACTGCAATCTGGACTCAGCCACGCGATTTGGGGGGTGGGGGGCGGCTACGTTACGCTGTGGGCGAGGTGAGGTGCCTTGTGCCTTGGCTGGAGAAATTGGACGGCGGTGTGGGGTGGCCGGGTGAGTCAAGCTAGGGCACGCGTTCGAGAAGCTTGTTCTGTACGCGGTGTTGGTCGTTGCTTGAGGTCGAGGATGACGGAATCACCTGCGCCTTGTTTAGATTGCAAATTTTTACAACGGTGAAACTGTAGCGATTTCGTTTGTATTTGATAAATTTTATCTAATTATGGACTAACTAGGCTAAAAAAATTCGTCTCGTGATATACAATTAAACTGTGCAATTAGTTATTTTTTTATATACATTTACTACTCCATGCATGTGTTCCAAAATTGATATGATGGAGAGAGAGTGTAAAAGTTGGAATTTGGAGGGAACTGAACAGGACCGTGGACTAAAAGGCGCGCGGCAAACCTCGCGACCTGTATTTCATGTCGTAGTTTTAAGGTAGTAATTATATACGTAGGTAAATGTATAATTTTTTGAAGCAACGTAGGTAAGAGAGATATGTAGCTTTGTTATTTTTGCATAAGCGTCGTGGTCCGCGGCCTGTTGTTGCATTTGATAATATGCTTTGGGCACTCTATTGTCATGACACTATTATATAAGTAATTTATTATTTTAGGTGTTAAAATGGAACTATGATTTTTTCCCTATATTTATTCCGGTGAAAAGAGGGGTAAATTTGTTATAATATTTGCTCGTGTAGAAGTAACGGATGGAACGAGTTGTGGTTTGATTTAACTAAAATCTAAGGATTTTTCTGAAAATATTCCTATGAGAGGACCAGACGATGGGTGGATTTTTTGAAAATTTAAGATTTTCTTTGCAAATTTTCCTGAATCGGAAAGGTTTGACTGCGGGTTGATTTTAAGAAAAATTATGATTATTTTGCAAAATATGAACTTTTTTATAAAATTACCTAAGAGAGGAGGCTGGAGTGCGGGTTGATTTATCTAAAGTTTAAGAGGTTTGTCAAAATGATCGGAACTTGCGAGATCTAAGAACGACCGGAAAAGACCCACGACGTGGCCACGCTCTTCGGCCACCTAGCTTTTGGTGCAGGAATCATATTAAGACATGCGCAATTGACCTTGCACACGACAAGACTAGAGGTGGGATTTGGCCGTGCCGTGCCAACCTAGCCCAACCCTCTCTCGTGCCTCATGCCATATCGGGTCTGGACTTGCAGGCACATTCAGCATGTTGTGCTGTGCCGTGTTGGCACGACAACTCTTTTACCAGGCTCAAGCATGGTCCACAGCATGTCAGTGGCACGCTTTCATGCTGCCCAACCACGACCCTCCAAATACTTGCAGTTTAGCTTACGTATGCATTGCTACTACTAACACTAAGAAAAAATTCGTACCAATCTAAGAAAAATAAGTAAACTTTAGAAATAACGAGAAGAGATAACATTGGAGAAAACATACTTTATCGGTTTTGTTTTGCACTAGCAAATATGCCCGTACGTGGCTACAGGAAGGCATATAAATATATTAATTAGCATATAAAAATATATCTATTATACACTATATATATTTATAATAATATATTATGTGTCGGTTAAGGATTTTAGTCATTTTCTATTTTAGTCGCCAAACGCTAATTATAAATAGCTTCGGATTTTTAACTTAAAATACGGTCACTCGGATTTTAATTTTGATTAGGACTCTGATTAACGGATTAAGGAATCATTGTTTACTTTATATATAGATATATAGATATAGATAGATTAGTACACTGCATATAGAAGACAACGTATCTCAATAAAGAAGCACATAAACCATGCATATGCTAGAAAAATTATGTGATTTCCTTGAATAAATCTTTTCTTCCACGTAGTAGAATAGCGGGCCGCGGGCTATATTCGTGCCGTGCCGGCCAAGCATGGCTCAAAATACGGACCGCGCGTCTATCATACTGAGATGCTAGACACGACACGATCCTCGTATTCGCATCGTGCTGGCATAGCCGTGCCGTACTTTAGGTCATACCACAAAATCGTGTAGCACGGCTGTCCTGGACACGACTTGGCTTGCCGGTAAAAAAGGTCTTTTTATATTTGCTTTGATGTTCTAGGATCGCGTCGCTGACTCGGAGAGCCAACGAAGTGTTCAGATTTCAGAACACCTTTTTTTTTAACAGAAGCGTTCAGAACACTGAAAGTCTGACAGCATCATGTTACGCACACATCATGTAGTATCCATGTAATCTTGGCAACCCGGGCAGTTAGCCAGTTACAGTACAATACGTCAATACCGGTTCAATCTAATGGCCTACCAGCAGCCACCGCCTGTAGCCAGGCAAACGAATGGTGTGCCTGGAATCCACACGGTCTCCTGCCAGCTTCGCGCCGCGGGGTCTCCGGGTCAGTCAGAGGCTCTCAGTCGATCCAGGACACTCCCATCACCTTCGCCGCGAACGCGTACCGATCCGCCGCCTCGTCGATCTGCCAAAGCATCCACACAACAGAACAAAAGCGATTCAGTTCAAGAAGCGGACAGGTGGCGAAGGGCAGGGGCGGCGAGAGAGAGCATACGATCTTCTGCGTGGAGCGCCCGCAGCCGTGGCCGCTCTTGCGCTCGATCCGGGCGATGATGGGATTCGTCTGCGGGCTGCCCTCCTCGCCCGCGCGCAGGACATGCTGCATCGTCTGCTCGGATCGGAAAGAAGTGAGACGACAGGACGGGATCAATGGAACTAGAGGCAACCCCCAACCCTACCCCAACCCAACTGAACCGATCAATCACGAACGTACCGCGAGGAACTTGAGGGTGTGCGACGGCACGACGCGGTCGTCATGGTCCGCCGTCAGCAGCATGGTCGGAGGGTACTGGCCGCCGCGGCGGGGGTCGTCGGCCTCCTCCCACGGCCGCCGCACGTTGTGGAGGGGAGAGTACCTGCATCAGCGGTTGGTTATTCAGCAGCGAGCAAGAGCAATGGCAGTCGAAGCAGAGTTTAATTCTGCCCCCCCCCCCCCCCCCCGGTTCAGAGAATGAACAGAATTACAGAACAGTGTCGTACTTGATAAGCCAGTGGAATTCTTCCTCGTTCTCCGAACACCCAAAGTCACAAGTCCACGCACGGCCTGTGCAAATGTAGTCACACACCCCATGAGAT